>NC_069499.1:357145646-357498146 GCF_027579735.1 Bombina bombina
TTGTATCTAAGCCTCTTTTGACAGCCCCTGATCACATGGCTATTTATTTATTTATTATCTATTGCCTTGCATTTTAGTAAATTAGTGCAGTCATGCACAACTCCACTCGAGAGAGCACAATGTTATCTATATGGCCCACATGGATTAGCAGTCTCTTGTTGTGAAAAGCAAATAAAAAAGCATGTGATAAGAGGCTGTCTGTAGTGGCTTAGAAACAGGCAGAACTTTTGAGGTTTATATGTTATAAAGTATATTAATATAACAATGTTAGTTGTGCAAAGCTGGGGAAGGGGTAGTAAAGGCATTATCAATCTTTTTAAACAATAACAACTTTGGTGTTGACTGTCCCTTTAAACAAGCGATCACATTTACTTTCAACTTGTTATATGTGAGCTAAATCTGTCCCGCGCAAACAGCCGTGATAAATCCGATATCGCTTGTGCAACTGTTAGCACGCCACTCATAATCTGTCCCTATGTAATTATATGCAACTTTGCAATTTACTATTATGATCAATTTTCTTTGTTCCCTTGATATCCTTTGTTGAAAAACAGGGAAGTGAGCTCAGGAGTGTGCACGTGTCTGCAGCTCTATATGGCAACAGTTTTGTAAGAATGTTTTAAATTTGCAAGAGTACTACATATGGCAACACTGTTTCCTGCCATGTAGTGCTTCAGTCATGTGCACACTACCTTTCTAGGCATCTCTTCAACTTTATAGTGTTAGGACCAGTCTATTGTGGGACACCTTGTAAGTGGTGACTGGCTGAGCAGAATATGGCCATATTGTGTGACTAAGATCCCAACTTTATTTAAAAATGTATAAAATATTAAGCAGGCAATTTTTTGCAGCATTTAAAAATATGTGAAAAAATAAGTGGTCTTATGTGTTTGGATGTGCGCCAATACCTGTTTTTGTCTTATCTCTTCAACAAAGAATACCATGTGAATAAAACAAATTAGATTATAGAAGTAAATTAGAAACTTTTTTTGTAATTGTATGCTCTGTCTGCATATGAAAATATTTTTTTTTAAAGACTTACCTTTGCGTTATGGCAAACGCCAATCTTCTTTCATTAGCATACCAATGACAAATCAGGCTTCCTCCAATCGTTACGTTGCCCTACGAGCTGGATGCCAAAGGGGGCACACGATGATTGGAGGAAGCCAAATCTGCTAAAGAAAGCAGCAGATGTGGGCGGAGGATCAGCATTATGTTTACCATAACGCAAAGGTAAGTATTTTTAAAAATAAGCATCATTGTAAAGTTTAATGAATTAAAGTGCCCCTTTTTTAAAAAGTATTATTTGATACTGGGTTTTAATTAATTAAAGTTTGCAATCACTTTAAGTGAGCAAGGTAACTTTAATTTGATATCTAAAGGGACATTGCAGATTTTTCCAAAGCGGAAAGGACTAATCATTTTTAAACTTAACTTTTTAGAGCATGAAAGGTGAAGATGAGAAGTAAATAACCAAACTTTATTCCCAATAGCATAGTTTAGAGAGTCAGAACATGTTTTTATTAGCTTAAAGGAACAGTCAAGTCCCCAAAAAACTTTCATTATTTAAATAGGGCATGTAATTTTAAACAACTTCCCAATTTACTTTTATCACCAATTTTGCTTTGTTCTCTTGGTATTCTTAGTTAAAAGCTAAACCTAGGAGGTTCATATGCTAATTTCTTAGACCATAAAGACTGCCTCTACTCTGAATTCATTTTGACCACTAGAGGGCATTCGTTCATGTGTTTCATATAGATAACATTGAGCTCATGCACGTGAAGTGACCTAGGAGTGAGCACTGATTGGCTAAAATGCAAGTCTGTCAAAAGAACTGAAATAAGGAGGCAGTCAGCAGAAGCTTAGATACAAGGTAATCACAGCAGTAAAACGTGTTTAATTATAACTGTGTTGGTTATGCAAAACTGGGGAATGGGTAATAAAGGGATTATCTTTCTTTTTAAACAACAAAAAATCTTGTATAGACTGTCCCTTTAAAACTTTTGTTGAGTTTGGCATTCATGAAGAGAGTTATAAAGGAGAGTGAAACTGAAATGACATTGTAAGGAAGTCAGATGTGTGTTAAGCTAAGGAGTAGGTGTGATGGAATGGAAGCAAGATGGAATCCATAATTAATATATAAAAATGTGACATATTGCTGGATTGGTTCACTTGGTTGCTAAAAGTTAATTCTGCAGTGGATAATAAGGTAAGCCAATCATCTGAGAGGTAAAGCATCCAATATATTTTTCCAGGATTTTATTAGTGCATTTAGTTTGGGGAAGAAAAATCTTATTCTGGAACCAGAAGTATCCTTAAAGGGATAGTAAACACCAAAAATGTTTTTGTTTAAAAAGATAGATAGTCCCTTTATTTACCATTGCCCAGTTTTGCAAAACCAACACTGTTATAGAAATATAATTGTTACCTCTGTAATTACCTTATATCTAAGCTTCTGCTGACTGCCTCCTTATCTCAGATCTTTTGACAGACTTGCATTTCAAGCAATTAGTGCAGACTCTTAAATAATGTCACGTGCGTGAGCACACTGCTACCTATATATGAAACACGTGAACTAACGCCCTCTAGCTGTGGAAAAACTGTCAAATGCATTCAGCTGAGAGGAAGCCTTCAAGGGCTTAGAAATTAGCATATGAGCCTACCTAGGTTTAGCTTTTAACTAACAATAACAAGAGAACAAAGCAAATTTGATGCTAAAAGTAAATTAGAAAGTTGTTTAAAATGACATGCCCTATCTTAATCATGAAAGATTAAATTGGACTTTACTATCCCTTTAAGGCTGAGTGTAAACTTCTTGAGTAGTTGGAGAATGATTCTTACTCTGTGATTTATGTTTTCCAACAAATACAACTGAAGTAGAAGGAAATGCCCTGGTTTAAGGATAGCATCAGCAACTGATAGCAACTTTCCTATTGACGTCTATTATCACATTTGCTTTGTTCTCTTGGTATTCTTTTGTTGAAAGAGCAGCAATGCACTACTGGGAGAAAGCTGAACACAGTAGGTGAGTCAATGACAAGAGGAATATATTTGCAGCCACCAATCAGAAGCTAGCTCCCAGTAGTGCTTTGCTTCTTTTAAGCCTACCTAGGTATTTATTTCAACAAAGCACATGAGATAATTGAAGTAAATTGGAAAGTAAAGTGAACTACAAATTGTGTGGTATTATACAGTATATAGTTCTCGCCATCTCTTAGATACTTTATCTGGGTAAAAAAAAAATATTGAATTTTAGAATTAAATATCATGTTTCCAGAGTGGAACAAAATATATATAAAATATAAAAAAATATTATTTTATGTCAAATATAAAAAATAATAAAAAATATTATTAATGTACAGGGGTCTATTTATATAAGTGCAGACAGACATGATCCGTTATAGCGAACCATGTCCGCCTCATATCGGTAAATCCCTACAGCATACGCTGTCGGCATTTATCATTGCACCAGCAGTTCTTGTGAACTGCTGGTGCAATACCGCCCCCTGCAGATTCGCAGCCAATCGGCCGCTAGCAGGGGGTGTCAATCAGCCCAATCGTACATGAGTTAAGACCGCTGCTTCTTAACTCCTGTTTCCGGCGAGCCTGAAAGCTTGTGCGGAAACAAGGGGAACAGGGGCCATTCGGCACTTGTTAAATAGACCCCTTAGAGTGTTTTTTATAGAACCCTTCCACTTTAAATTGATAAGAAATTATCTGGTTTTCCATTCTCATCTGTTTTAAAAAGTTCATTTTCTAATTGTATGGCTATATAAATCATTGGAATGTATAGCAGTAAGGACAATGAATAAATTCTTTGGATGAAACGTGTCTTACTATTGTAGCCTGGCATCAATAGCACTAAACATAAGAAAAACACAGGTGCATCAGTTGACAGGTTGCATGAGCTAACCCCATCTATATATTTTGCACGTGACCTTGATTTACATAACTTAAAAGAGTCTTTTTTTTTTTACTGATTTAGGGCTAGATTACAAGTGGTGCAATAATATTATTGCGTGTGATATACGAATTTCTAATTTACTCCTATTGTCAATTTCTCTTCGTTCTCTTGATATCTTTATTTGAAAAGCAAGAATGTAAGCTTAGGAGCCGGCCTATTTTTGGTTCAGAACCTGGGTTATGCTTGCTGATTGATGGCTATATGTAGCCAACATGATTTATCTTAAAAGGACATTAAACACAAATTTTACCTTTCATGATTTAGAGAGCATGAAATTTTAAGCAACTTTCTAATTTACTCCTATTATCAATTTCTCTTCGTTCTCTTGATATCTTTATTTGAAAAGCAAGAATGTAAGCTTAGGAGCCGGCCTATTTTTGGTTCAGAACCTGGGTTATGCTTGCTGATTGATGGCTATATGTAGCCTAGATTCCTGCTTTTTCAAATAAACATAGCAAGAGAACGAAGAAAAATTGATAATAGGAGTAAATTAGAAAGTTGCTTAAAATTGCATGCTCTATCTGAAATAAAAACTTTGGGTTTAGTATCCCTTTAACTGTGTTGACTGGTCCTTTAAGTATTTATTACTTCGGGAATAAACCCGAAGCGTATTATGTATATTTTACATTCCAAAGTTCTTCACATAGATTTTTTTTAAATTTTTATTATTAAAGTATTACTTCTTGCAGTGTTAACGCTCGAGCAAAAGCCCTAAATAGTGCACCACTTGTAATCTAACACATAGGGGCCGATTTATGAAAGTGCGAGTGGACATTATCCTCTGTACGCATACGCTGTCGGCATTTATCATTGCACAAGCAGTTCTAGTGAACTGCTTGTGCAATGCCGTCTCCTGCAGATTCACGGCCAATAGGCCACTAGCAGGGGGTGTCAATCAACCCGATCGTATCCAATCTTAAAACCACTGCTTCTTAACTCCTGTTACCGGCGAGCCTGAAGACTCGCGCGGAAACAGCTTCATTAGGGGCCATTCTGTAGTTGATAAATCGGCCCATTTATTAGCACTGGTCTCAAAATTTTTGAAGTGTTTTAGAATTCTCAAATAAGAGCAAAACCTCATGTTACAATAAGGTTGCTCTTTGAGACAAACATTCACAAAAACAAGAAACAGAAAGATTTTTATTTTTTTTTTGTTTCGAAAAATACTATAACATCAAAATAGCTATTTAAAAATAAATCAATTTATTTGAAAGACAGTCCCACTTTTACAGATAAGGTCTTATTCCTTTTCCTTGTATATTGATGGTTACAAGACTCGCTCAAGGTATATCATGTTTGCTGATTAGTTTCACAGTGGAAACTACTCTTGCTATTTTGTTTCAGCTTTCACTCTTATTTCTCAGTTAGTTGTCTGCATTCCCGATCAGACAAACATGGAACATATGCATGTGTGGGCAGCAAGTAGTCATGCTTACTTGAGGTTAGTTTAAAACGTCACTGAATTGCCACCTACTTATTGGAGTTAAAAACAATCATTTTAACAAATATTTATGTAATTTTCTAAGTACTAACAATGTGGTTCTTACCTGTTCATCTATTTTTGTGTTGAGACCATTATTTAATGTGAACATTCTGTCAATCAACCGCTTGTATCCCTTGTAATTGTACATTTTGCATGCACAGTAGAACAGCAATTAAAAATGTTTTATGTTTGGGTGACCAGATGTCCCCGATTTTAGGGGACAGTCCCCGGATTGAGGAGACTGTCCCCGGAAAAATGATGTCCCCGGAAATGTCCTTGTCTCCTGTTGTACTGCAGCCAAGCACTGGGAGGAAGTGATCGTCCTGATAAAGTCACTTCATCCCAGCGTACGGCAGGCAGCGCCCAGGTCCGGAGGGGAGCTCCTGACCTGATCGGCGACGACAAGGTTAGTAAGTGTGTGGGTGTGGGAGGAGGGAGTCCCGGTTGTTGAGCTTAAGGTTGTGACATATAATATTGAATGTTTCCTATATTGACAGACTTGGGCTGTTCAGCATTTCTTTATGATACAGTGACATTTTAACTGCTTATTAAGACAGACAGGCTGGGATGCAGTGTAATGTTGAGACTGCTGATGCTCATGTGCTGTGTTTCTATGTGAGGCAGACTGATCTGCTGACTACAGATTATCATAGACTGTGCTGTGTATGTGTGCTATCTGGTCACACTGTTAAATACATATGTAAGTGACACTTTGTGTGACAATATAACTGCTCTAATCTTTCTAATATTAAGATGCAGGACACATCTGCCAAAAGTCTGTCTCCCTGTATACCTGAGTGTTAGCTCCTCAGGTCACTATTACTCACTTGGGCATGTATGGCCTATATGTGTTTGTAAATTCTGTCCTGTCTCTTAGAAGTTTTATATTATTGTTTTATTTAAATGAAATGAATCCATGGACAGCGCTGCGGAATATGATGGTGCTTCATAAATAAAGTATAATAATAATATCAGCCCGGGGCCTCTCGTAGCGGACGTAAGGCAACAGCGAGAGGCCATGTGGTATATCATGCAAGGCCACCTGCAACACCTCTCTGCTAACTAAATGATCTGCTGGCTTCCTTGATGCCATATTCTACTTAGACCTCCTCCTAGGTGATTATTTCAAGTTCAAAAATGTATAAGTATGTTTTACCTAACAATTTTTTAGCTAATATCAGGACTGTTAGCCTCATATTCATTTTATTACACATATACACATACTCTTACACATACATATACAAGCACACACACATACTCTTACATATACATATACAAACACACACATACATTCACACACATACATATACAAACAGACATATATATACACACACATACTCACACACATACATATACAAACACACATACTCTTATACATACATATACAAACACACACACATACTCTTACAAAACACATACATATACAAACACACATATATATACACACACATACTCACATACATACGCACACATACTCACACACATACATATACAAACACACACATATATACACACACATACTCACATACATACACACACATACTCACACAGATACGTATACAAACACAAATATATAAACACATTACATACACATGTTAACTATCTAACTTTATATATATATATATATATATATATATATATATATATATATATATATATATATATACACACACACAGTGTATATGTATGCTTGTGTATGGGCATGTGTGTATATGTAAGCTTGTGTGTGTATGTGCATGTGTGTATATGTTTGCTTATGTGTGTGTGTATGTGTGTATATGTATACTTGTGTGTGTGTGTGAATGTGCATGCGTGTATATTTATGCTTGTATGTGTATATGCATGCTTGTGTGTGTGTATATGTATGCTTGTGTGTATGTATATGTATGTTTGTGTGTATGTATGCTTGCATGTGTGTGTATGTGCATGTGTGTATAGGTAGGCGTGTATATTCATGTGTGTATATATGTATGCTTGTGTCTGTGTATATGTATGCTTGTGTGTGTGTATATGTATGCTTGTGTGTATGTATGCTTGCATGTGTGTGTATGTGCATGTGTGTATAGGTAGGCGTGTGTGTGTATATTCATGTGTGTATATATGTATGCTTGTGTCTGTGTATATGTATGCTTGTGTGTGTGTATATGTATGCTTGTGTGTTTGTGTATGTGTATATATGTATGCTTGTATGTGTGTGTATGTGCATGTGTGTATATTTATGCTTGTGTGTGCGTATGTGCATATGTGTATGTGCATGTGTGTATATTTATGCTTGTGTGTATGTATGCTTGCATGTGTGTGTATGTGCATGTGTGTATAGGTAGGCGTGTGTGTGTATATTCATGTGTGTATATATGTATGCTTGTGTCTGTGTATATGTATGCTTGTGTGTGTGTATATGTATGCTTGTGTGTATATGTATGCTTTTATGTGTATGTGTGTATAGGTATGCTTGTGTGTGTATGTGTGTATATGTATGCTTGTGTGTATGTGTATGTGTATATATGCATGCTTGTGTGTGTGTGTGTGTATATATGTATGCTTGTATGTGCATGTGTGTATATGAATACTTGTGTGTATGTGTATTTGTATGCTTGTGTGTATATGTATGCTTGTGTGTTTGTGTATGTGTATATATGTATGCTTGTATGTGTGTGTATGTGCATGTGTGTATATTTATGCTTGTGTGTGCGTATGTGCATATGTGTATGTGCATGTGTGTATATTTATGCTTGTGTGTATGTATGCTTGCATGTGTGTGTATGTGCATGTGTGTATAGGTAGGCTTGTGTGTGTATATTCATGTGTGTATATATGTATGCTTGTGTGTGTGTATATGTATGCTTGTGTGTGTGTATATGTATGCTTGTGTGTATATGTATGCTTGTATGTGTATGTGTGTATAGGTATGCTTGTGTGTGTATGTGTGTATATGTATGCTTGTGTGTATGTGTATGTGTATATATGCATGCTTGTGTGTGTGTGTGTGTATATATGTATGCTTGTATGTGCATGTGTGTATATGAATACTTGTGTGTATGTGTATTTGTAGGCTTGTGTGTATATGTATGCTTGTGTGTTTGTGTATGTGTATATATGTATGCTTGTATGTGTGTGTATGTGCATGTGTGTATATTTATGCTTGTGTGTATGTATGCTTGCATGTGTTTGTATGTGCATGTGTGTATATTCATGTGTGTATATATGTATGCTTGTGTCTGTGTATATGTATGCTTGTGTGTGTGTATATGTATGCTTGTGTGTATGTATGCTTGCATGTGTGTGTATGTGCATGTGTGTATAGGTAGGCTTGTGTGTGTATATTCATGTGTGTATATATGTATGCTTGTGTCTGTGTATATGTATGCTTGTGTGTATATGTATGCTTGTATGTGTATGTGTGTATAGGTATGCTTGTGTGTGTATGTGTGTATATGTATGCTTGTGTGTATGTGTATGTGTATATATGCATGTTTGTGTGTGTGTGTGTATATATGTATGCTTGTATGTGCATGTGTGTATATGAATACTTGCGTGTATGTGCATGTGTGTATATGAATACTTGTGTGTGTATGTGTGTATATGTATGCTTGTGTGTATGTGTATGTGTATATATGCATGCTTGTGTGTGTGTGTGTGTGTGTGTGTAATTGTATATATGTATGCTTGTATGTGCATGTGTGTATATGAATACTTGTGTGTATGTGTATTTGTATGCTTGTGTGTTTGTGTATGTGTATACGTCTGGAGTGACAAATATAAAAGTCGGTCATAGGCTCAGACCAGATGGGTACTCACATAGAGAGAGGCACATGGAAGGTGCCTAACAGCGCAGGCCGGGACCTCAAGTCGCCCGACAGACAAACCCAAACGATCCGACCACGTGAATACCAAATGCCAATCAGTGGTTGCAAAGAGTCAGATGTAGGAGGGTAGCAGAAAGGTGGCCAATCCCAGTTTTGCAGGCTCAGTGGCAAAACTCCCAATAGACAATTGCAAACCGGGGTGGATGATAAAAGTACGTAGAGCAAGTACTTAAAAATGTCAATATTTTATTAAGACACAAATATAAACAGCAACGCAACACAATCTGTAGACTTGTCAGCTGTTAAAATGGTCTGTGATCCACTGCAAGGCTCAAGCAGCCTCAGGTGATCACAGACCGTTTGAACAGCTGACAAGTCTACAGATTGTGTTTATAAGCGGCACTTACCTCATATGATTGAGGTAATTTTGAATAAGTAGGCACTCTACCTATTTTAAGCACGTTGACTGGGAATTTGGAATTAATCTTTTCTGCACATAGGATATCTTGGGATCAACGTTCTTTTATTCTTAATATAAATGGGACTATTTTTACTTGCGTCTATAAGAACTGCTATTTTTGCTGGCACTCAATATCAATTTTAAGATCTGTGTTTTTTTATGTAATAGAATTACAAACTCTATACATTACCTACTCTTTTAAGATTATTTTATTTTGCGACTATAGACTTCCAAATATTCTTTCCCTGCACCCTATCCCTGATCTTTTTTATCCATTCTCTTATAGCTTTTAACATTAGTCATTCTTAGGCGGGGGCCTTTGTTTTTTCTATTGTTTGTTTTTTTTGGGCAGCAAATAAAGGCTTTTGGAAGTTCTATTTCTCTGGAGTGATCATAATTGCTAAGTGCTGATTATCTTTTCTCTTTTTATACACTATATATATATATATATATATATATATATATATATATATATATATATATATATATATATATATATATATATATATATATTTAAATATATATTTAAAAATACAAAGAACTTTTTCTACTATGTGAAGAATATTGGAATGTAACATAAAAAAAAATGAATAAGGTTTTTGAGTGGAAAGAGCTCCAAAGTGTATATACATACATACATATATATAAATATGTATATACAGTATGTGCATATATGTGTATACATGTTTATATATGTGTTTATTTGTGTATATATATATATATATATATATATATATATATATATATATATATATATATATATTGTAACAGGGACCACTTTTAACCACGGTCTTCTAGGGCACAAATGCAGCACAGGACAGTCCACTGTAGTTTAAAAGGCTTATTTTTCACAGCAATAACAAACAGGCAGTTCATTTTCAAAAGAGGGAAATCCTTCCTCTGCAACAAAGTTAAGTACTTTTAAATGTGTCCCAGCACTTCACAGCATTCCACAAGTGCTTTGTAAAAATAATGTCCTTTTACAGTTCACAGGAACAAAAGTCTTTTACACAGTGTAACAAACACACACCAGCTTCTGTAGCTGTGTAACTCTCTCTCAAGGCCTAAGTGAGGCTGCTATTTAAACCCTCACAACTTCTAATTAGCCACACCTGTGATTAGCTGCTGGACAGCTTCACAGCTGTCTGGGATAATGGCCCATCCTCTCTCCAATTATCCCAAACCCCAGGGACCCAGAACACAGTTTATCAACTGCATAATCAAATACACACTCTTTCTCCCTGGGGTTTTAACTGAAAGGAGAAATAGCATGTACAATGCTTGGTCTTGCTTTCTGTCACAATATATATATATATATATATATATATATATATATATATATATATATATATATATATATATATATATATATATATATATATATATATATATATATAATGTGACAGAAAGCAAGGCCTTGTTATAAATGAAAGATATGTAAGACCAAGTATTATACATGGTATTTCTACTTTCAGTTAAAAACCCCAGGGAGAGAATGTGTGTATTTGATTGTGCAGTTGGTCCCTGGAGTTGGGATAATTGGGAGAAGGGTGGGCCAATATCCCAGACAGCTGTGAAGCTGTCCAGTCCAGGCTTTTGATTAAAGGGACCCTAAACACCTGTCTTCTAATAATCCCTAAAACCTACTTTCTCTTAATAAAAATTAAAAAAAAAATCACTGCTCTCTATTCTATATGTTCCTCTTATCCCAAACTGTTAAATGAGATTGTTTTGAAGTACAGCATTGATCCAGTGCTTGACTTCCTATGTAAGCTGCCATATTGTAGCATACGTTACAGCGGCACAGTAGTCATGTGACAAACACACACAGCTACATTACAAATACTTAGAGAGGATCACATATGTTTGCAGAGTATGAGCTGCAGTGACAGAAGATACAGATTTATTAGTCAGAGTATAAATGTATTTCCCCATTTATGTACAATTCATTAAAATTATTGGGGGAGATAAAAAACTGAAATTAAAATCCTCCATGTCTCAAAATTAAATCAATGTAAATATTTGCATAGGAAATTAGCACATCTAGGCAAGATTCCCCGCTTGCTTTTTCCCAGAAACTGAGAATTTGCATACCCATTTATGTATATAGACATATTATGCAGCAGAACTTAAATTGCTTATTAAGTACTGTTTTTATGTTTCTAACTCCCCCCACCATTTTATACTTCAAACTGTGCACAAGTTTCATGTTGTAACAAAAGCCATTTCAGTGCTGGGCTGCTGGCACCATTATCAATGCAAATAAATCATTTGTAACCTCTGTGAGGGGGAGAGGGAGGCTGTGACGCTGCATATAGTCTCCGTGCAGAAGATTTCTGCTTTTCAAGACCTCTCCTCCTGGCTGTATATGTAAATCACTAAGGGCTGACAGATGTACAAGCTTAGTGATCGTTTAGCAATGATCGTCTTATATAGCAGTGTGATCTGATCCAATGCCGAGACGATCATTGCTAAATGATCACTAAGCTTGTACATCTGTCAGCCCTTAGTGATTTACATATACAGCCAGGAAGAGAGGTCTTGAAAAGCAGAAATCTTCTGCACGGAGACTATATGCAGCGTCACAGCCTCCCTCTCCCCCTCACAGAGGTTACAAATGATTTATTTACACTGATAATGGTGCCAGCAGCCCAGCACTGAAATGGCTTTTGTTACAACATGAAACGTGTGCACAGTTTGAAGTATAAAACTGTGGGGGGAGTTAAAAACATAAAAACAGTACTTAATAAGCAGTTTAAGTTCTGCTGCATAATATGTGTATATACATAAATGGGGAAATACATTTATACTCTGACTAATAAATCTGTATCTTCTGTCACTGCAGCTCATACTCTGCAAACAGATGTGATCCTCTAAGCAAATGTAATGTAGCTGTGTGCGTTTGTCACATGACTGCATCATGAGCATGTGACTATTGTGCTACTGAAACGTACGTTACAATATGGCAGCTTACATAGGAGAATCAAGCACTGGATCAATGCTGTACTTCAAAACAATCTCCTTCAACAGTTTGGGGTAAGAGGAACAGATAAAATAGACAGCAGTGATTATTTTATTTTTATTAATAAGAAAAAGTAGGTTTTAGTCATTTTCATCAGGTGTTAAATGTTCCTTTAAGCAGTTAATCACAGGTGTGGTTATTAGAAGCTGTGAGAGTTTAAATAGGAGCCTCACTTATACCTATAGAGAGAGTTACCCAGCTAGAGGAGCTGGTGTGTGCGTTAAAAGACCTTTGTTTCTGTGAACTACTAAAAAGGACATTATTCTTACAAAGCACTGTGAAATGCTGTGAAGTACTGGGACATAATTGTAAGTACTGCTACTTACTAAAAGTACTTTACATTCCTGCAGAGAAAGGATTACCCTGTTTTTGAAACGGAACTGCCTGTTTGTTGTTGCTATGAAAAATAAAATCCTTTTAAACTACAGGGGAATGTCCTGTGCTGCATTTGTGTCCTAGAAGACTGTGGTTAAAAGTGTTCCTGTTACACTTGGTGGAGAATAGGAGCAACCATGTTGTATGTCTGTGGGCATTATAATCTGCAAGACTAGCAGAAAAGCTGCTGAAAATAGTGCAGCACTGCAACAGTTGGTCTTGGCCCAGTCAGAGAGTGCTATACAGCTAGCTAAATCACAGAGGGAGAACACTGAAATGTTTATAAAACAGATGGCCGCTGTGCAAGCTGAAACATTCAGGAAGACCCGGGAAGAGCAACAAAGTGCTACACAAACTCTGCAACGAGAGGTTCAAGCCTGAACTCTGATTATGTTGGTGGCAGCTAAGGTTCCAGAGTAATAAGGGCTAGTCATTATCTTCAAAAGAGGACAGCAGCTGATGATGTTGAGGCTTATCTTTTTGCATTTGAATGCACAGCAGAAAGAGAAAAATGTCCGGCAGCTGAGTGGGTGAGTATACTGGCACCATTTCTTAGTGGTTAACTTCAGAAGGCCTACTATGATTTAGAGCCAGCACAAGCCAGTGACTATGAGAAATTGAAAGCAGAAATCCTTGCACACCTGGGGGTGACTTCAGCAGTCCGTGCACAAAGATTCCATTCCTGGATGTTTTCATCTCATAATGCTGCAAGATCCCAGATGTTCTACCTTATACACCTTGCCAGGAAGTGGTTGTAACCAGAGGTTAATTTGGCTACCAAAATAGTAGAACTACTTGTGATAGACCAGTTTCAGCGTAGATTACCTGCTTCCCTGCGGCGGTGGGTTAATAAAGGTGATACTTAAACAGCGGACCAGTAGATTGTGTTGGTCGAAAGATTTATAGCTTCAGGAGAAGCTTTGCAACAGTCTTCAGTGGATCAGCCCTGTAATCCCAAGTTCCAGAATTCTACAAGAACTGGTAAGACTGTTCAGGGGATAAAGGGGATAGGAGAGCAGAAGTTGTATATGCAAAACACCAGATACATTTCCCCAGGAATTAAGGGAACATTTAAATATAACCAACCTGTAAGATGTTTTAAATGTAATGAGGTTGGTCATATTGCCAGAGACTGTGATAAAGATGAATTTATGGACTGTAATGTTGCACATTCACTATTGTCTAATTGCCACAGCTCTGTTAATAATGGTTCCCATTGGTGTTCTGTAAAGGTTAATGGTAAAGTGTCTAGGGTTTTATAGATACCAAAATATAAACCTAATATTGTGTGAAAGAGGTGCGCCAAAGATATAACTCAACTATAAGTAATGTGCAAAGTGCAGTATATATAAATTATATAATATATGTGTAAAAGCGTGAAAGGCAATTATCAATGCCTATATGTATATTAAACAATGTTTTAGTAAAATCGAATTGTTTTACTGTACCCTGCTCCGTCTTGCCTTCTATGGGAGATTCACTTGGCTGTTTGAATTACGTGTACCTAACGTAGGTTCATTTGGATTGGCTGGTTTTCCATCCCTGTCTGAGACGTCACCAGTGACGATAACTGCCATGGCCTTGTGTTCTAGCTGGCGTGTCTGAGTCAGCCGAGCGGCTCTGAAGCCTCGGCTTGCGTTTTATTGCACTGGATGTGCCAGGACGTTTGTGAGTACCCTACTGTTTTGATTTATTTAATTTACTTGTCCCCTATGATATCACACTATTGGGCTCCTCTTTTCATCTTGTCTTCTAGGACAGTGTTGTTGTCTAGGGCTTTGCTTAATTAAGGAAGTATGGTCACACTAGTGGCTAAATCTATAGTACCTGATGCAGTATTAGATTATGTGGAAAAAATGGGAATTATCTGTGTTCATGGAGATAAACATGAATATCCTACAGCTGAGGTGGATATTGAGACTCAGTGTGGTATATTAAAATATTGTGTGGATGTAGTACCAAATTTAGCCCATGAGGTGGTGATAGGGAGAGATTTTCCCAAATTTCTGGAGTTATGGGAATCTCCAGAAATATGTCAAACTACTGATATTTATGTATTTCCTTTCTCTGAAACTGATTTGGAAGGGGTTTCCATTGAAAAGGAGAAAAATAAGATTTATTGCCCTATGCCTGTATTAGTAGGTGCTCAACCTTCTCAGAGTAATGAAATACCAAGTACTAGCTCAGAAAATACTAATGATTTGATAGATCTGGTTGGTGACCCTGGCAATGGTAAAGCCCAATGGGAGGACCCAACATTGATAGAGGCAAGAAATAATATCAGGGTTATAAATGGTATTGTGACACAGCCAGAAAATGTATTACCCTATCCTTATTTTGAAGCAGTTAATGATTTGGTATATCGTGTAGAAAAGAAAGGAACAGACATTGTTAAACAACTTTTGGTGCCTCAGACTTTTAGAAACACTGTATTAAATCTTGCACATAACCACATTCTAGGGGGACATTTGGGAGTTGAGAAAAACAAAGAGAGAGTTCTTAGAAGGATTTATTGGCCAGGGATATTTGTAGCCATCAAGGATTATTACATAAGTGTCAACTTACAGCTCCTGCTAAAGATTTTTGTAACCCTTTAGTGCCCTTGCCTATAATTGATGTGCCTTTTGAGAGAATTGCTATGGACTTGGTGGGTCCGCTGGTTAAATCTGCTAGAGGACATCAGTATATATTGGTAGTCCTTAATTATGCTACGCATTATCCTGAGGCAGTTCCCCTTCATAACAGCACTGCAAAGTCCATAGCAAGAGAACTCATGCTAATGTTTAGCAGGGTCGTTATACCTAATGAAATTTTGACAGACCAAGGAACTCCATTTATGTCCAGGGTTACAAAATAATTGTGTAAGTTGTTTGGCTTAAAAGAACTAAGGACCGCAGTATATCACCCTCAGACTGATGGTTTAGGGCAAAGGTTTAACAAAACTCTCAAAAGTATGCTAAGAAAGGTAATTGACACAGATGGGAGAAATTGGGACCCTGTTTAATGTTCTCTATCAGGGAGGTTTCCCAGGCTTCTACATTTGAACTGTTATATGGGCGGCATCCCAGAGGACTATTAGATATAGTTAAACAGACATGGGAGCAAAAGACACCACTTTATCAAAGTGTTATTGAACATATATCCCGAATGCAGGACTGTATGGAAGCTGTCATGCCCATTGTAAGGGAACATATGGGTAAAGCACAGGAAGCACAAATGTACAGCTATAACCATAATGCTAGAGCCAGGGTCTTCCAACCTAGGGATAGGGTGTTAGTTCTGGTCCCTACAATTGAAAATAAATTATTGGCTACTTTCCAGGGCCCATATGAGATAATTGAGAAAGTGGGTGATGTCAATTACAAAGTAAGTCAGCCAGGGAGAAGGAAACCTGAGTAAATATATCATATAAATCTGTTAAAACCTTGGAAAGATAGGGAAGTTTAAGTTGCCTTAAAACCTACAGACCTCCCTGTCACTGAACCAGAGGTGAATGTATCTGAAACCCTATCTGTACATCAGAAGCAAGAGGTCAATAATTTTATTAGGAGAAACAAAGAGGTATTTTCTGTGGAACCAGGAAAAACTAATGTTAAGCATGACATAATAACAGAACCAGGTAAGAAAGTCTGTCTTAAGCCCTATAGGGTCCCTCAGGCTCGTAGAAAGGCCATTTGTCATGATACAATCATGTGGAGTAGTTGATACCTGGATTGGTTACCCTGCAGAGGTGGTATTGTGGTCTCAGCCTGGAAGGGGTTCGTGTGAATTACTTTTTCTTTGTGTGAAATCTGTTTTCAGAAAAGCTGTAAGCTGAGAACACCCCCCTCCTTCCCCCTCCTTTGCCTGTCACAGGTCTGAGGTAGAATTTTATTTGTGTAACTGTGTGTAAGAATGCTTCAAGACCACCCCCCTCCCTTGGAGACTGATACTGGGAGCTAAGAACTGTTGCATTGGCTGAACTCGTCATAAATTATAACAAGGGCAGTGTCTTTGACAAGACAAAAATACTTTCGGCTAGATTTAGAGTTTTGTCGGTAAGGACCCGAAAAGCTAACGCTGGCTTTTTTCTGGCCGCACCATAAAAATAACTCTGGTATTGAGAGTCCACATAAAGGCTGCGTTAGGCTCCAAAAAAGGAGTGTAGAGCATATTTAACACAACTTCAACTCTCGATACCAGAGTTGCTTACGCAAGCGGCCAGCCTCAAAAACGTGCTCGTGCACGATTCCCCCATAGGAAACAATGGGGCTGTTTGAGCTGAAAAAAAACCTAACACCTGCAAAAAAGCCGCGTTCAGCTCCTAACGCAGCACCATTGTTTGCTATGGGGAAACACTTCCTACGTCTGCACCTAACACTCTAACATGTACCCCGAGTCTAAACACCCCTAACCTTATACTTATTAACCCCTATTCTGCCGCCCCCGCTATCGCTGACCCCTGCATATTATTATTAACCCCTAATCTGCCGCTCCGTAAACCGCCGCTACTTACATTATCCCTATGTACCCCTAATCTGCTGCCCCTAACACCGCCGACACCTATAGTATATTTATTAACCCCTAATCTGCCCCCCACAACGTCGCCTCCACCTGCCTACACTTATTAACCCCTAATCTGCCGAGCGGACCGCACCGCTATTATTATAAAGTTATTAACCCCTAATCCGCCTCACTAACCCTATAATAAATAGTATTAACCCCTAATCTGCCCTCCCTAACATTGCCGACACCTAACTTCAATTATTAACCCCTAATCTGCCGACTGGAGCTCACCGCTATTCTAATAAATGTATTAACCCCTAAAGCTAAGTCTAACCCTAACACTAACACCCCCCTAAATAAAAATATAATTTTAATCTAACGAAATTAATTATCTCTTATTAAATAAATTATTCCTATTTAAAGCTAAATACTTACCTGTAAAATAAATCCTAATATAGCTACACTATAAATTATAATTATATTATAGATATTTTAGGATTAATATTTATTTTACAGGTAATTTTGTAATTATTTTAACCAGGTACAATAGCTATTAAATAGTTAATAACTATTTAATAGTTACCTAGTTAAAATAATAACAAAATTACCTGTAAAATAAATCCTAACCTAAGTTACAATTAAACCTAACACTACACTATCATTAAATTAATTAAATAAAATATCTACAATTACCTACAATTAAACCTAACACTACACTATCAATACATTAATTAAATATAATATCTAAAAATCACTACAATGAAATAAACTAACTAAAGTACAAAAAATAAAAAAGAACTAAGTTACAAAAAATAAAAAAATATTTACAAACATAAGGAAAATCTTACAACAATTTTAAACTAATTACACCTACTCTAAGCCCCCTAATAAAATAACAAAGCCCCCCAAAATAAAAAATGCCCTACCCTATTCTAAATTACTAAAGTTCAAAGCTCTTTTACCTTACCAGCCCTGAACAGGGCCCTTTGCGGGGCATGCCCCAAAGAATTCAGCTCTTTTGCCTGTAAAAAAAAACATACAATACCCCCACCCCCAACATTACAACCCAAACCCCCCTTAAATAAACCTAACACTAAGCCCCTGAAGATCATCCTACCTTGTCTTCACCATACCAGGTTCACCGATCCGTCCTGGCTCCAAAATCTTCATCCAACCCAAGCGGGGGCTGGCGATCCATCATCCGGCGGCTGAAGAGGTCCAGAAGAGGCTCCAAAGTCTTCATCCTATCCGGGAAGAAGAGTAGATCCGGACCGGCAACCATCATCTTCCAAGCGGCATCTTCTATCTTCATCCGATGAGGACCGGCTCCATCCTGAAGACCTCCACCGCGGACCCATCTTCATCCGGCGACGTCCAACTGAAGAATGACGGTTCCTTTAAATGACGTCATCCAAGATGGCGTCCCTCGAATTCCGATTGGCTGATAGGATTCTATCAGCCAATCGGAATTAAGGTAGGAATATTCTGATTGGCTGATGGAATCAGCCAATCAGAATCAAGTTCAATCCGATTGGCTGATCCAATCAGCCAATCGGATTGATATTGATTCTGATTGGCTGATTCCATCAGCCAATCAGAATATTCCTACCTTAATTCCGATTGGCTGATAGAATCCTATCAGCCAATCGGAATTCGAGGGACGCCATCTTGGATGACGTCCCTTAAAGGAACCGTCATTCTTCAGTTGGACGTCGCCGGATGAAGATGGGTCCGCGGTGGAGGTCTTCAGGATGGAGCCGGTCCTCATCGGATGAAGATAGAAGATGCCGCTTGGAAGAAGATGGTTGCCGGTCCGGATCTACTCTTCTTCCCGGATAGGATGAAGACTTTGGACCCTCTTCTGGACTTCTTCAGCCATCGGATGATAGATGTCTAGCCCCCTCTTGGGTTGGATGAAGATATCGGAGCCAGGACGGATCGGTGTGATACCCGGTGAGGTGAAGACAAGGTAGGAAGATCTTCAGGGGCTTAGTGTTAGGTTTATTTAAGGGGGTTTTTGGTTAGATTAGGGGTATGTGGGTGGTGGGTTGTAATGTTGGGGGGGGGGTATTGTATGTTTTTTTTTACAGGCAAAAGAGCTGAATTCTTTGGGGCATGCCCCGCAAAGGGCCCTGTTCAGGGCTGGTAAGGTAAAAGAGCTTTGAACTTTAGTAATTTAGAATAGGGTAGGGCATTTTTTTATTTTGGGGGGTGTTGTTATTTTATTAGGGGGCTTAGAGTAGGTGTAATTAGTTTAAAATTGTTGTAAGATTTTCCTTATGTTTGTAAATATTTTTTTATTTTTTGTAACTTAGTTCTTTTTTATTTTTTGTACTTTAGTTAGTTTATTTCATTGTAGTTATTTGTAGATATTGTCTTTACATAATGTATTGATAGTGTAGTGTTAGGTTTAATTGTAGGTAATTGTAGATATTTTATTAAATTAATTTAATGATAGTGTAGTGTTAGGTTTAATTGTAACTTAGGTTAGGATTTATTTTACAGGTAATTTTGTTATTATTTTAACTAGGTAACTATTAAATAGTTATTAACTATTTAATAGCTATTGTACCTGGTTAAAATAATTACAAAGTTACCTGTAAAATAAATATTAATCCTAAAATAGCTATAATATAATTATCATTTATATTGTAGCTATATTAGGATTTATTTTACAGGTAAGTATTTAGCTTTAAATAGGAATAATTTATTTAATAAGAGATAATTAATTTCGTTAGATTAAAATTATATTTTTATTTAGGGGGGTGTTAGTGTTAGGGTTAGACTTAGCTTTAGGGGTTAATACATTTATTAGAATAGCGGTGAGCTCCAGTCGGCAGATTAGGGGTTAATGTTTGAAGTTAGGTGTCGGCGATGTTAGGGAGGGCAGATTAGGGGTTAATACTATTTATTATAGGGTTAGTGAGGCGGATTAGGGGTTAATAACATTATTATGATAGCGGTGCGGTCCGCTCAGCAGATTAGGGGTTAATAAGTGTAGGCAGGTGGAGGCGACGTTGTGGGGGGCAGATTAGGGGTTAATAAATATAATATAGGGGTCGGCGGTGTTAGGGGCAGCAGATTAGGGGTACATAGCTATAATGTAGGTGGCGGCGCTTTGCGGTCGGCAGATTAGGGGTTAATTATTGTAGGTAGCTGGCGGCGACGTTGTGGGGGGCAGGTTAGGGGTTAATAAATATAATACAGGGGTCGGCGGTGTTAGGGGCAGCAGATTAGGGGTACATAAGGATAACGTAGGTGGCGGTCGGCAGATTAGGGGTTAAAAAAATTTAATCGAGTGTCGGCGATGTGGGGGGACCTCGGTTTAGGGGTACATAGGTAGTTTATGGGTGTTAGTGTACTTTAGAGCACAGTAGTTAAGAGCTTTATAAACCGGCGTTAGCCCAGAAAGCTCTTAACTACTGACTTTTTTCTGCGGCTGGAGTTTTGTCGTTAGATTTCTAACGCTCACTTCAGCCACGACTCTAAATACCGGAGTTAGAAAAATCCCATTGAAAAGATAGGATACGCAATTGACGTAAGGGGATCTGCGGTATGGAAAAGTTGCGGCTGAAAAGTGAGCGTTAGACCCTTTTTTGAGTGACTCCAAATACCGGAGGTAGCCTAAAACCAGCGTTAGGAGCCTCTAACGCTGGTTTTCACGGCTACCGCCAAACTCCAAATCTAGGCCTTAGAGTTTTAAACTTGATGTAACAGAAAGGCTGGGTTAGAATTGCCCTGGGACCGAAGAAACTAACATCATGAACATCAGTTCTCCACATATCTAAAGGAACTTGGTAATGAGTTGGATATCGTGTTTCTATTATTTTTATGTCCTATTTTCTTTTTAAAGAATTGTAACTTTGTAACTGTATGTTATTTTGAAAATCTTTATAATTTCGCACTGTGTAACCTGTATTCATATTTTTGGTATTAAACACATCTAATTTTGTCTTTGGGCTCTAATATCTGAATTCACACTCCTGTTGAGACAAGGTTAAAGGCACGTTACCTAATTGTTAAATTGTGTGAGTTTTTGGGGTCCCAAAATGCCCCTTTAATTTAGAAGTTTTGGTGGTGTCAGAAATTGTTAATTAGAGCAGTGTGGACAGGATGTGAAGGGTTAATGTGGTGTCCCTTTTAAGGTCCTTTTGTAGATTTACAAGGTTAAGGGAACCTGAGCTGTGTGCTATTAACTCCTTCATGTCCACACCCCTCTATTGTGACATTGAAAAGGTTTGATTTGTCACAAACTGGATGGTAGTGGTGGAGATATTTAGAGTTTTTTAGTGCCATTTGTATAGTACTAAAATAAATTACATGTTTTTGTGTAATTTCCCAAAGACAGAACTCAGTGCCTAATTACAGAGACATACAGTGCAAAGAAGCAGTTCTTTTTCCCTTCCTCTTGTTTGTTTGTTGCTACTCTCATTATGGAAGCATAAAGGAAAATGCCTAAAGAGTCCATTCAAGTGATTTGTCAGGACAAAGGAGCAGTTGGTCCAGGAACTGCAGCAGGCAGATATTGCAGCAGAGCAGGAAACAGGCACATAAATGGTTACTGTGGAACCGGTAACCCAGGAGATGATACCTACTGCTGTTACCCCTGTGAGTGCAAAGGAGTCTGAGCTACAAACAGCACTCAGGTACTTGGGGGATGCTGAACCCAAACTAAGAATGGAATTGATCCTCAAGTATCAAGAAGCAGCTGAGAGAAAGAGGTAGGCTGCAGAAAGAGAGAGAGAAAGAGAGGAGAAGAATGCTCAATGGAGACATGATCTGGAGGTTATGCAGATGAACAGAACTAGCCTGTCTCCCCAAACCAGTGAACGCGGGGAACCAGCAACAGAGAGGCCCCACCTGTAGTATTTTCCAATGCTGGAAAAAGACACTGACTTGGATGTTTTCTGAGGGGCTTTGAAAAGGTATGTAAGCAGTATTAGCTGCCCCCAGAGCAATGGGTTCGCTATTTAGCTCCTCGCCTGAAGGGTAAGGCACTGGATGCATTTGCTTCACTTCCAGTGGAGGATGACAAGGACTATGAGGCCATAAAACAGCCTTATTGTTTTTAAAGTTTTAACCTCACTCCAGAATTCTACAGGAAAAATTTTTGGAGTCTTCATCAAAGTGCAGATGACAGCTGCACAGAATATGTTGAACAGCTAAGGTCTGCTTTTAATTAATGGACTGGGGGCCTACAAGTCCTCACTCATGAGGCTTTGGAGTATTTGATGATCTTGGAGCAGTTCCTGCAAGCACTGAGTTCTGATGCCAGAGAATGGATTCTGGACAAAAAGCCCAAAACAGTGGCAGAGGCTGCAGATCTGGCTAAAAATTACACCAACAACAGAACACTTGCAACAAGGCAGGCAGCTATGCAAACCGTGTCTCCTAAGTGGAAAAGAGCAAACAAGGCAGCAGAGAGACCATCTTATCTACACCCTACAGCCAGAGGGGCAGGCATCAGTTTTGTTTGTGGGTGGGCCAGAGGAGAGTAAGGTTAATCTGCAAAGTGTCACCATGGGTGAACGGGTGACCATGGGATTTCGGGATACTGGGGGTGCCTGTACTTTGATGCACCCTGAGCTGGTGCAGGCAGAGGATATTATCACTGGGAAAACCATGGCAATCAAAGGAATTGGTGGGGTATGCCCACAGTGCGAATGGCACTTGTTTACCTGGATTGGGGTGTGGGCAAAGGTTTGCGGGAGGTCAGGGCCTCCGAGGAGAGGTACTCCAGGAGTCCACAGGCTTATCGCCATTTGAATTACTGTACAGATGCAGAGTGAGGGGGCCATTATTTAATCAGGGAGGAATGGGAAGGAAAACTATGCATACCAGAAACTTCAGTTGTAGAGTATGTCTTAAAGTTCTGGGACAGAATGCAGACCCTGGCTGGGCTGGTGCATGATAATCTAAAGGCTGCCCAAACTAAGCAGAAATACTGGTATGACCACAATGCCAGGGACCGAATCTACGAGGTAGGCCAGAAGGTGATGGTTCTGACCCCCACTAGGCAAAACAAATTGCATGCTGCCTGGGATGGTCCATTCCCTATTCTACAAAGACTGGACCCTACTATTTATGTGGCAGCCCTAGACGAGATAAGGAAATGACAGAGATGGTATCACATTAATATGTTAAAAACCTACCATGAACCCGAGACACAGGTACTGAGTGTGTGTAGCTTACCAGAGTCAGTGAAGGAAAGGGGTAGGCTTCTTTGCAGACTGCAGCAGTCGATCCCCAGCTCTCTGCTAAACAGAGGAAAGAATTAGAGCAGGCCCTTACTCCTTATGAACATATTTTCACAGGTAGGCCAGGGCAAACAACCTTAGCTATACACCATGTGGACACAGGGAACCAGGTCCCATTAAGACAGGTTGCATACCGGGGGACCCCTGAGGTCTGGGCGCATATTCAAAGGGAGATAGAAGACATACTAAAGCTGGGCGTGATTACTAAATCCAAGAGCCTTTGGGCTTCCCCTGTGGTGTTAGTACCCAAGAAAGATAAATCCACCCATTTCTGTGTAGATTATAGTAGACTAAATGCAGTAACCACATTCAATGCCTACCTTATGCCAAGGATAGATGAGTTGCTAGATCAGCTATCCAGTGCCCAGTACCTAACCATTATGTATTTGAGCCGAGGGTATTGGCAGATCCCTATGACCACAGAAGACCAGGAGCGGTCTGCATTTTTTTACCCGATTTAGGTTATATGAGTTTTGTGTGATGCCATTTGGCATGAAAAATGCCCCTGCCACTTTCCAAATGCTAGTTAACCAACTGTTGGAAGGTCATGGAGAATTTGCTGTGGCCTACTTAGATGACATTGCAGTGTTCAGCAAGACCTGGGAGGAACATTTGGTACATTTAGATCAGGTTCTGGACCGCATAGCCAGAGCAGGGCTCGCCATTAAACCAGAGAAATGTCAGATAGGCATGACTGAAGTGCAGTATTTGGGGCATAGGGTAGGAGGGGGAACCCTATGCACTGAGCCAGACAAGGTAGAGGCTATCACTGCCTAGCCCACACCTACGACTAAAAAGCAAGTTATGTAATTTTTGGGGACTGCAGGGTACTACCGTAAATTTGTGCCAGAGTATAGTGCAATTTCCAAGCCCCTCACAGATTTAACCAAGAAAAGGCTTCTCAAACACAGACTGGACCCAGCCATGTGAGGAAGTCTTTACCAAACTGAAGGAGGCCTTAGTCATTTCTCCTGTGCTTCAAGCACCTGATTTCAGTAGAAGGTTTGTAGTACAAACCAATGCTTCTAGCTATGGGTTGGGGGCTGTGCGCAGCCAGGTTTATGCCAAAGGAGATCATCCCATACTGTACCTAAGCAGGAAGCTGTTACCCAGCCCAGAGAAGCTGCATATGCAGTGGTAGAAAAGGAATGCTTAGCCATGGTATGGGCATTGCAAAAATTACAGCCGTATTTATATGGCCGGGACTTTACTGTTATAACAGATCATAACCCTCTGCATTGGCTATATAGGGTTGCAGAAAACAACAGCAAGCTGCTCAGATGGAGTTTAATATTGCAACAGTATAATTTCACTGTGCAGCACAAGAAAGGCAGTTTACATGGGAATGCTAATGGTCTATCTCGACAAGGAGAGACAGTGGTGTAGATGGAAGAGTGATCAGCATGTGGCTAATCCCTCCTTCCACAATTTTAAAAAGGGGAGGTGTCATGATACAATCACGTGGAGTAGTTGATACCTGGATTGGCTACCCAGCAAATGTGGTATTGTGGTCTCAGTCTGGAAAGGGTTCATTTGAATTGCTTTCTCTTTGTGTGAAATCTGTTTTCAGAAGAGCTGTAAACTGAGACTATCCCCCTTCCTTCCCCCCTCCTTATCCTGTCACAGGTCAGAGGTGGAATATTCTTTGTGTAACTGTGTGTAGGAATGTAAGAAGTTTCAAGACCACCCCCCTACCTTGGAGACTGATACTGGGAGCTAAGACTTGTTGCATTGGCTGAACTCATTGTAAACTATAACAAGGGTGGTGTCTTTGACAAGACAAAAACTTTGAGTTTTAAACTTGATGTAACAGAAAGGCTGGATTAGAATTGCTCTGGGCCCCAAGCAACTAACATCATGAACAGCAGCTCTCCACATATCTAAAGGAATGTGGTAATAAGTTGGATATTGTGTTTCTATTATTTTAATGTCCCGTTTTCTTTTTAAAGAATTGTACCTTTGTAACTGTATGTTATTTTGAATGTCTTTATAATTTCACAATGTGTAACCTGTATTGATATTTTTGGTATTAACCCCTTGAGTGCTAATGACGGCTCTGAGCCATCACAGAGTTTCCCACTCTGGTGCTAATGACAGCTCAGAGCCGTCACTAGCACTCTCCCAACTTGAGGGAGATCTGGGGGCTCCCACCCACTCCTACCTCGGCGATCAGGCCTGCATAGTGATAGGCATTGCTGACACTTCATGTTATGCGTGGTGACACGCGCAATAACGTGATGACGTCACTGTGCAACTTTATTTATACTTAACAATGTTAAGTATAGGAGCAGGAGGCATGCTGCTTAGAAGCCTGTATCTCAGGCATCTAAGCAGCTAAAGACCCCCAAGACCCACCATTGGAAAGGTAATCGCCTAACCTTTCCAACAGTGTAAGTTATGGGGATCTGAAAAAAAAGTTAAAATGTTGTTAAAAAAAAAAGCCTTAAAAAATCTTGCTTAGCACTCAAAGGGTTAAACACATAGAAAATCTCATTTTGTCTTTGGGCTGTAATATCTGAATTAACACTCCTGTTGAGACAAGGTTAAAGGCACGTTACCTAATTGTTAAATTGTATAACTTTTTGGGGGTCCCAAAATGCCCCTTTAATTTAGAAGTTTTGGTGGTGGCAGAAATTGTTAATTAGAGCAGTGTGGACAGGATTTGGGGGTTAATAGGGTGTCCCTTTTAAGGTCCTTTTGTAGAGTTACATGGTTAAGGGAACCAGATCTGTGTGCTATTAACCCCTTCATATCCACACCCCTCTATTGTGATGTTGAAAAGGTTTGATTCGTCACACCATTAAACTGGAGGTAGAAAAAATGTTAAAGCTTAGGGTAATTGAGGAATCACAAAGTGAATGGAAAAGTCCATTCGTGCTTGTTCCAAAACTGGATGGTTCATTAAGATTCTGTAATGACTATCGTAAGCTTAATTGTGTTTCCAAATTTGACACCTATCCAATGCCTAGAGTAGATAAATTGATAGAAAGGCTAGGAAAAGCATGTTATCTCACTACAATTGATTTAACGAAAAGGTATTGGCAGGTGCCTCTCACTAATCAAGCAAAGGAAAAGACAGCTTTTTCAAACCCAGATGGGTTATTCCAGTATATGGTATTGCCATTTGGTTTACATGAGAATGATGGATAGAATTCTGAAACCTCATGTTCATTATGCGGCAGCATATTTGGATGATGTTATAATTTATAGCACATATGGGAATCCCATCTTCCAAAAATTCAAGCAGTACTTGATGCAATACGATCCGCTGGGTTAACTCCCAATCCTGCAAAATGTACTGCTGGTTTACAGGAAGCTAAGTACTTGGGTTATACTATTGGTAGAGGATTAGTTAAACCTCAGACAACAAAAGTAGAGGCCATACAGAACTGGCTACAGCCTTTAACTAAAAAGCAAGTGAGAGCTTTTATTGGCATAACTAGTTATTATTATAGAAGGTTCATCCTGAATTTCACTACAATTACGGCACCGTTGACAGAACTCACAAAAGCAAGGGCCCCAATTATGATAAAATGGTCCCCAGAAGCAGAACAAGTTTTTTAAGCATTTTAAAGATGCCCTTTGTGCCCATCCAGTTTTGGTAACCCCCAATTTCTCTAAAGATTTTAGTGTACAGACAAATGCCTCTGATGTTGGTTTAGGAACAGTTCTCTCACAGGAGTGTCAGGGAGAAGAGCATTCTGTCCTTTTCCTAAGCAGAAAACTTATCCCACAGGAAAAGAACTATTCTATAGCGGAGAAAGAATGCCTTGCCATTAAGTGGGCTTTAGAGACCCTTAGGTACTATCTGTTGAGAATAAAATTTAAATTAATAACAGATCATGCTCCTCTCATGTGGATGAGCCAGAATAAGGAAACAAATACAAGGGTTACTAGGTGGTTTTGTAGCTTGCAACCCTTCAATTTTACTGTCGAGCATAGGGCTGGTCTTTTGCAGGGCAATGCTTATGGTTTGTCTCGGGTACATTCGTTAATATCCATGGTTGCTCAACCCACTGGGTATAAGCTGGGGGGGAGGATATGTGACAGAAAGCAAGGCCTTGTTATAAATGGAAGATATGTAAGACCAAGTATTATACATGGTATTTCTCCTTTCAGTTAAAAACCCCAGGGATAGAGTTTGTGTATTTGATTGTGCAGTTGGTAAACTGTGTTATGGATCCCTGGGGTTGGGGTAATGGGGAGAAGGGTGGGCCATTATCCCAGTCAGCTGTGAAGCTGTCCAGTCCAGGCTTTTGATTAAGCAGTTAATCACAGGTGTGGTTAATTAGGAGCTGTGAGAGTTTAAATAGGAGCCTGACTGATACATATAGAGTTACCCAGCTAGAGGAGCTGGTGTGTGTGTGTCAAAAGACCTTTGTTTCTGTGAACTACTAAAAAGGACATTATTCTTGCAAAGCACTGTGAAATGTTGTGAAGTACTGCTACTTACTAAAAGTACTTTACATTCCTGCAGAGGAAGGAATACCATGTTTTTGAAACTGAATTGCCTGTTTGTTGTTGCTGTGAAAAATAAAAGCCTTTTAAACTACAGTGGACTGTCCTGTGCTGCATTTGTGCCCTAGAAGACTGTGGTTAAAAGTGTCCCTGTTACAATATATATATATATATATATATATATATATATACACCCATACACTTTTTCTACTTTGTGAAGAACATTGAAATGTAACATATAAAATATTAAAATTGAATAAGGTTTTTAAGTGGAAAGGGCTCCAAAGTGTATTTGTGTGTGTGTATGTATGTATGTGTGTGTATGTGTATATATATATATATATATATATATATATATATATATATATATATATATATATATATATATATATATCCAAACAGAAACAGTAACACCACAGAATTTTCACCAAAGTTCAACATTTATTGACGTTTTGGGGAATACACAATCCCCTTCCTCAGAACAACAATACAGTGCATAAACATCATTTAAATAGTGTACAACCAAATACATACCTCCTCCCTCTAAAAAAAAAAAGCGCAAAACGTGCAAACATTACCGGAATCACCCATTCTGTTTCATCACGTAACCGAAATTCACATCACTGCACCTCCGGTTCAGCATATGTACAAATAATCTTCATCATTTGTGCAAAATCAAAATAAATATATCAATGCTTACATCGTGCAATCTATAACATGTGTAACCCCTTAAGGACCAAAAACGTGGTAGTTAATGACCAATGATGTACCCTGCCGGTCCTCAGGGGTTTCAAGCACTGGAAGCGATCGTGATCGATTCCCACCACTTTCAGGGTATTGCAGTGATGCCTCGATATTGAGGCATCCTGCAATACCCTTTTTTCAGCCACCGATGCAGAGAGCCATAGCAGGGAGGCGGGTGGGCAGCCCATCGCTGGGTCAGTTCCGGTTTGATGTCCGATCTAAGCGCGCGTGAGGGGGGGGGGGGGCGGGAGCACGCTAGCAATCATTGCTTTCTATGGGAAGGAGGGAGGGGGGAATACGGAGTTATTAGTGTTGGGAAAGGGATCTGTGAGGGGGTAGGATATTGAGGGGGGCAGCTACTCTACATAAAAGGGGGCTTTTTTTTTTGCTTTTTTTTTAAATAAAGCAAATTTCTAGCAAACTGGGTATTGGCAGACAGCTGCCAGTACCCAAGATGGCGGAAAATAGGTAGGGGGGGAGGGTTAGAGAGCTGTTTGGGAGGGATCAGGGAGGTTGAGGGCTAAGGGGGATCCAACACTGCAGAATAAATATTAAAAAAAGTGTTTTATTTTAGTACTGGCGGTGACAATTGTGAGGTGGGGGGGGGGGTAGAGAGCTGTTTGAGGGGGCAGGGAGGGATCAGGGGGTCGGATGTATCAGGTGGGAGGCTGATCTCAACACTAAAGCTAAAATTAACCCTACAAGCTACCTAATTAACCCCATCACTGCTGGTCATAATACAAGTGTGGTGCACAGCGGCATTTAGCGGCCTTCATTTAGCGGGATCCCACAGAAGCATTTACAATCATTTGTGCTATAATTGCACAAGCTGTTTGTAAATAATTTTAGTGAGAAACCTAAAGTTTGTGAAAAAATGAACAATTTTTTTTTTTATTTGATCTCATTTGGCGGTGAAAAGGTAGCATGAAATATACCAAAATGGGCCTAGATCAATATTTTGGGTTGTCTACTACACTAAATTAAAGCTAAAATTAACCCTATAAGCTACCTAATTAACTCTTTCACTGCTGGGCATAATACAAGTGCGGTGTGCAGCGACATTTAGCAGCCTTTTAATTACCAAAAAGCAATGCCAAAGCCATATATGTCTGCTATGTCTTGTTACAATATGAGTAATTTGCTAAATATGATAAATTATATATATGTATTTGTGTGTGTATGTATATATATATATATATATATATATATATATATATATATATATATGTGTGTGTGTGTGTGTGTGTGTGATGTAACTACTAAATTTTAAGCTTGCTGAAAGTTTCTCAAGGACACACCTGTTCATGTACAGGAATATAACAATAAATTCATTTAGTTAAAATAGTTTAGTTAAAAAAGCCATGACAGGAATTAATAGCCCAACTGGTGTTCTTTAAAGCGGCTATCCAACAGTCAGAAATAGCATACAGAAATAGGTAAGAGATACAAATTACTGTGGAAACAAAAATATACATTCAGCTATTATGATTAACCAACAGTGATGTGCGGTGACGTCAGAGGCTGCTGAGGCAGTGGCTAGGATACGCCTTCCTTCTTTAGATGTCCTTTGTTGAAGAAATAGCAATGCACATGGGTGAGCCAATCACATGAGGTATCTATGTGCAGCCACCAAACAGCAGCTACTGAGCATATTTAGATATTATTTTCAACAAAGGATATAAAAAGAATGAAGAAAATTATATATTAGATGTAAATTGGAAAGTTATTTAAAATTGCATGCTCTTTCTAAATCATGAAAGAAAACATATGGGTTTCATGTCCCTTTAAATGGTGTCTTGGAAAACTGGTCAACTTAGTAAACATCTGATTTTAGTCTAAAGGATTGTAACAGAAACTCTTACCAAATAACAAAATGCTTGTTCTGATTAGGAGATCTAGAAATCCATGCCCATTACAATATGTTTAAAACATACTTTTTACTTTAATGCTGCAAATTATGCTTATAGATTCTTTTATTATTCAGTAAATATAAAAATGTCTTGATCCAGTGGCGGCTGGTGAAATTTAAAGATGGTGGGGCGCTTGACCCCACCCCTTTACATAAAGCCACACCATCAGATGGCACTACCAATTCATTAATTAATTAAATAAAAGGTAGACAGAAACACAGAAAAGCACTCGGGGGAGAGGGAGAGAGAGACAGGGGGAGAGAGACACAGAGGGTTAGAGAGAAAGAGAGAGAGAGAGAGAGAGACACAATCACACACAGAGGGTTAGAGAGAGAGAAAGAGAGAGACACAATCACACACAGAGGGTTAGAGAGAGAGAAAGAGAGAGAGAGACACAATCACATACAGAGGGTTAGAGAGAGAGAAAGAGTGAGAGAGACACAATCACACACAGAGGGTTAGAGAGAGAGAGAAAGAGAGACACAATCACACACAGAGGGTTAGAGAGAGAAAAAGAGAGAGAGACACAATCATACACATAGGGTTAGAGAGAGAGAGACACAATCACACACAGAGGGTTAGAGAGAGAGAGACACAATCACACACAGAGGGTTAGAGAGAGAGAGAGACACAATCACACACAAAGGGTTAGAGAGAGAAAGAGCGAGAGACACAATCATACACAGAGGGTTAGAGAAAGAGAGAGAGACACAATCACACGCAGAGGGTTAGAGAAAGAGAAAGGGACACAATCACACACAGAGGGTTAGAGAAAGAGAGAGAGACACAATCACATACAGAGGGTTAGAGAGAGAGAAAGAGTGAGAGAGACACAATCACACACAGAGGGTTAGAGAGAGAGAGAGAAAGAGAGACACAATCACACACAGAGGGTTAGAGAGAGAAAAAGACAGAGAGATACAATCATACACATAGGGTTAGAGAGAGAGAGAAAGAGAGAGAGACACAATCACACACAGAGGGTTAGAGAGAGAGAGACACAATCACACACAGAGGGTTAGAGAGAGAGAGAGATACAATCACACACAAAGGGTTAGAGAGAGAAAGAGAGAGAAACAATCATACACAGAGGGTTAGAGAAAGAGAGAAAGAGAGAGAGACACAATCACACACAGAGGGTTAGAGAAAGAGAGAGAGACACAATCACACACAGAGGGTTAGAGAGACACATAAGGGATGAGAGAGTCAGAGGGGGAGGAAGAGAGACAGAGAGAGAAAGAGACCATGGGGGAGAACGACACATAAGGAGAGAGATGGATAGATAGAGAGAGAGAGACATACACACACACAAGGGGGGGGGGGAGAGGGACCAGTGCATTTTTAAGTAATAAAACAGCAGAGCTACAGAGAGTTCAGAAATTGAGACTATAAATTAGTGTGAAGTAAAGAGGCAAGCTGCTAAGGTAGTTGGTGTAAATTTTGAGTAAACAAAATACAAAAACAATCCTTAAACTGCTGTAAAAGAGTAAAAAAACAAACACTAAACCACATTCATTAAATTATAATTTTCACTAACAGAATCCCTTTCAGTAAAATCTAAGGTTGTAGAACTTACTTCAATAAGATGTGGCTAAAACACTGCTGAATCTCTGCATCTCTTCCTGCTCTGTAAGGAAGTGACAGTGGAACATTCCACTGCACTTAGAGGGAAAGTACAGAACTCTCTCTTTTTCACTTTAGCAAAGCTGGCAGCTTCACAGGACAGCAACAAAATAAATGAAATTTGTTTTTTTCCGTTTTTGTTTTGTTTTATATCATTTAACATCCAGCCCCAACCCTAAATTACACTTACTAATGTCTCTCACTGGATTGGGTCAGCCCAAAAAGGCCTGCCTCAAATAAGCAGTTATGGGCCATGCAATGATCTTAACCACTTTCATCCAGTAGGTGGCACAGCATGTTGTGTAATGGTGGGCAGACCTGCTTGTGCCTCTCCATTGCACAACATGTAGCTGTGAGAAAAAAAATGCTGGGGGAAAAAAATTGCAATTTTTTTTTTTCAAAGCCAATAAAAAAAAAATATTTTTGCCCATATGAGAGGTGAAGCCCTGCCTCAACTGCCTCTAGTGACTGCACAGACGTGCGCCCGTAAACGGGTGAATTTGCCCATTTAGGGGCGCGCAATAAATTAGTGCTCCCCCTTTAATCTAGCCCTATATTTATTTTCTTATTTAAATCTCCATTTTGCTTCTATTTAATGTGCAATGGGTGCACATTTAACACACATCCAGAACCACAAATAAACAATGACCCTCTGGTTTTTATTGATATTAATGTAACAGACTTTTTTAACAAATGCTACAATTATTTATTGATTGGTCAGTTTTGTGCTTCTTTTTTGTGTGTCTTCAGTTCCGCGGTCCTGGATGAAGATAGAAGAGGTCGCTGAGATGAAAGAAGATGTCTCCGCTTGGAAGAAGACTTCACCGCCGGACTTCAGGAACCATGAGTACCTCTCTGGGGGTTAGATTTAGGCTTTTATTTTTATTTTTTTAGATTACGGATTTAATGGGTGGTAAAAGAGCTGGATGCCCTTTTAAAGGCAATGCCTATACAAATGCCCCTTTAGGGGCAATGGGTAGTTTAGGATTTTTTAGTGTTAGTTTTTTTTATTTTGTGGGGGTTTGGTGGGTGGGGGGTTTTACTGTTAGGAGGAACTTTTTTTAAAGGTAAAACAGCTGTTTAACTTAGGGCAATGCCCTACAAAGGCCCTTTTAAGGGCTATTGGTATTTTAGTATTAGATTAGGTTTAATTTTTTTTGGATAATTAGGTTTATTATTTTATCTAATGTTAGACTTTTTTATTTTTTGTAATTTTAGATTAATTTAAACTTAGTTTTTTTTATTTTTAAAGTAATGTTAGGTTTTTATTTTAATTGTAAATTAGAATTTTTAATTTAGGTAATTGGGGTTAATTTAGGGGGTGTTAGGTAGGGGTATGCCCCTAAAGCTCAGATTGGCCCCTCCAGATAAGGCAAACGTTGGGTAAAGTTTGGTACTTGAAAAATAATTGCAGTAAACAAATGTTAACTTATTTTAAAAACATTTAGACTTTGATATTTTATTCTATAGCAACACAACAGAAATGACTTGTAATTACAAGGTGCTTACTGGCATTTTAAAGCAAAAATAGTGGGCAGTAATATATAAAGGAGTTCTAGTCCGTTGCCTATTGGGGGGAAAAACATGAATGTAATATTATCAGTCTTCTATGGAAATTGTGATTTACTATTATTCTCATAAATGCAAGAAAGGAACAGTTTATTATTACTATAGTTAGTGGAAAAGCAGAAGTGAAAAGCGGTAGTGAAACTGGTTTAGCACTATTCATAAGCATACAGTTCTTTAATCCCCATGAGTACAGGGCACAGAAACATTTTTCTTCAACAAGCTTTTCAAAATACCAAAATATCATTGTCTGTGAAACCTCTGTATTGTGTCAATTTAAAACTTCAATCCTTCAATCCTAAAACAAACATTTGGCTTTTATTTTATTAGCATTGGGTGCCCAGTGCATTGTGGGAGACTTGTTGTTTTCATCTATAGTAATTCTGGCCATGGAGTGCAGTAGTCTCTGTGGCCATATACAGATTAGGGAACAGTGCTTTTACTTTATCCAATAAGGTTGCATTGTATGTAATGTGCAATGAGATTCTTAAAATAGTAAGCTGCATGTCTGAAATTTAAAGGGATAGGAAAAACATTGTAAGTACAAGACATTTCTGTTGGGTTTCTATAAAATAGCATAACTGCCAAATCTTAATGTTTTTATATTACACTAAAAAATTTTAAACTCCACCCACCATTTGCCTTATTTGGAGGAGCTAACCTGGGTAGCGCTTGCTGATTGGTGGCTAAATGTAACCACCAATCAGCAAGCGATATCCAGGGTGCTGAACAAAAAATGGGCTGGCTCCTAAACTTTCATTCCTGCTTTTTTAAATAAAAAAATACCAAGAGAATGAAGAAAAAATGATAATAGGAGTAAATTAGAAAGTTGTGTTAAATTAAATGCTCTGGCCCCAATTTATCAAAGTCTGGCGGACCTGATCCGACAGTGCGGATCAGGTCCGCCAGACCTCGCTGAATACGGCAAGCAATACGATCGCCGTATTCAGCATTGCACCAGCAGCTCACTGGTGCAACGCCGCCCTCTGCAGACTCGCGACCAATGGGCCGCCAGCAGGGGGTGTCAATCAACCCAATCGTACTCGATCGGGTTGATTTCCGGCGATGTCTGTCCGCCTGCTCAGAGCAGGCAGACAGGTTGTGGAGCAGCAGTCTTTGTGACCGCTGCTTCATAACGGCTGTTTCTGGCGAGCCTGCAGGCTCGCCAGAGACACGGGGCATCAAGCTCCATTCGGAGCTTGATAGATAGGCCCCTCTATCTGAATCATCATAAAAGAAAAAATTGGGTTTAGTATCCCTTTAAAGCCTCCAATCTCTGCTGGTTACATTTAATACAACATATAGTTGTCTTATTTATATTTGTCACAACTAAGCAGTAATTAATGAATTCCATCTTTCAAAGAACACATATACCACCAACAGAGTTTAACCACCTTTCCTCGGTTAACCCACACAGTGATTTAACCCACCTACTGCCAATAAAACAAAGAGAGTAGGGATGTAATACCATATTGTCAGTAGCCACACAGATTAGTGATTTAATCCTCTTATAGCCACACAAATGCAGTGATTAACCCCATATAGCCAGTACACCACTCAGTGTTGAGATTCAAATAGCCAGTGTCCTACATAGTGCATTAATTTAATCATTTTGTAGCTTATAACAGAAAGCAGGAATTTAACCAGTGGTTGCTGAAGCACACTCTGCTCTGCAATTAGGTTTCTTGTGTTCCACTTCTCATTGGCATTTAGGGGTGTAAAAAAAATCTTTTAAAAAACTTAAAACTGGCTATACATTCGAATGCCAGCTAGTTATTTTTTTGAGATAAATACCATTGGATTGTCATGGTACAATATGCTGAAAAATGATGCAATGTTGCTTTTTTTATTGTTAATGACCTAACTTAGGCCTAGATTTAGAGTTTGGCGGTAGCCGTGAAAACCAGCGTTAGAGGCTCCTAACGCTGGTTTTAGGCTACCGCCGGTATTTGGAGTCACTCAAAATAGGGTCTAACGCTCACTTTTCAGCCGCGACTTTTCCATACCGCAGATCCCCTTACGTCAATTGCGTATCCTATCTTTTCAATGGGATCTTCCTAACTCCGGTATTTAGAGTCGTTTCTGAAGTGAGCGTTAGAGCTCTAACGACAAAACTCCAGCCGCAGAAAAAAGCAGGAGTTAAGAGCTTTCTGGGCTAACGCCGGTTCATAAAGCTCTTAACTACTGTACCCTAAAGTACACTAACACCCATAAACTACCTATGTACCCCTAAACTGAGGTCCCCCCACATCGCCGCAACTCGATTACATTTTTTTAACCCCTAAACTGCCGACCGCCACCTACGTTATACTTATGTACCCCTAATCTGCTGCCCCTAACCCCGCCGACCCCTGTATTATATTTATTAACCCCTAACCTGCCCTCCACAACGTCGCCGCCAGCTACTTACAATAATTAACCCCTAATCTGCCGACCGCAAAGCGCCGCCACCTACGTTATCCTTATGTACCCCTAATCTGCTGCCCCTAACACCGCCGACCCCTATATTATATTTATTAACCCCTAATCTGCCCCCCTCAATGTCGCCGACACCTGCCTACACTTATTAACCCCTAATCTGCCGAGCGGACCTGAGCGCTACTATAATAAAGTTATTAACCCCTAATCCGCCTCACTAACCCTATCATAAATAGTATTAACCCCTAATCTGCCCTCCCTAACATCGCCGACACCTAACTTCAATTATTAACCCCTAATCTGACGACCGGAGCTCATCGCTACTATAATAAATGGATTAACCCCTAAAGCTAAGTCTAACCCTAACACTAACACCCCCCTAACTTAAATATAATTTACATCTAACGAAATTAATTAACTCTTATTAAATAAATTATTCCTATTTAAAGCTAAATACTTACCTGTAAAATAAATCCTAATATAGCTACAATATAAATTATAATTACATTGTAGCTATTTTAGGATTAATATTTATTTTACAGGTAAGTATTTAGCTTTAAATAGGAATAATTTATTTAATAAGAGTTAATTAATTTCGTTAGATGTAAATTATATTTAAGTTAGGGGGGTGTTAGTGTTAGGGTTAGACTTAGCTTTAGGGGTTAATCCATTTATTATAGTAGCGATGAGCTCCGGTCGTCAGATTAGGGGTTAATAATTGAAGTTAGGTGTCGGCGATGTTAGGGAGGGCAGATTAGGGGTTAATACTATTTATGATAGGGTTAGTGAGGCGGATTAGGGGTTAATAACTTTATTATAGTAGCGCTCAGGTCCGCTCGGCAGATTAGGGGTTAATAAGTGTAGGCAGGTGTCGGCGACGTTGAGGGGGGCAGATTAGGGGTTAATAAATATAATATAGGGGTCGGCGGTGTTAGGGGCAGCAGATTAGGGGTACATAAGGATAACGTAGGTGGCGGCGCTTTGCGGTCGGCAGATTAGGGGTTAATTATTGTAAGTAGCTGGCGGCGACGTTGTGGGGGGCAGGTTAGGGGTTAATAAATATAATATAGGGGTCGGCGGTGTTAGGGGCAGCAGATTAGGGGTACATAGGGATAATGTAAGTTGCGGCGGTTTACGGAGCGGAAGATTAGGGGTTAATAATATAATGCAGGGGTCAGCGATAGCGGGGGCGGCAGATTAGGGGTTAATAAGTGTAAGGGTAGGGGTGTTTAGACTCGGGGTACATGTTAGAGTGTTAGGTGCAGACGTAGGAAGTGTTTCCCCATAGGAAACAATGGGGCTGCGTTAGGAGCTGAACGCTGCTTTTTTGCAGGTGTTAGGTTTTTTTTCAGCTCAAACAGCCCCATTGTTTCCTATGGGAGAATCGTGCACGAGCACGTTTTTGAGGCTGGCCGCGTCCGTAAGCAACTCTGGTATCGAGAGTTGCATTTGCGGTAAAAATGCTCTACGCTCCTTTTTTGGAGCCTAACGCAGCATTTTTTTGGACTCTCGATACCAGAGTTAAATTTATGGTGCGGCCAGAAAAAAGCCCGCGTAGCGTTAACAACCCATCTACCGCCAAACTCCAAATCTAGGCCCAAGTAAAGTTTGTTGTAACAAAGAGTTGGAGCAGTTTATACTTGCATGGAAGACAGCACCCTTTGCTACAAAGTAGCATACTGTACTAAAATTGATCTTATCAAACCATGCAGAAGTGCAGCTACAAGCCTAAGCACATGATGATCAAAAACTTGCCGGGATGTAGAGAAATCACACAAAATCATTGGGATTTTTATTCTTACTTTATATTGCAATATAGGAGTCTCTCCTTCCCATAAAGAACACTACATAGTAACATAAACATGTCTTAAGATAAAAAATATTTCAGGGGCCTCGCTGTACTGCCAATATTTCTTAGATCATCTCACTTGAGCTGAGAGCTTTAGATCATCTCACTTGAGCGAAGAGATTTAGATCCTCTCACCTGAGGGGAGAGCTTTAGATCATCTCATCTGAGCGGAGAGCTTTAGACCATCTCACCTGAGGGGAGAGCTTTAGATTATCTCACCTGAGCGGAGAGCTTTAGATCCTCTCACCTGAGGGGAGAGCTTTAGATCCTCTCACCTGAGGGGAGAGCTTTAGATCCTCTCACCTGAGGGGAGAGCTTTAGATCCTCTCACCTGAGGGAGAGCTTTAGATCCTCTCACCTGAGGGGAGAGCTTTAGACCATCTTACCTGAGCGGAGAGCTTTAGATCATCTCACCTGAGCTGAGAGCTTTAGATCCTCTCACCTGAGGGGAGAGCTTTAGATCATCTCACCTGAGGGGAGAGCTTTAGACCATCTCACCTGATCGGAGAGCTTTAGATCATCTCACCTGAGCTGAGAGCTTTAGATCCTCTCACCTGAGCTGAGAGCTTTAGATCCTCTCACCTGAGCTGAGAGCTTTAGATCCTCTCACCTGAGGGGAGAGCTTTAGATCCTCTCACCTGAGTGGAGAGCTTTAGACCATCTCACTTGAGCGGAGAGCTTTAGATCCTCTCACCTGAGGGGAGAGCTTTAGATCCTCTCACCTGAGGGGAGAGCTTTAGATCCTCTCACCTGAGTGGAGAGCTTTAGACCATCTCACTTGAGCGGAGAGCTTTAGATCCTCTCACCTGAGGGGAGAGCTTTAGATCATCTCACTTGAGCTGAGAGTTTTAGATCATCTAACTTGAGCGGAGAGCTTTAGATCCTCTCACCTGAGGGGAGAGCTTTAGATCCTCTCACCTGAGCAGAGAGCTTTAGATCCTCTCACCTGAGCGGAGAGCTTTAGATCCTCTCACCTGAGGGGAGAGCTTTAGATCCTCTCACCTGAGCGGAGAGCTTTAGATCTTCTCACCTGAGTGGAGAGCTTTAGACCATCTCACTTGAGCAGAGGGCTTTAGATCCTCTCACCTGAGGGGAGAGCTTTAGATCCTCTCACCTGAGGGGAGAGCTTTAGATCCTCTCACCTGAGCGGAGAGCTTTAGATCCTCTCACCTGAGTGGAGAGCTTTAGACCATCTCACTTGAGCGGAGAGCTTTAGATCCTCTCACCTAAGGGGAGAGCTTTAGATCATCTCACCTAAGGGGAGAGCTTTAGATCATCTCACTTGAGCTGAGAGTTTTAGATCATCTCACTTGAGCGGAGAGCTTTAGATCCTCTCACCTGAGGGGAGAGCTTTAGATCATCTCACCTGAGCAGAGAGCTTTAGATCTTCTCACCTGAGCAGAGAGCTTTAGATCCTCTCACCTGAGCAGAGAGCTTTAGATCCTCTCACCTGAGCGGAGAGCTTTAGATCCTCTCACCTGAGGGGAGAGCTTTAGTTCATCTTACCTGAGCGGAGAGCTTTAGATCATCTCACCTGAGGGGAGAGCTTTAGTTCATTGGGCCCTAAATTTCTTAAGAAACAAATGAGCAATGTTTTGCAGAATTCTTTGGCAGACAACAGGTTAACAGTCAATGAGTAGCTTCATTGACTGAAATTAAAGCTGTTCTTTTTTCCCTTTTTTAAAAGCACTTGTAATGGCTTTATCTAGCTTTCTGTACAGGGCATCTTTAAAAGCTTTCATCAAATTCTATCTAAATATCTTACCTCATTAAAAGATAATTAGTATATAGCCTTTAGCAATTCACTTAGTTATTTGCATCTTATTTATTAATAGCAATGACACACTTGGCCTTGTGATAATACATTATTCCTGAAGATAAAGCAGCGCCTCATTAGTAAAATGAGAGCACACAGCAAGACAGGATATTAAATTAATTAACTATTATCTTCCCACATTTTTTGTTGTTGTTGCTTTTTTATGTGAGTCAGTGTGTAACATGTGCTTAATTTGATGAATTTGTCATTATGCTGCTTCCCACCATACTACAGGCAGTAGTCACTCAAAAGCAATAATTATACATGTTCATCATCTCGTATTGCTTTGGCGCGCACGTCTCAAGTGTACACTAAGCAGTGATACTGTGCAAGATAAAAGATAAAGTTTGTTAAAAATGAGGAATTTTATTAAAGGAAGAAGTTGTTAAATATTTTGTATGGAAACGTTTTATTAAGGGGCGATGATCTAAACCTCACCACTCAGGTGAGATGATCTAAGAAGTCTCTTTGGTACGGCGACACCCTGTAAAAAAATGTTTATGTTGCTATGTAGTGTTCTTTATGTGAAACAGACTTTAACATTACAATACAAGGTCTAAAAAAATCCAAAAGATTTTGCATGATTTCTCTCTATGCCGGAAATAGCACTTAGATAATGGGGTAGTCTCTGCAGGGGATTAGATACAAGAACTCACAGAGGAAAAAAGCATTTTAATATAACAGTATTTATGCAACTGGTGAATGGGTAATAATGAGATTATCTTTTAACCCCTTAAGGACCACAGCACTTTTCCATTTTCTGTCCGTTTGGGACCAAGGCTATTTTTACATTTCTGCTGCGTTTGTGTTTAGCTGTAATTTTCCTCTTACTCATTTACTGTACTCAAAGGAGCGCTCCACAAGGGAGCAGTGCAAAACTATAGAACAATAAATGAAACTTGATCTAAATATTCGATTAGTGACTTACGGCTAGATTTAGAGTTTTGTCGGTAACGACCCGCGTAGCTAACGCTGGCTTTTTTCTGGCCGCACCTTTTAAATAACTCTGGTATTGAGAGTTCACAGAATGGCTGCTTTAGGCTCCAAAAAAGGAGCGTAGAGCATATTTAACGCAACTTCAACTCTCGATACCAGAGTTGCTTACGGAAGCGGCCAGCTTCAAAAACGTGCTCGTGCACGATTCCCCCATAGAAAACAATGGGGCTGTTTGAGCTGAAAAAAAACCTAACACCTGAAAAAAAGCCGCGTTCAGCTCCTAACGCAGCCCCATTGTTTGCTATGGGGAAACACTTCCTACGTCTGCACCTAACACTCTAGCATGTACCCCGAGTCTAAACACCCCTAACCTTACAATTATTAACCCCTATTCTGCCGCCCCCACTATCGCTGACCCCTGCATATTATTTTTAACCCCTAATCTGCCGCTCCGTAAACCGCCGCTACTTACATTATCCCTATGTACCCCTAATCTGCTGCCCCTAATACCGCCGACCCCTATATTATATTTATTAACCCCTAATCTGCCCCCCACAATGTCACCTCCACCTGCCTACACTTATTAACCCCTAATCTGCTGAGCGGACCGCACCGCTATTATAATAAAGTTATTAACCCCTAATCCGCCTCACTAACCCTATAATAAATAGTATTAACCCCTAATCTGCCCTCCCTAACATCGCCGACACCTAACTTCAAACATTAACCCCTAATCTGCCGACTGGAGCTCACCGCTATTCTAATAAATGTATTAACCCCTAAAGCTAAGTCTAACCCTAACACTAACACCCCCCTAAATTAAATATAATTTAAATCTAACGAAATTAATTAACTCTTATTAAATAAATTATTCCTATTTAAAGTTAAATACTTACCTGTAAAATAAATCCTAATATAGCTACAATATAAATTATAATTATATTATAGCTATTTTAGGATTTATATTTATTTTACAGGTAACTTTGTATTTATTTTAACCAGGTACAATAGCTATTAAATAGTTAAGAACTATTTAATAGCTAAAATAGTTAAAATAATTACAAAATTACCTGTAAAATAAATCCTAACCTAAGTTACAATTACACTATCAATAAATTAATTAAATAAACTACCTACAATTATCTACAATTAAACCTAACACTACACTATCAATAAATTAATTAAATACAATACCTACAATTATCTACAATTAAACCTAACACTACACTATCAATAAATTATTTAAATAAAATATCTACAAATAACTACAATGAAATAAACTAACTAAGTTACAAAAAATAAAAAAATATTTACAAACATTAGAAAAATATTACAACAATTTTAAACTAATTACACCTACTCTAAGCCCCCTAATAAAATAACAAAGCCCCCCAAAATAAAAAAATGCCCTACCCTATTCTAAATTACAAAAGTTCAAAGCTCTTTTACCTTACCAGCCCTGAACAGGGCCCTTTGCGGGGCATGCCCCAAAGAATTCAGCTCTTTTGCCTGTAAAAAAACCCATACAATACCCCCCCCAACATTACAACCCACCACCCACATACCCCTAATCTAACCCAAACCCCCCTTAAATAAACCTAACACTAAGCCCCTGAAGATCTTCCTACCTTATCTTCACCCTGCCAGGTTCACCGATCCATCCTCGGAAGTCTTGATCCAAGCCTCGGAAGTGTTGATCCAAGCCCAAGCGGGGGGCTGAAGAGTGACGTCCATCCTCGGGCTGAAGTCTGGATCCAAGCGGCGACTGAAGAAATCCATCCTCGGGCTGAAGTCGAAAGTCCATCATCTGGATGAAGTCTTCTATCAAGCCGCATCTTCAATCTTCTTTCTTCTGGAGCGGAGCGGAGCGGAACCATCTTCTTCCAAGCCGACGCGGAACATCCTCTTCAACCGACGACTAGACGACGAATGACGGTTCCTTTAAATGACGTCATCCAAGATGGCGTCCCTCGAATTCCGATTGGCTGATAGGATTCTATCAGCCAATCGGAATTAAGGTAGGAATATTCTGATTGGCTGATGGAATCAGCCAATCAGAATCAAGTTCAATCCGACTGGCTGATCCAATCAGCCAATCAGATTGAGCTCGCATTCTATTGGCTTGGAAGAAAAGTGAGCGTTAGACCCTTTCCTGACTGACTCCAAATACCGCCTCTAACGCTGGTTTTCACGGCTACCGCCAAACTCTAAATCTAGGCCTTAGAAAACTATCTTGAGATAAATAGGATAATAAAAATATAATATAGGCTTAAAAATAAGGCTAGTTTATTCATAAACAATATATATATTACTATATGGTTAATGTACCTTTAAAGAATGGGACATCTCCCAACAAAACATAAAAGGTTCAGATTATATTAACATACAATATGCATATGGTGTGATATAGTGCTAGTTGTGAAGATAATTGGTTAATAAAACAGTAATTTGGCTACTGGTGTAAGCTAAAATATATTAGATAATAAGGATCCAAATGAATGTGTCCGTAGTGTGCACTAATTTATGTGAGAGAAAATATCTCCTATAAATTGACAAGATAAAAGTATAAACTATATGTATGTGGAAAGCTAATATAAATTAAATAAAGGATAATCCTAATTAAATAAACGCTAAGGTAACATCTATAGGATCCAAGTAGCAATACATAAAAAACTTATACCTAAAAAACTAGTACAATGTTAACAGAAAAAGTAACAATATAGCACGATAATTAGTACAAACTAATCTTGCCTACAAAGCCAATGCAACACTAGCGATTCTAAATTCTAGTAAGTTCTGAAAAGTTTTGAACTTCCTGAAAAAACGTCTGTATATATATGTAAGGACCTTGCCCTTACCCAAGATGGCTGCTGTAATAGTTGTGTTGAGGAAGAGAAATGCCATCTGGGAAGGGGGAGGAGTTGTTAGTGCTGAGGAGATTTCTTAGGTGTTAAGAGAAGTGTGGAGCTTTGCACAGACTTTGAAATGGGGGAATAAAGTTGCTGTTTCCAAGCTGAAAGAAGTTATTCAGACTAATGCATGGATTCCAGAGACAATTCAGACATTGCTACATGTGGCTGCTTAAGACAGAAGTTGGAACCTTTTATTTGTACTGTGAGTGTCAGCCATTATCTGCTGTTTTAAGATCTCCATAACTTCATGTTAACTAAATGCAAGAGAAAAGATATACTAGTCATATCTGATGTGCTGCAGAGTTGTTGTATATTAAAGAGATTACCCAGAGAATATTCTAGAAGTTATTCTGCTTAAACAGTTTGCATAAATACACTAAATGGATTGCACAGCTGCATTACATAAGGAAGTAACTGAGTGTGATGTATATTAAAGAGATAACCCAGAGAATATTCTAGAAGTTATTCTGCCTAAACAGTTTGCATAAATACACTAAATGGATTGCACAGCTGCATTACATAAGGAAGTAACTGAGTGTGATGTGCTGCAGAGTTGTTGTATATTAAAGAGATAACCCAGAGAATATTCTAGAAGTTATTCTGCCTAAACAGTTTGCATAAATACACTAAATGGATTGCACAGCTGCATTACATAAGGAAGTAACTGAGTGTGATGTATATTAAAGAGATAACCCAGAGAATATCCTATAAGTTATTCTGCCTGAATAGTTTGCACAAATACACTGACTGGATTTATAAAGCTACATTACATAAGGGCATAACTGTGAGATTTCTGCAGCTGTTTGTAGTAAAAGAGTGACTGACTTTGCAGTATAAGGCAAGTGGATTGCTGAAATTCAGTAATAAGGTAGAGACTTATGTTATTCAGTATTTCTGGGGAGAAGTTTTCTTGAGCACTGCATCGATCACAAGCAGCACTCTCTAGCTTCGTTCACAAGCAGCAAGGGATAATTACCTCAACTAAATTCTATTTAGTATATGAAATTGCATTGTACAGCACCACCTCAAAGTATTTTACAACAACAGTTATGTTATTATTTCATGAGCTCATGAAGGACTTTTGAGTTAAAAAAAAAGGTATACTAATGTCATAAGAAGATATTGTGATTAATATTATTATTTGTATTTGTTGCACTGTATGTTATTGGTTAAACACTTTATAATAATCAAAGCAACATTTTATTTGAAGATTTCTTGTGTGGTTATTACTTGTTTTCTTTTTGTACTAAAATCTTATAGGACCCCACACCCTATTATTCTAGGGTGTCCCCTATAGGTGGAGACACTGCGTCATACAGGCATCCCTTATATACCTGATTTCAACCCCCCTCCTACTCCCACTCTGCGGAGGCTTAGTTCTCATACACGAAACAGGTAGACAGCATTACACTATCACCCACCTCAGTGAAGGTCAGGAAAGGGTGTTACAGATGGAGGCACTGCTGAGATTGAGAGGCGGGGCAAAATCAGAAGAGATGCATCTTTTAAAATTAGAAGAGGTGAGAGAGTGGGCAATGCAGAAAAAGGTACCAATTGAGCAGGCAGTGGCTGTGACTTGGATACCAGTAGGAACCAGTCGAGATAAACTATGTGAGTCACTCCAGAGAGCACTTCAACTAAGAGAGTACCCTAAGATAGTAGCATTCAAAAGAGTACCAGATGACACTTGGGGTAGCATATTAATAGACACCAACCAATGTTTCTTAGAAGTACCCAACCCCTCTGAGCTACAGCTACTAGGGCTACCTTCAGTCAGACTACCCCTCATTTATGCCATAAAATCAGAACTACATATAGTCAAGGAAAATGAAGTTCAGGGTGTTAGAGGATCTCAAAATGAATCTAATATGGAGTCTAGTCTATCTGAAGTTCTGAAGATGTTGGCTACAAGCATCACAGACAGCTCACATACATACAGTTACCGGAAACTAAAGATATTTTCAGGAAACCTTCCTGTACCCTTAGGAGAGGAGGGTATTGCGGCATGGTGTGATCATGCTAACATGGTGCTGCAAGAATGGAGTTGCCCAGAGACAGTGAAGTATGTCCGCCTCTTAGAAAGTGTTAGGCCACCAGCACAAGTATTGTTGCAACACCATAGAGAGGAACACCCTGAAGCTACTGCTGTAGAGTTAATCTCTTTCTTAAAGACCTTATATAGTCTATTTGAAGACCCAGAAGATCTCTTGTATAAGTTTCGGTTACTTAAGCAGCGAGAGACAGAGAAGATGTCTGACTTTCTATTAAGATTACATGAGCAGCTTGTATTATTGTTTCGAAAAGGGGTAGTGACCCGACAAGATATGAATAAATGGAGGCAAGATCAGTTCCTTCGTGGCATTATACCAAACCACCCAATAGCCATCTTTCTTAGAGCCCAATTGCACTCTCAAGCACCAAAAGAATTGGAGGCCCTTATGCCTATGATAAGGACTCAAGAAGAGGAAATGAGTTTCCACACTGTGCGTAAGTCTGGCGAAGCTTGCATAGGTAAAAGTGAGACTAAAAAAAAATTAGAAGACTCCAGAAATGCAGATTCTTTGTTGAAAGAGCTTATGGAGAATGGACTGCCTGACCAAGTAAAGGCTGAGTTGGAGAGAGCAAAACTACCTGTAAAACTCCAAAATACTACTCTACCAAAAGGGAGTTGTTTCACTTGTGGAGAGAGAGGCCATTTCTCAAAGGATTGCCCCAGCAAAATACATTCATATGCTGGTGATTTTTTGGGAAGCCTTACAGTCCCTCAGAAGAAGGGAATGACTGATATTTCCTTTGCTTTATCTGAAGATGATGTAGCTGGGCCAAGGGCTTTTATTGGAGTAAAAGTTTGTAACATTTCTACACAGGCGCTGTTGGACATAATCTCAGTGCACCATAATCTATCGTAGTTTTTATGATACTTACCTTAAACATCTTAAAATCAAGCCTCCCTCTCAAATTGATTTAAGAGGTGTGGGTGGAAATAGGTGTACAATCTTTGCTACGGAAATTCATGATGGAGGTTGGGGGGCAAGACATAGACAAGTCATTACACCCAACTTTACGTCAGGAGGTTGAAAAGATATCTTTGAGACGATATGCTGGTCAGTGCTACAACCGTTCTGCCGGAGTGACTTACATTTCCCCAGGAGGAATGAAAGAGTTAAAATGTTTGGTGGTGTACCCTGACGGCAGACCCAAAGAGGACTGTTTTATTCTTGAAATGCCAGATGAAGAAGCAACCAAGCAGGGTTGGATTTTGGTACCTGAAATCTTACACAGAAGAAAGGATGGTCCTCCACCACAGTGGCTAAGTGTTAAGGTCCAAAATTTGGCTCCATACCCTGTTGGTATTGATTTTAATCAGACTTTGGGATATCTTTATCCAGTAGTAGACTCATCATTGGCTATTCATAAATGTTTCTCTCTCTCAAAAACAGAAACAGAAAAACTACAATTTAACTTTGAAGGATCTACAATGCCTAAGGAGGCATGTGAGCGGTTGCAGAAGGCTATGAAGGCCTGTGCAGGAGTTTTTTCTGCCGCAGAAATGGATGTAGGACGTTCAAAACATATGCTTCATACCATTCGCCTAACAGATTCTGCCCCTTTTAGGGAACGCTCTAGGAGATTGCCTCCTCGTGATGTTGAGGATGTTCGTGCCGTTTTGGCTGAGATGGAAAAAGCTGGAATAATTGTTCCTTCTCACAGTCCATGGGCTTCACCCATTGTAGTGGTTAGAAAGAAGAATGGGTCTACACGTTTGTGCATTGACTATCGGACTCTCAATCGAAGAACTATACCTGACCAATATGACCTACCTCGAATTGAAGAGATTTTACATTATCTTAATGGCAGCCACTGGTTCAGTGTTCTGGATCTGAGATCTGGCTATTTTCAGGTAGGAATGACTGAAGAAGACCAAGAGAAGACAGCTTTTATTTGTCCACTAGGATTCTTTCAGTTTACACGGATGCCACAAGGGATCTGTGGAGCTCCAGCCACATTCCAAAGGCTAATGAAACGTACTGTTGGAGATATGAATGGACGTGAGTGTCTTGTCTATCTAGATGACCTTATTGTATTTGGTAGTACTTTGGAAGAACATGAGACAAGGTTGCTGAAAGTATTGGATCGTCTTCACGAAGAAGGCCTAAAGTTAAGTCCGGAGAAATGTAGATTTGGGCAATCATCTGTGACCTATGTAGGTCATGTGGTCTCGGCAGAAGGGGTGTCTACAGACCCTGCTAAGGTGGAAGCAGTAACCGCATGGCCACAGCCTAACAACATTGGTGAACTTCGATCATTTCTTGGATTTTGTGGATACTATCGAAGATTTGTGAAAGGATACTCCCAGTTAGCTCTACCCCTAAACGACTTGCTGAAACATAGTGAAGATGATCCTAAAAAGCCACTAAATGCAAAAACTCCTTAAATTCAATACTAACTCTATAGCAGATAACTATAAAATTTGGGAGGCACATAAATGTGTTGTTCGTGGAGAATTAATAAAAATGAAAGCGCAGGCACAGCAACAAGCTCGTTTATTGTATAGGGAATTATCTGAGACCTTTTTAAGACTTGATCATACATTCAAATTAAATCCAACTGACCCCATAATAACACAAGAATATAACTCGGCACGAGTAGCTCTAGATAAATTTTTAGATATAGAACATCAAACACTTCGTAGGAAAACGAACAGTCTATTCCATTATGAAAGCAATAGAACAGGTAAACTTTTAGCTCGCGCATTAAAAAAGAAACGATTTAAGTCATTTATATATGAAATCCAGGACCCCCAACATAAAACCACAGTAGTCACCACTAAAGACATCCTACAGACCTTTCAGGGGTATTATGCCAATCTTTACAACATAACTGACACACATCCTTCTGAGGAACACTTATCAAACCTTACTTCCTATATTGCGCACAGCCAGATTGTCATGATCTTGTCCGTTCATCGCCGTGTCACCGCGGCTCCCGGATCTTCTCTGAGTGAATGACGTCACGTTGCTTAGCAACGTGACGCTTCCTCCGACACACCCCTCTGATGACGTTGCCGCTCCTGCCTTTAAACCACGGCGGGAGATCTTACTCGGGGCCCGTTTGTTTGTTCCCCTGGGAGTTTGTGAGTACCATATCTATTTCTGTGTTCCGACTTCTGCCTGCCTGACCAAGCCTTTTGCCTTAACCCTTCTACTGAAGCTTGGATACCGACTTCTGCCTGCCTGACCTTGCCTTTTGCCTTAACCCTTCTACTGATGTTTGGATACCGACTTCTGCCTGCCTGACCTTGCCTTTTGCCTTAACCCTTCTACTGTTGTTTGGATGCCGACTTCTGCCTGCCTGACCTTGCTTTTGCCTCAACCCGCAATCTTTTCTTTAGTAAATATAACCTGCTTAAAGAGACATTTACTTTTACAAGCTGCAAAAGAGAACTTTGCTTTTCTGTTTGTTATAGACCTGCTTAAAGGGACATTTACTTTTACAAGCTGCAAAAGAGAACTTTGCATTTCTGTTTGTTATAACCTGCTTAAAGGGGCATTTACTTTTACAAGCTGCAAAAGAGAACTTTGCCTTTCTGTTTGTTATAAACCTGTTTAAAGGGACATTTACTTTTACAAGCTGCAAAAGAGAACTTTGCCTTTCTGTTTGTTATTAACCTGCTTAAAGGGACATTTACTTTCAAGCTGCAAGAGAGAGCTTTGCCTTTTTGTTACAAGCCTGCTAAAAGGGACCTTTTTTCAAAGCTGCAATTAAGAGCATTTTCTTTACATTCTTTGACCTGTTTAAAGGGACGTTTTTTCCTTTGTGGTTTCCCTGCATACTGGAACAATAATTATTTTGTTATCATCCTCATCTGTTTCCTGAGTGGGTCACGTCCTGGATATTTCTCAGTGTGCTAGCATGTGTTTTCTATTCACGCTAGCAGTTGGGTTGCATCCCGGACTGATTCCTAAGCGGCTGACATTACAAACGGGCCATAAAAATGGACCCCACTGAATTATCCATGGCCGTGGCTCACCAGGGACAGCTATTGGGATCTCATGCCACTCACCTGCAGTCTCTGGACACTAAACTTGATCAAATAACTGCTCTATTACAAAATTTGGTTGCTACTGCACCTCCCAATCCTAATCCCAATCCTAATCCTATTGAAGCATTACCTCCTTCGATTCCTAACAATCAGTCTCAGGTACAACTAAGTCCCAGGATACCTCTTCCGGATAAATATGATGGGAATCCTGAAGAATGTAGAGGCTTTTTGAATCAATGCCGTCTTCATTTCCGGAATAGCCCTACTCTTTTTGCTACTCCCTCTTCTAGAATCACATTTCTTATTTCTTTAATGAAAGGAAAGGCCTTGGCTTGGGTATCACCTTTGCTAGAAAAAAATGATCCTATACTTTTGGATGTTGATACATTTCTATCTATGTTTTCAAATGTATTTGATAAACCTGGAAGGTCATCCGCTGCTGAAGCCACCCTCTTGGATTTACGCCAAGGTAATCAACCAGTTTCTCAATACGCTATTGAGTTCCGCACCCTTGCCTCTGAGACCACTTGGAATCAGGGAGCACTTAGAGCCGCTTTTCGTAAAGGACTTTCTGAGCGTCTCAAGGATGAATTGGTGTATCGTGAACTTCCAGAGTCCTTAGAAGCCTTAATAAATCTTTGTATCAGTCTCGACGCCAGGTTTCGTGAACGCCAACAAGAAAAGGATAGAACACAGAGGTCTTCAACTCGAACTCCTTTTCGTTTGGCTCCTCGTTTTTCTAATCCAGTCACTCCTGCCTCTCCTACTACTGATCAGGCTGAACCCATGGAAGTGGGAAGTATAAAATTAACTGAGACTGAACGCTTGAGAAGACGGACTCTTGGCTTATGTCTGTACTGTGGCCTTAAAGGGCATTTATTAAGGGATTGTCCTACTAGGCCAGTAAAAGCCAGGGCTTAACTCTAGTCCAGGGAACTGAGTTAAGCCAAAACAGTTGTCATTCCCTATACAAGAAACTTTTTGTTCCAGTAACCCTTCAAATTGGACATAAGAAGATTCATACCCAAGCTCTAATCGATTCTGGAGCTGGAGGAGTGTTCATTGACTCTACATTCGTCTCTACTCACTCTATACCCTTACTAAAGAAAGAATATTCAATTTCAGTCTCTACGGTCAGTGGAGATCCTTTGGGTTCTGGATATATTCAGTTTGCTACTCAACCCTTACTTCTCACCGTAGGAATACTTCATTCCGAGACAATTTGTTTTGATGTCATTCCCACTCCTCAATTTCCCATTATCTTGGGATTACCCTGGCTCCAAATTCACAATCCTATTTTTTCTTGGACTTTCGGTGAACTCACTTCCTGGGGATCTACATGCCAGACTAAATGTCTTCAAAAGATTACCAAGTTTCCACTCACTATTGCTCTCACAATCGAAACTCCGGACTCCCTACCTATGCCTTATCATGACTTTGTGGATGTTTTCTCTAAAAAAGAAGCTGAACGTCTTCCTCCTCACCGCCCTTTTGATTGCCCCATTGATCTCCTTCCCGGGGCTACCTATCCTCGAGGCAAGACATATCCACTTTCTAAACCTGAAAACATGGCTTTGGAAGAATATATCAAAGACAATCTGGCTAGAGGATTTATTCGACCCTCCTCTTCCCCTGTAGGGGCTGGTTTCTTTTTTGTAGGAAAAAAGGATGGCGGATTAAGACCCTGTATTGATTACAGAGGATTAAATCAGATTACCATCAAGAACAGTTATCCTCTACCCCTTATTCCTGAACTTTTTACTTATCTTCAGGGAGCCACCATATTCACCAAACTTGATCTACGTGGTGCATACAATCTGATCCGTATACGCAAAGGAGATGAGTGGAAGACTGCCTTTAACACTCGATTTGGGCATTACGAATATTTGGTCATGCCCTTCGGGCTATGCAATGCTCCGGCGGTTTTCCAACATTTTGTAAACGAGATCTTTCGTGATTTTTTGAATATCTTTGTCATCATATACCTTGACGATATCTTAATTTTTTCTCAGAACCACCAAGATCATGTGCACCACGTCAAGAAAGTACTTCAACGTTTAAGAGAATTCCATCTGTTTGCTAAACTGGAGAAATGTTCTTTCCATCAAAAATCCATACCCTTTCTGGGTTATGTAATATCGGCATCTGGATTTGAAATGGATCCTACTAAACTTTCTGCCATCTTGGATTGGCCTAGACCTGATTCTTTGAAGGCTTTACAACGTTTTCTGGGCTTCGCCAACTACTACAGGAAGTTCATCAAGGACTTTGCTACTATTACTTCTCCTCTTACTTCTCTCACTAGAAAAGGACAAAACTGTAAAAAATGGCCTCCTGAGGCTATAGAAGCTTTTGAGTCTCTCAAAGAAGCTTTTTCCTCAGCACCTATTCTCCGTCATCCAAATCCAGATTTTCAGTTTATCCTGGAAGTTGATGCTTCCTCTGTTGCTGCTGGAGCTGTTCTGTCTCAACGAATACCGGAGACTGGAAGGATTCATCCTGTTGCTTTTTTCTCTAAAAAATTCACTCCTTCTGAATTTAACTATGACGTAGGGAATAAAGAGTTGCTTGCCATCAAAATGGCCTTGGATGAATGGAGGCATTGGCTGGAAGGTACTTCTTTGCCATTTACCATACTCACTGATCATAAAAACCTTCTTTATCTTCAAACAGCCAAACGATTGAATTCCAGGCAAGCACGCTGGTCATTATTCTTCTCCCGGTTTCACTATAATTTGTCTTACATACCTGGTTCAAAAAATATTAAAGCAGACGCCCTTTCCAGACAATTTCAAGATACCCCAGTTCCTGAGTCTGGTATCATTCTCCAACCTCATGAAATCATAGCCCAGCTAACAACTTTCTGGTTACAAGATTTACAGTCTGCTCAAAGGAATCTTCCTTTGTCCTGTAAACCTCCCGATGGTTTACTCTTTGTTCCTGAACGCCTTCGTTCCAAGATTCTATTTTGGGCTCATGATAGTCCCCTTTCTGGACATCCTGGCATCAGTATTACCACTCGAAATCTCAAACAGCATGTCTGGTGGCCTACTCTCTCTCAAGATGTGAAAGATTACGTCTCAGTATGCACACAATGTGCCATGAACAAAACTCCTCGCCAACTTCCTTCTGGGTTGCTCCAACCATTGCCCATACCTCATCAGCCTTGGACTCATGTATCCATGGACTTCATTACCGACCTTCCCTTGTCAGCTGGAAACAATACTATTTGGGTGGTGGTTGACAGGTTCACTAAGACTGCCCATTTTGTACCTTTACCAGGATTACCATCTGCCAAAAGACTCTCTGAACTTTTTATTTCACATATTGTAAGAATCCATGGATTTCCTCTAGATATTGTTTCAGATAGAGGGGTACAGTTTGTTTCTCGATTTTGGAGATCACTTTGTAAACATTTTGGAACTACAATATCTCTGTCTACTTCTCACCACCCACAATCTAACGGCCAGACTGAAAGGGTAAACCAGTGTCTTGAAACATATCTTAGACATTATGTGGATCATTATCACTCTAACTGGACTTCTTACCTTCCTTTGGCTGAATTGGCTCATAATGCCCGGTACAATTCCTCCCTTCAGACTTCTCCTTTTCATGCGGCTTACGGATATCAGCCCAGAACATTTCCTTTGCATACTTCTTCCACAGTGAATCCTGCTTCTGATCTTACAGCCCGAAGATTAACTCGACATTGGCGGAAAATACATCGTATTCTTTCTGTAGCTTCTAGACGTTACAAGTTCTTTTCAGACCTTCGACGGAGGAAGGCTCCCAAATATCGCCCTGGTGATAAAGTTTGGATTTCCTCTCGTTTTCTTCGCCTGAAACAACCTTCTAACAAATTGGGACCACGATACGTGGGTCCTTTCCGAATACTGGGTCAGGTGTGTTCCACTGCTTATCGGGTGGCTTTACCCAAGACTCTCAAAGTCCATCCGGTATTCCATGTTTCTCTTTTAAAACCTGTGATGACTAACAGGTATTCTAAACCTTTTTCTAAACCTCCACCTTTGTTTGTGCATGGACACCCTGAGTTTGAGATCAGCCATATTCTGGATTCCAAGCTTCGTGGCAAGAAATTGTATTATCTCATTCATTGGAAGGGTTATCCAGTCACGGAACGATCTTGGGAACCGGCTCATCAGGTAAATGCTCCTACTTTAATCAAGGCCTTCCACAAGACTCATCCTGATAGGCCTGGTCCTGTCCCCCGGAGGGGTCCTTGAGGAGGGGGGTGCTGTCATGATCTTGTCCGTTCATCGCCGTGTCACCGCGGCTCCCGGATCTTCTCTGAGTGAATGACGTCACGTTGCTTAGCAACGTGACGCTTCCTCCGACACACCCCTCTGATGACGTTGCCGCTCCTGCCTTTAAACCACGGCGGGAGATCTTACTCGGGCCCGTTTGTTTGTTCCCCTGGGAGTTTGTGAGTACCATATCTATTTCTGTGTTCCGACTTCTGCCTGCCTGACCAAGCCTTTTGCCTTAACCCTTCTACTGATGCTTGGATACCGACTTCTGCCTGCCTGACCTTGCCTTTTGCCTTAACCCTTCTACTGATGTTTGGATACCGACTTCTGCCTGCCTGACCTTGCCTTTTGCCTTAACCCTTCTACTGTTGTTTGGATGCCGACTTCTGCCTGCCTGACCTTGCTTTTGCCTCAACCCGCAATCTTTTCTTTAGTAAATATAACCTGCTTAAAGAGACATTTACTTTTACAAGCTGCAAAAGAGAACTTTGCTTTTCTGTTTGTTATAGACCTGCTTAAAGGGACATTTACTTTTACAAGCTGCAAAAGAGAACTTTGCCTTTCTGTTTGTTATAACCTGCTTAAAGGGACATTTACTTTTACAAGCTGCAAAAGAGAACTTTGCCTTTCTGTTTGTTATAAACCTGTTTAAAGGGACATTTACTTTTACAAGCTGCAAAAGAGAACTTTGCCTTTCTGTTTGTTATTAACCTGCTTAAAGGGACATTTACTTTCAAGCTGCAAGAGAGAGCTTTGCCTTTTTGTTACAAGCCTGCTAAAAGGGACCTTTTTTCAAAGCTGCAATTAAGAGCATTTTCTTTACATTCTTTGACCTGTTTAAAGGGACGTTTTTTCCTTTGTGGTTTCCCTGCATACTGGAACAATAATTATTTTGTTATCATCCTCATCTGTTTCCTGAGTGGGTCACGTCCTGGATATTTCTCAGTGTGCTAGCGTGTGTTTTCTATTCACGCTAGCAGTTGGGTTGCATCCCGGACTGATTCCTAAGCGGCTGACACAGATCCCTAAAATCACTCAAGACCAACTAAAAGATTTAAATCTAACAATCTCATTGCAAGAGTTAAAATGTGCAATTACCTCATTACCCAAGGGGAAAAGCCTGGGCCCTGATGGTTTCTCATCTAAGTATTATAAAACCTTCTCTTCAATCCTAGTCCCAGTTCTCACTTCCCTCTTTAATGAAGTCTCTGAGAACAATCCTTTTTCTCCCTCAATGCTGGAAGCCAAAATCTCTATACTCCCTAAGCCGGGTAAACCCCCGACCATACCGGCAAACTTCAGGCCGATTTCTCTACTTAATGTAGATATCAAATTGTATGCTAAAATCATTGCGACCCGAATAAACACCCTTCTACCTTCCATAATCCATATAAACCAAGCTGGTTTTATACCAACGCGTGAAACTAGAGACAACACCTCCAAAATTCTGACTTTAATGGAATATGCACACAGACAGCAGGCCCCCTCCGCGTTCATATCTATGGATGCGGAGAAGGCCTTTGACAGGCTGGATTGGCTTTTTCTAAAACAAACCCTATTTGGGTTTGGATTTGATCAGGAAATGGTGGGAAAGATTTTTGCCCTTTATAATAAACCGCAAGCTAAAATTAAGTTGAACGACACTACCTCTGACACATTACAGATTTCAAATGGAACCAGGCAGGGCTGCCCACTCTCACCGCTACTTTTTGTACTTTCAATGGAGATACTAGCCTCTTATGTGAGAAATAATGCAGGCCACACTATAGAGAACACCGAATATAAAATAACACTATATGCGGATGACGTATTCGTCACCCTCACGAACCCTACCTCATCTATCCCTGCTTTCATGCAACTATTACGAACATACGGACACTATTCTAACCTGCGAATTAATGTCACAAAATCGGAATTGCTGAGTGTTCATTTAGAGCCTGTGGCAAGAAAAGATATTCAAAAGCAGTTCCACTTTAGAATCCAGGAGAAAGCAATAAAATACCTTGGTGTCTACCTGTCCCCAGTCCTGCAGGAAACGTTAACATTGAATTATGAAGCCCTTTCAACGCATATTACCTCCATGTTTAGAGCATGGAGCGATAAATTTTTGTCATGGCTCGGCAGACTTAATGCAATTGAAATGATAATTTTGCCCAAAATATTGTACCTCCTACAGACCCTGCCGATACCCCTCCCAGACCGTATGATATATCGTCTTCAGAAGATGTTAAACTCCTTCATATGGTCGCATAAGCGACCACGAATTGCTACGGCCACAATATACCCCCCCAAAGAGTTAGGAGGATTAGGAGCCCCAAATATATTACACTATAGGTTTGCGACTTTCCTAGCTAGAATAGTGGACTGGTGCAAACATGCAGCCAGTAAAGAGTGGGTTCAGCTGGAACATTACTTAACTACCACTACTACCTTAAGTGGCCAATGCTGGCTTCCTTCCAACCATAGAATAATATTAAGTACAACCCCAACAATCACAAGAGAAACCTATAAAGTTTGGGATACAACCATAAAGAAACACAAACATATTTCGATGTTAGGGAACCCCGCATGTCCAATACAACTTAAGACTCATGGCCAAGATATTGTGGGGATTGGCGAAGCATTACCAGCCTATAAATTTTTTCAAGGTGAGAAAGTTAAAACACAGACCGAGATTATCTCTGACTGTGGAGATATTTTTCAAAACTGGCTAGCGCATTCTCAGATCCATCATTTTCTATCTACACACCCTTTCAAAACACAACTGACACGTGCTTTAACCCCTTTTGAAAACTTATGTACGGTACCGCTACCTAGCAGGGGCATTCTCTCTCTCGCACATAAACAAATAGTAACAACTTACTCTAATTCCATGCCCACTTATGTGGCTAAATGGGAAAAAGAGACAAGAGACACATTACCTACACAAACATGGTTATCCATATTCTCCCACATGAGTAAATCCTCCTCATCTATATCCACACTGGAAATGAACTTGAAATTAATGTGTAGGTGGTATTACACCCCAGCACGTTTGCACCAACTCTTTCCTAACACCCCAGCACTATGTTGGAGAGGCTGCCAAGACATAGGGACACCATTCCATATATGGTGGCATTGCTCAATAGCGAGGGAATATTGGGAATCCATAAGGAAAGAAATTGAAAAAGTGTTAAAAATCCCCTTGGCTCATAATATTTGGATCTTCCTTTCTAACCATTTCCCCAAAATCAAGTGCAAGCTCAGACTCGCATTATTAACGTTAATGATAAATTCAGCTAAAAAACTAATACCCCTTAATTGGAAAAAGAAGGAGCTCCCAACAATCATGATATGGAAAGATACGGTAACACATAACCTACACCTAGAGAGATACCACTATGGACAAACAAACCGATTAGACGATTACTCTTCTATTGGTTTTATATGGGAGGAATACTTGAATGCTGGAATGACTGACTCCCAAACGATGTAGAATGCGGACATGACTGGGGGGGGGGGGGTGGTAGGCTACTCTGACTTTAATTTAGGTCACAGGGCCCACTTGTTTCTCCTACTTGGTAGCTTTGTGGATTCTTGGGACTTAACAGGAATGCTTGAGCCTAAGACTTTAAAGCAGCTACTTTTCCATAACGGCTGGTATCCTGGTGCAGTATTACTAATATTGGTACAACATCAATAATAATATTGTTAGAGATATTATGTTCACTATCACGATTGTCACTGTTGTTATTTTTCTTTTCAATTATTGTTATCATCATCAAGGTATTCTCATTTACTGTTTACCTTCGTATTTACTTTGTTATTGCACTTTATCCTGCAAAGAAGGACATTATATTTTGTTTATTTGAATACAGAGAACTGACAAAATTACAGATCTAGAGATCAACACTTTCTTTGACTACAAATACAAAAGGGACCTTGGAAAGGGTCCTCAGCCTAGGGAGGCATATATCTCTTACTCTTGAATAACTATATTTTCAATGTAAAGTGACATTATGCTTCTGTACCTGAACTTGCAAGGATTGTGGCAATGTGTGCTCACACCTATGCTCTGTATCTTTTTATTTTTCTTTAATAAAGCTTGTTTAAAAATAAAAAAAAATAAAAAAATACAAAAACTCCTTTGGGAACTTGGTGGACATCAGAGTGCTCCAAAGCGTTTGAGAATTTAAAGAAAAATTTAACTGAGGAACCTGTCTTGGCATATGCAGATCCCAAGAAACCTTATGTGCTACATATAGATGCTAGCTATGTGGGTTTGGGGGCAGTTTTACACCAAGAGTACCCTGGAGGGTTGAGACCTGTTGTTTATCTAAGTAGGAGTTTGTCTAAGAGTGAACAGAATTATCCAGTCCACAAGCTTGAGTTCTTGGCTCTGAAATGGGCAGTAGTGGATAAACTCCATGATTACCTTTATGGAGTAGAATTTGAAGTTCAAACAGATAATAATCCACTTACTTACATCTTGACTACAGCAAAGTTGGATGCAACCGGTCATCGGTGGTTGGCTGCACTATCAAATTACACTTTTAAGTTACGTTACAAGCTAGGGCCTAAGAATATAGGGGCTGATGCAATGTCCCGATGACCAGGACTACCAGAACAAACAGGTGATTCTCAATTTAAAGAAATTCCTTCACTTGGTGTGAGAGCATTCTGCCAAACCAGTGTCTTCAAAGACGAAACCTCTGTTTTTCAGATTTGAGAGCAGTAGATTCATTATGATGCCATCCACAAGCTCTGCCTGTATATTATTGTAAACCATCTGTAGTGGAATTAGCCAGATGGTCTCGAATACCTCCTGAAGAATTAATAAATGCACAGGAACAAGATCCTTTAATTGGACTACTTTGAAAAGCTGTTCAAAATGATAGCCCACACTTACTGAAGAGAATTCCTAGGGAATGGTCTGGTCCACTAAATAGAGAGTAGGATAAGTTTCAAATTCAAGATGGACTTCTGTTTCGAGTAGTTAAATACTACAATCATCCAGATCGAAGACAATTGGTGTTACCTGCCAAACTAAGAAAACTTGTTCTGTCATCCTTGCATGATCAGCACGGACATCTTGGGATAGAAAAAACGTTTGGCCTCTTGCAGGATAGATGTTATTGGCCAAAGATGAGAGAGTATGTAGAAGACTACATTCATAAATGTTTTAGATGTGTACAGAGGAAAACTCTTCCAACTCGAGCGGCCTCTATGGGTCATCTGAAAAGTGAAGGCCCCATGGATCTTGTTTGCATGGATTTTTTGTGCATTGAGCCAGATTCTCGTGGCATTGGAAATATTCTTATTGTAACAGATCACTATACCCGTTATGCTCAAGCCTTCCCAACAAAGGACCAGAAGGCTAGTACAGTGGCTAGAGTTCTTTGGGAAAGGTTTTTCATTCATTATGGTCTTCCTAAGAAACTGCCTTCTGATCAAGGTAGAGACTTTGAGAGTCGCCTCATTAAAGAAATGATGAATGTTTTGGGAATTAAGAAGACAAGAACTTCTCCCTATCATCCAGAAGGAGATGCTTTGCCTGAGAGGTTTAACAGAACTTTGCTAAATATGTTAGGGACCCTGCCAGAGCCTGAAAAGAGAACTTGGAGTCGTCAAGTAGAAGCACTAGTTCATGCCTACAACTGCACCCGACATGATTCCACAGGTTATTCACCATACATCCTTATGTTTGGGAGAGAAGCGAGACTACCTATAGATCTCCAATTAGGGGTGTCATCAGATGGAGTTTCTCATAAGAGTCACTATCAGTATGTCAGGCGATTGCAGGAGAGTTTACAAACAGCTTATAAGTTGGCTGAAGAAGCTACTGAAACATCAGGATTTGCAACCAGGAGACCGAGTCCTTTTACGGAATTTAGGGATACCAGGCAAGCACAAGTTAGCTCCTAGATGGAGGAATAGTATCTATAGAATAGTCAGACAATTGCCAGGTCTTCCAGTTTTTCAGATAGCAGATGAAAATGGTGTTGTGAAGACATGGCATCGGAATCATTTGTTGCCTATACCTCAATTCCAGCATGATGTTACATATCATGAGGACCAAGGCCCAAGCATGTCAATTAATAATGAATATAGTATCCCACATGAAGACTCATCAATTCAATCAGACCCTGAAATGAGATCTCCATTGCAAAGAGAGACCTATAATGATGAGCATGCCTCCTCTGTTGCCCCAACCTCTGAACCTGATATGCCATCCTTCCCTAATAGTCCTATACCAGATAGGGAATCTCCAAACCCTATACATTATGATAGTAGAAGTCCCTATAGAGAGAAAAGACCAGCAATAAAGAGACATCCCCCAAAGAAATTGACATATGATACACTAGGAAACCCTGGTTATAATGTTGAACCCGTGTTGCCTGCTCTAACATCTGCTGTACGATGTGTTTTGAAAGATGTATACCCTAACCAAAATTTGACTCATGATGAATATGTGATTTTGTTAGTGGACTTGCTAAAGAAAATGTATTGATGTGTTGCTCTTGTACCCCTTGCTGGGGACAGCAAGTTTTTTTTTTTGGGGGGGGGGGAGTATGTAAGGACCTTGCCCTTACCCAAGATGGCTGCTGTAATAGTTGTGTTGAGGAAGAGAAATGCCATCTGGGAAGGGGGAGGAGTTGTTAGTGCTGAGGAGATTTCTTAGGTGTTAAGAGAAGTGTGGAGCTTTGCACAGACTTTGAAATGGGGGAATAAAGTTGCTGTTTCCAAGCTGAAAGAAGTTATTCAGACTAATGCATGGATTCCAGAGACAATTCAGACATTGCTACATGTGGCTGCTGAAGACAGAAGTTGGAACCTTTTATTTGTACTGTGAGTGTCAGCCATTATCTGCTGTTTTAAGAGCTCCATAACTTCATGTTAACTAAATGCAAGAGAAAAGATATACTAGTCATATCTGGTGTGCTGCAGAGTTGTTGTATATTAAAGAGATAACCCAGAGAATATTCTAGAAGTTATTCTGCTTAAACAGTTTGCATAAATACACTAAATGGATTGCACAGCTGCATTACATAAGGAAGTAACTGAGTGTGATGTATATTAAAGAGATAACCCAGAGAATATTCTAGAAGTTATTCTGCCTAAACAGTTTGCATAAATACACTATATGGATTGCACAGCTGCATTACATAAGGAAGTAACTGAGTGTGATGTGCTGCAGAGTTGTTGTATATTAAAGAGATAACCCAGAGAATATTCTAGAAGTTATTCTGCCTAAACAGTTTGCATAAATACAGTAAATGGATTGCACAGCTGCATTACATATGGAAGTAACTGAGTGTGATGTATATTAAAGAGATAACCCAGAGAATATCCTATAAGTTATTCTGCCTGAATAGTTTGCACAAATACACTGACTGGATTTATAAAGCTACATTACATAAGGGCATAACTGTGAGATTTCTGCAGCTGTTTGTAGTAAAAGAGTGACTGACTTTGCAGTATAAGGCAAGTGGATTGCTGAAATTCAGTAATAAGGTAGAGACTTATGTTATTCAGTATTTCTGGGGAGAAGTTTTCTTGAGCACTGCATCGATCACAAGCAGCGCTCTCTAGCTTCGTTCACAAGCAGCAAGGGATAATTACCTCAACTAAAATCTATTTAGTATATGAAATTGCATTGTACAGCACCACCTCAAAGTATTTTACAACAACAGTTATGTTATTATTTCATGAGCTCATGAAGGACTTTTGAGTTAAAAAAAAAAGGTATACTAATGTCATAAGAAGATATTGTGATTAATATTATTATTTGTATTTGTTGCACTGTATGTTATTGGTTAAACACTTTATAATAATCAAAGCAACATTTTATTTGAAGATTTCTTGTGTGGTTATTACATGTTTTCTTTTTGTACTAAAATCTTATAGGACCCCACACCCTATTATTCTAGGGTGTCCCCTATAGGTGGAGGCACTGCGTCATACAGGCATCCCTTATATACCTGATTTCAACCCCCCTCCTACTCCCACTCTGCGGAGGCTTAGTTCTCATACACGAAACAGGTAGACAGCATTACACTATCACCCACCTCAGGGAAGGTCAGGAAAGGGTGTTACATATACAAAGTGGAAAGTCTCTTAGAAAATCATCTTGAATACCGAGTGTATGATGGCATCTGAGCATATAATAGAAGCACGGATTTGGAGTAGATTTCTTAGAGGCCCCTCGCTACCTTCGCAGCTTTACCCGGGTACTCTCTATGTGTTATTGTGCATATCAGCGGATTTAAAATACCGCTCAACAATTCTGTGGATAAACTTGGATGTATTCAGGTTACTCACGGTCATGCCACTTGAGTTGTTTTCTCTGTAAAAATGTAAAAATGAAATAAAACCTAAGCTAGCTACAATATAACTAATAGTTACATTGTAGCTAGCTTAGGTTTTATTTTTATTTCACAGGCAAGTTTGTATTTATTTTAACTAGGTAGACTAGTTAGTAAATAGTTATTAACTATTTACTAACTACCTAGTTCAAATAAATACAAACTTACCTGTAAAATAAATACAAACCTGTCTTACACTAACACCTAACTTTACACTACAATTAATTACATTAATTAAATACAATTAACTAAATTACAAAAAATAAAAAATAAATTACACAAAATAAAAAAGAAATTATCAAATATTTAAACTAATTACATCTAATCTAATAGCCCTATCAAAATAAAAAAGCCCCCCAAATAAAAAAAAAAAAACACTATCCTAAACTAAACTGCCAATAGCCTTTAAAAAAAAAAATACAAACAACCCCCCAACAGAAAAACCCACCACCCACACAACCAAACCCCCCAAATAAAATCCTATCTAAAAAACCTAAGCTCCCCATTGCCCTGAAAAGTGCATTTGGATGGGCATTGCCCTTAAAAGGGCATTTAGCTCTTTTGCATTGCTCAAACCCTAAGCTAAAAATAAAACCCACACAATAAACCCATAAAAAACCTAACACTAACCCCCGAAGATCCACTTTCAGTTTTTGAAGACCGGACATCCATTCTAATCAAGCCGGGAGAAGTCTTCATCCACGCGGCAAGAAGTGGTCATCCATGCAGGCAGAAGCCTTCATCCAGACAGCATCTTCTATCTTCATCCTTCCGACGCGGAGCGGCTCCATCTTCAAGACATCCGGCGGGGAGCATCCTCTTCTGTCGACCACTACTGAAGAATGAAGGTTTCTTTAAGGGACGTCATCCAAGATGGCGTCCCTTGAATTCTGATTGGCTGATAGAATTCTATCAGCCAATCGGTATTAAAGTTGAAAAAAATCCTATTGGCTGATACAATTAGCCAATAGGATTGAGCTTCAATCCTATTGGCTGATCCAATCAGCAAATAGGATTGAGCTTGCATTCTATTGGCTGTTCCAATCAGCCAATAGAATGCAAGCTCAATCCTATTGGCTGATTGGATCAGCCAATAGGATTGAAACTTAATTCTATTGGCTGAATGCATCAGCCTATAGGATTTTTTCAACTTTAATTCCAATTGGCTGATAGAATTCTATCAGCCAATCGGAATTCAAGGGATGCCATCTTGGATGACATCCCTTAAAGGAACCTTCATTCTTCAGTAGCCGTCAACAGAAGAGGATGCTCCGCGCCGGATGTCTTGAAGATGGAGCTGCTCCACGTCGGAAGGATGAAGATAGAAGATGCCGTCTGGATGAAGACTTCTGCCAGCCTGGAGGACCACTTCTTGCTGCTTGGATGAAGACTTCTCCCGGCTTCATTGAAGACTTCTGCCCGCTTGGATGAAGACTTCTCCTGGTTTGATGAGGATGGATGTTTGATCTTCAAAAACTGTAAGTGGCTCTTCGGGGGTTAGTGTTAGGTTTTTTTAAGGGTTTATTGGGTGGGTTTTATTTTTAGCTTAGGGTTTGGGCAATGGAAAAGAGCTAAATGCCCTTTTAAGGGCAATGCCCATCCAAATGCCCTTTTCAGAGCAATGGGGAGCTTAGGTTTTTTAGATAGGATTTTATTTGCGGGTTTTGGTTATGTGGGTGGTGGGTTTTACTGTTGGGAGGTTGTTTGTAATTTATTTTTACAGGTAAAAGAGCTGATTTCTTTGGGGCAATGCCCCGCAAAAAGCCCTTTTACGGGCTATTGGCAGTTTAGGCCAGGGTTTTTTTATTTTGGGGGGGGCTTTTTTATTATGATAGGGCAATTAGATTAGGTGTAATTAGTTTAAATATTTGATAATTTCTTTTTTATTTTGTGTAATTTAGTGTTTATTTTCTTGTAATTTAGTTAATTGTATTTAATTAATGTAATTGATTTAAATGTAGTGTAATGTTAGGCGACAACATTGGGGGCAGCAGATTAGGGGTTAATAAGTGTAGGTAGGTAGCGACGACATTGGGGCGGCAGATTAGGGGTTAATAAGTGTAATGTAGGGGTCGGGGCGGCAGATTAGGGGTGTTTAGACTCTGGGTTTATGTTAGGGTGTTAGGTTTAAACATACATTTTCTTTCCCCATAGGAATCAATGGGGCTGCGTTACGGAGCTTTACGCTCCTTTATTGCAGGTGTTAGTATTTTTTTTAGCCGGCTCTCCCCATTGATGTCTATGGGGAAATCGTGCACGAGCACGTAAAACCAGCTCAAAGCAGCGCTGGTATTTGTGTGCGGTATGGAGCTCAATGCTGCCATATTGCCTGCTAACGCTGAGTTTTTGCAAACCTGTAATAGCAGCGCTATAGGGAGGTGAGCGGTGGAAATAACTTGTAAATTATTACCGAGCTGCTCATAACGCAAAACTCGTATTTTTTTTTTTAATTCTTTTTATTGAAGACACAAGGAAAGGCATTAAGGTTACAAGCATGTTATCACAGAGTTGCATAAACATACGAATATATAGGAATGCTAAATTATACATATTCTAGATCTGTAGGGATATTAAGAAGGCACATACTTGCAAATGAAAAGTATTTAAAATTTTAAAGTAAGGTAAATGCAAACAATAGTTGTGGAAAACATTGCACCAAGTGGAGATAAAGAATGGCCTTCATGTGCCTTCCTTATTTTTTATAATATAACAAAATAAGTTTCACTATATATAAGTAGTGTAATTGAATTAAAAATATTGAACTTGAGAACTTATAACTCGATTTGTAAGGGAGGCTTATCAATTTCGCATGACAAGGTAGGTAAAATAATGTCAGTATTATGGTAAAATTCAAAAATGCACATAATAATTTGTAAGGGAAAATAAGGTGTGGTATTGGCTAGAGAAACCACGTAATTCACTCTCCTATGAAGGGAGATATATTAAGGGGGGAGGGGGGTAGGTGGTAAGCCAAGTCAGGTAGGCAGTAAGCATGGGTCATAATTCTTGTAACTCAATAGACCTCTACTGGACCAGACTGTGCAATAAACTCAGGGTAGGAAAGAGTATCTATTGTAGTGTGTGCAGTTTATAGGTAATATTGGAAATTATACACAGGGATTCGGCCTAGATAAGAAAAGCCGCTATGACACCTCAAGATATCGTATAAAATATAACTCAGGTAAACATGCATAGTATAAACAATAACAATAAACAGATTTGCGTGTCTAAAACCTGGAGATAAAGTAACCAGCTAACTTAAATATATTGCCTATCGTTTCATGATATAAGAGCTGCTATTAACTTAGCCAGCGTCATGGTAAATCCAGCACAATGCAAACATCAGATCTTCACTGTTGCGGAGATATGGTCTCATAGGTTGCAAAGGGCCCTGGATAGGCTATTTTATCTCTCAATATTAGCTATTACTGTTATCTGTTTGTAAAGGGCAGTTCTGAAAGAAATATAACTTGGCTTCGAATTAGAGCCGTATAGGTAGCTCTTAAGATAATTAGAGCTTTGCAAATTTCCTACTCAAACAAAGGGAGAAATATTGTGCATTCATACAAGAACATGGGAGACTATTGCCTGGAGGCTTACACCAAGCATGTTTCAACCACCTGACTATGGAGAGAGTTTCATGGGCAGTTGAATGCCCAGTAAATACAGGGATAGAGAGTGCTAATTTACATGTAAGGTCTGCATTGTATCTAGTAGAATAGGACCCAACCATCCAAACTTAAAGGTTTGGCACACATTCCTAAAGATATTTAAGATACTGCGAAAAAGGGGATAATGCCTGGTATGTACAGTGCAGGTCCAGCCTGCTCGATAAAGCCTTAAGGGTATTTTGAAGTGTTGGAGTTAATGCTAAAAAATTTTTTTTCTGAAACAAACCTTTGCTAGATAGGAGATGAGAGATGTCAAAGCATCCATTGAAATTAACCCTGGACACCGCTTATCCCCTTATTCAGAGATACATACATGTAAGTCAATAGTAAAGCAGATAATGCTGTTATTCATGAATAAGCAGGACCTGTATATCCAGCCCAAGTAAACCACAGTGCTCATCCATTCACGACAGGGATATTTTAGGTGGAAACTGTGGTAGTGCAACTGCTTCAGTAGGCACAGCAGCACTATCATTTGACATTTACTGACATAAAGCAGAGTGTGAAAGTATTTATGTCTTAATAAGGGGTCATATTTTTCCTTTTCACTTGGTGGAATCCCAGCAACTGGGCATGGGCCCTATGCCCAGCGCACACAAGGGGAAGGAAAAGACAAGGAGTTACTAGGAGGCATAAGTGTGTATAAACATAGGAACTCTGCTTCTAAGAGAGTTCAAGAGGATAAGCACATTTGTGAGTACACCAACAGTTAACAAAGAAATAATAACCTTAGATCATAGTATTGTTATCCTTATATGTCAGCACGACATAATTAAGTCAGTGAATGTGGACAAGACAGGATTCCTGAGCTGCAAAGCATAAAAGCTAAGCATAAGAAGGGTGTGTGCCTATTATGACTGAGCCACACCATCTAGATAATGTAATGAAAAAGTGAGAAGAATGATATGCAGGCAAACAATTACCAAAAACTTATGATAGATCAAATATCAGAGTCTGTATAAACTGAACATATCGCAGTATCTGTCCATGGCTCACAGGGTGTGGGATAACTGAATGTGCAGTCCCCTATGCAGCGTATGTGAAGATTTAAAGGAGCACTAAAAGTTGCAACCGTCTTAAATTAATCTAGTAACAGTACTTATATAAAAAATAACCATGTCCTATATAGATCAGTATGTATAAGCATATATATGAATCGGTCCCTTCAAAAACATGGAAGTAAACATATGTACAATGCAGGCCTTTAAAGGAATATGGGCATTAAACTTGGTGTGACAATGTTAATATTTAGTATATTGCGCAAAGTCTCTAAGCACAAAACCTGTAGGGAGTAGGTTCATCCTTTTTCATAATAATTGAAGCCCACAGTCGAGCCACTAATGCGACCTTCATGGCTGTGTTTCTTGCAGTGTGGCAATCGGTGTGTCAGTCGTAAAGGGCAACTGCCAAGGACACCTTCCATCTTACCGGGTACCCCATGTTGAGCAAAGTGAGCAGCCATTTCTCCCGAAACCTCCTCTGTTACATACGAGTTGGACAATGTCTTGTCGCTCCCCGGGCTAAACTTAAATGCCGCTCCATGGCCCCGGTCAGAGCCCAGCACATACAGGCTTCCAGCCAGAGAGGAGGGGGAGCCTTCCTGCCGGTCCAAAAATGCGGCGTCAACATCAGTCCAATGCGTGGGTGTAATGACGGGTAAGTAGTTGTCTGCTGTGTTGCGAATTTCGCTTCCTCTTAGAGCCTGGGTACCCGGCGTAGGATCACGGGCTGTTGTGGTAAAGAGCTTAGGGAAAAACGCCTCTAGTAGTCTGTGCGAGGCCTCAATATAGCCCCATGCTTAAGCTCACATTCCGCTTCGGCCGCCATTTTCCTTTATAGAGAGGTTAAGGCCACTGCTGATATCCGTACCGTGACTGGTTCTCGACACTTTAATTCAGATGGCTGGGTTCAGGTATTAAGCCGGCATGTAGATATTGTGAGTTGCTAGGTCCGCTATGACAAGCATATGCCTCTCAGAAGGTTCGCCAGAAATCTCCTGCGCTGCGTGGTTGCAGTATAAGGCTTAAACTTGGGTCAATTTCAGTGTTAAAGTTCCTATACTTGGACAACAGGATCCTTTATGTAGAGAGCTATCAGGAGTCTTCAAACAAATCGTAAAAATATATATAAACTTATATTTTGACCCTTAAAGCTTAAATTTAGAGCCAGAGCTCCTGTGAAGCACGTCTGGTAGCTTAGATAGTTGGCTCCGCCCCCCAAAACTCATGGTTTTTAACTCTCTTAGGGGAAGTGAGTTTTTAATTAGGAGCTGGTGTAAGACAAGTTTTAGCGCCCAAATACTCTTATTCCTTCAAACTTTCATTTACTGTACCAACACATATTATATACCGCTTTTCTCGCCATTAAATGGACTTTCTAAAGATACCATTATTTTCTAGCGTGGCCAGACTTTTAGCCGACGGACATTTGGCAGACGGACATTTGGCCGACGGACATTTGGCCGATGGACATTTGGCCGAAACACAAGTGGCTGTCAGATAACAGTCCGGCCACGAGATAGATAGATTTGATAGATAGATAGATAGATAGATAGATACATAGATTAGATAGATAGATCAATAGATGCAATAGATACATTTGATAGATACGATAGATAGATAGATTTGATAGATAAATAGATAGATTTGATAGATAGATAGATAGATAGATAGATAGATAGATAGATAGATAATTTCCCAGACAGAGAATTACAAGACGTGCGTCTGGGACCCATGGTAAGGTTCCCAGAGGCAGTTGTGGCGTCCGAGGCTCTGATTAGAACAGAGCACTCTGGAACGCATCTGCCCTCGGCCGTCATCAGAATATTCTTTAGCTTTCTGTCTGTCGGCCAAATGTCCGTCTGCCAAATGTCCGTCTGCCAAATGTCCTTCTGCATTTTGTCAGAGCACCATTTTCTAGACATGTGCGATTCGTTTCGGATCGATTCGGAAATTCGGACAAATTCGTAAGATTCGGATCGATTCGAATTTCCGAATTAAAATAGTGCCGAATCTACCGAATACATAGGAATTAGTTCGGATTTATTCGGATTTATTCGGAAAATTCGGATGACCATGGATTACACTAGTATTGTACAGTATATTAGGTTATATCACTCTGCTATGGGTTAAACCTAATATACAGTACATAATACTAGTCTAATCCCACCTAACACTTACTTAAATTCCGAAATTCCGAATTTCAGAACCGAACCAAATCGAACCGAATTCAGCCAAATTTCTTCGAATCCGAATGAATCCGAAACAAATCCGAACCGAATTTATTTGAATTTTTCCGAATTCTAATCGATCCGAACCGAAATTCGAAAAAATCAGAATCGAACCGAATTTTTCCGCCATGCACATGTCTATTATTTTCATCATATCCTATTATTTACTATAAAATGTTATAAAATATGAGGAAAAAATGGAAAAAAAAACACTTTTTTCTAACTTTAACCCCCAAAATCTGTTACAACCACCAAAAAACAGACATGCTAATAAATACAAGTAGCACTTTGCTATTTCCAAACCACTTTTTCTCAAAATTAGCGATAGTTACATTGGAACACTGATATCTTTCAGGAATCCCTGAATAGCCCTTGACATCTAGATATTTTTTTTTAGAAGTCATCCCAAAGTATTGATCTAGGCCCATTTTGGTATATTTCATGCACCATTTCACCACAAAATGCTATCAAATAAAAAAAATTGTTCACTTTTTCACAAATTTTTTCACAAACTTTAGGTTTCTCACTGAAATTATTTACAAACAGCTTGTGCAATTACGGCACAAATGGTTGTAAATGCTTCTCTGGGATACCCTTTGTTCAGAAATATAGACATGTATGGCTTTGGCATTGCTTTTTGGCAATTAGAAGGCCGCTAAATACCACTGCGCACCACACGTTTTATGCCCAGCAGTGAAGGGGTTAATTAGGGAGCATGTAGGGAGCTTGTAGGGTTAATTATAGCTTTAGTGTAGTATAGTAGACAACCCAAAGTATTGATCTAGGCCCATTTGGGTATATTTCATGCCACCATATCACCACCAAATGCGATCAAATAATAAAAAAAAAAAAACGTTCACTTTTTCACAATTTTAGGTTTCTCATTGAAATTATTTACAAACAGCTTGTGCAATTATGGCACAAATGGTTGTAAATGCTTCTCTGGGATTCCCTTTGTTCAAAAATAGCAGACATATATAGCTTTGGCGTTGCTTTTTGGTAATTAGAAGGCTGCTAAATGCCACTGCGCACCACAAGTGTATTATGCCCAGCAGTGAAGGGGTTAATTAGGGAGCTTGTAGGGCTAATTTTAGCTTTAGTGTAGTGTAGTAGACAACCCAAAGTATTGATGTAGACCCATTTTAGTATATTTCATGCCACCATTTTACTGCCAAATGCGATCAAATTAAAAAAAAACTTTCACTTTTTCACAATTTTAGGTTTCTCACCGAAATGATTTACAAACGGCTTTTGCAATTGCGGCACAAATGGTTGTAAATGCTTCTCTGGGATCCCCTTTGTTCAGAAATAGTAGACTTATATGGCTTTGGCGTCGATTTTTGGTTATTAGAAAGCCGCTAAATGCCGCTTTGCATTATGCACAGCAGTGAAGTGGTTAATTAGGTAGCTTGTAGGGAGCTTGCAGGGTTAATTTTAGGTTTAGTGTAGAGATCAGCCTCCCACCTGAGACATTCCACCCCCTGATCCCTCCCAAACAGCTCTCTTCCCTCCCCCACCCCACAATTGTCCCTGCCATCTGAAGTACTGGCAGAAAGTCTGCCAGTACTAAAATAAAAGTTTTTTTTTTTTGTGTGTGTGTTTTTTTTTTTTTTAAACACATTCTGCTGTGTAGGATCCCCCCTTAGCCCCCAACCTCACTGATCCCCCCCTCAAACAGCTCTCTAACCCTCCCCTTCTACCTTATTGTGCACCATCTTGTTTACAATAAAATGTTGGCTTTTTATATATATATATATATATATATATATATATTTTTTTTTTTTTTCTGTAGTGTAGCTTTCCCCCTCAAAAACCATTCCCACCCTCCTCTCTACCACTTTTTTTATTTACTAAAAAGGTCTCATAGTGTAGTGTTTCCGCGAGCGCAATCCCGCCCCCCTCTTACTCCTGGATTACATTGATGGCCGCCCACCCCCATCCACATTGGCTCCCACCCACCAACGATCACGGCCATCGATGTCCAATGCAGAGAGGGCCACAGAGTGGCTCTCTTTGCATCGGCTGGCTAAGAAGTGTTATTGCAGGATGCCTCGATATCGAGGCATCACTGCAATAACATGAAAGCGGCTGGAAGCGATCAGGATTACTTCCACCGCTTTCAAAGACGTCGTTGGCTGTTAAGGGGTTAAAGAATAAAACAAATTCAAGCAGAATGTCCCTTTAACCCCTTAATGACCGGAAGATTTTTCAATTTTCTTACCCTTAATGACAATGGCTATTTTTACATTTCTGTGGTGTTTGTGTTCAGCTGTAATTTTCCTCTTACTCGTTTACTGTACCCACACATATTATATACCGTTTTTCTCGTCATTAAATGGACTTTCTAAATATAGCATTATTTTCATTATATCTTATAATTTACTATAAAGAAAATTATAAAATATGAGGAAAAAATGAAAAAAAAACACACTTTTTCTATCTTTGACCCCAAAATCTGTTACACATCTACAACCACCAAAAAACACCCATGCTAAATAGTTTCTAAATTTTGTCCTGAGTTTAGAAATACCCAATGTTTACATGTTCTTTTGCTTTTTTGCAAGTTATAGGGCAATAAATACAAGTAGCACTTTGCTATTTCTAAACCACTTTTTTTTTCAAAATTAGCGCTAGTTACATTGGAACACTGATATCTGTCAGGAATACCTCAATATCCATTGACATGTATATATTTTTTTTTAGAAGACATCCCAAAGTATTGATCTAGGCCCATGTTGGTATATTTCATGCCACCGTTTCACCGCCAAATGCGATCAAATTAAAAAAAAAATTCACTTTTTCACACATTTTGTCACAAACTTTAGGTTTCCCACTGAAATTATTTACAAACAGCTTCTGCAATTATGGCACAAATGGTTGTAAATGCTTCTCTGGGATCCCCTTTTTCAGAAATAACAGACTTATATGGCTTTGGGGTTGCTTTTTGGTAATTAGAAGGCCGCTAAATGCCGCTGCGCACCACACATGTTTTATGCCCAGGAGTGAAGGGGTTAATCAGGGAGCTTGTAGGGTTAATTTTAGCTTTAGTTTAGTGTAGTAGACAACCCCAAGTATTGATCTAGGCCAATTTTGGTATATTTCATGCCACTATTTCACTGCCAAATGCGAGCAAATAAAAAAACCTTTAAATTTTTCACAATTTTAGGTTTCTCACTGAAATTATTTACAAACAGTTTGTGCAATTATGGCACAAATGGTTGTAAAAGCTTCTCTGGGATCCCTTTTGTTCAGAAATAGCAGACATATATGGCTTTGGTGTTGCTTTTTGTTAATTAGAAGGCCGCTAAATGCTGCTGCGCACAACACCTGAATTATGCCCAGCAGTGAAGGAGTTAATTAGGTAGCTTGTAGGGCGCTGGCAGGATTAATTTTAGCTTTAGTGTAGAGATCAGCCTCCCACCTGACACATCCCACTCCCTGATCCCTCCCAAACAGCTCTCTTCCCTCCCCCACCCCACAATTGTCCCTGCCATCTTAAGTACTGGCAGAAAGTCTGCCAGTACTAAATAAAAGGAGTTTTTTTTATTTTTATTTTTTTTAAATGTATTCAGCTGTAATGGAGCCCTGCCTGAGACCCCAACCTCCCTGATCACCCACCAAACAGCTCTATAACCCTCCCTGCTACTTAATTGCCGCCATCTTGGGTACTGGCAGCTGTCTGCCAGTACCCAATTTGCCCCCAAAAACAGTATTTTCAAACTTTTCTGTAGTGTAGCAGCCCCCCCTCAATACCCCCAACCCCCCCCCCAGATCCTTTTATATATATATTTTTTTTAATGTTTTGAACTTTTTATTTTGAACTTTTTATTTTTCAACTTTTTTCCATTGGTGTCAGTGGCTAATGCACATGCGCGCCCCCCCCCCCCGTGCACACGCGCGCGCGTCCCCGTGCACGCGCTGCCGCCTCCTTGCTACACTACCCCCGGAAAACAGCACCATTGTTACCGGTGCAGAGAGGGCCACAGAGTGGCTCTCTCTGCATCGGAGGCTTGTTAAAAGGTATTGCAGGATGCCTCCATATCGAGGCATCACTGCAATACCCTGAGAGCTGCTGGAAGCGATTGCGATCGCTTCCAGCACTCTGTAAGACAACTGACGTACCAGGTACGTCTATTGTCATTAACAGTTAGTTTTTGCTTGACGTACCTGGTACGTCAGTTGTCATTAAGGGGTTAAAAAAAACTGGACATTGTCCAATATTTTGGTGAGGATTTTACTGGATAGCCTACTAAAATACTGGACTGTCTGTCTGGACACCTGGGAATCCTATCTCATAAAAGGGAGGTACTTACTTAGCTCAAGTACAGGTGGTACAGTATTGTGAAACCTCTGATTTCCTATAGAATAATGTATTAGGTTGCAAAAAACAAGATTAATTAATTAACTTTCACCTAGATTTAGAGTTCTGCGTTAGCCGTCAAAAGCAGCGTTAAGGGGTCCTAACGCTGCTTTTGGCCGCCCGCTGGTATTTAGAGTCAGGCAGGAAAGGGTCTACCGCTCACTTCCTCACCGCGACTCGAGGCTACCGCAGATCCCCTTACACCAATTGCGTATCCTATCTTTTCAATGGGATCTGCCTAACGCCGGTATTTGGAGTCTTGGGAGAAGTGAGCGGTAGACCCTCTACCGACAAGACTCCTACCGCCTAAAAAAGTCAGTAGTTAAGAGCTTTATGGGCTAACACGTGAATATAAAGCTCTTAACTACTGTGCTACAAAGTACACTAACACCCATAAACTACCTATGTACCCCTAAACCGAGGCCCCCCCCACATCGCTGCCACTCTAATAAAAAAATGTAACCCCTAATCTGCCGACTGGACACCACCGCCACCTACATTATCCCTATGAACCCCTAATCTGCTGCCCCTAACATCGCTGACCCCTATATTATATTTATTAACTCCTAATCTTCCGACCGGACCTCGCTGCCACTATAATAAATGTATTAATCCCTAAACCGCCGCAATCCCGCCTCGCAAACACTAGAATAAATAGTATTAACCCCTAATCTGCCCTCCCTAACATCGCCGCCACCTACCTACAATTATTAACCCCTAATCTCCCGCCTGCACCGTCGCCGCTACTATAATAAAATTATTAACCCCTAAACCTAACTCTAACCCTAACCCTAACACCCCCCTAATATAAATATAATTTAAATTAAACGAAATAATATTCCTAAAATTAACTAAAATAATCCTATTTAAAACTAAATACTTACCTAGAAAATAAACCCTAATATAGCTACAATATAATTAATAAATATTGTAGCTATTTTAGGATTTATATTTATTTTACAGGCAACTAGGTACAATAGCTATAAAATAGTTAATAACTATTTATTAGCTACCTAGTTAAAATAAGTACAAAATTACCTGTAAAATAAATCCTAACCTAAATTACAAATACACCAAACACTACACTATCATTAAATTAATTAAATAAATTACCTAAAATTAGCTAACTTAACATACAATAAAATAAACTATTCTATAATACAACCCCCCCCCACTAAATTACAAAAATTAAAAAATAATTACAAGATGTTTAAACTAATTACACCTAATCTAAGCCCCCTAATAAAATAAAAAATCCCCCCAAAATAAAAAACCGCCCTACCCTATTCTAAACTACCAAAGTAATCAGCTCTTTTACCAGGCCTTAAAAGGGCTTTTTGCGGGGTATTGCCCCAAAGTACCACCCACATACCCCTACTCTAACCCACCCAAACCCCCCTTAAAAAACCTATCGCTAACCCCCTGAAGATCATCCTACCTTGAGTCGTCTTCACCCAGCCGAGCCGAATTCTTCATCCAAGGTGCGCAGAGGAGGTCTTTCATCCGGTAGAAGTCTTCATCCAAGCGGGGCAAGAAGAGGTCCTCCATCCAGTAGAAGTGTTCATCCAGGCGGCGTCTTCAATCTTCATCCATCCGGAGCAGAGCAGAGCCATCTTCAAAGGAGCCGACGCAGAGCCATCCTCTTCTACCGACAACTTCCCGACAAATGAAGGTTCCTTTAAGGGACATCATCCAGGATGGTAATTTAGAATAGGGTAGGGCATTTTTTTTATTTTGGGGGGATTTTTTATTTTATCAGAGGGCTTAGATTAGGTGTAATTAGTTTAAACATCTTGTAATTATTTTTTAATTTTTGTAATTTAGTGTTTGTTTGTTTTTTTTGTATTATAGAATAGTTTATTTTATTGTATTTTAAGTTAGCAAATTGTAGCATAATTTATTTAATTAATTTAATGATAGTGTAGTGTTAGGTGTATTTGTAACTTAGGTTAGGATTTATTTTACAGGTAATTTTGTACTTATTTTAACTAGGTAGCTATTAAATAGTTATTAACTATTTAATAGCTATTGTACCTAGTTAACATAAATACAAAGTTGCCTGTAAAATAAATATAAATCCTAAAATAGCTACAATGTAATTATTAATTATATTGTAGCTATATTAGGGTTAATTTTCTAGGTAAGTATTTAGTTTTAAATAGGATTATTTTAGTTAATTTTAGGAATATTATTTCGTTTAATTTAAATGATATTTATGTTAGGGGGGTGTTAGGGTTAGAGTTAGGTTTAGGGGTTAATAATTTTATTATAGTAGCAGCGATGATGCTGGGGGGAGATTAGGGGTTAAAAATTGTAGGTAGGTGGCGGCGATGTTAGGGAGGGCAGATTAGGGGTTAATAAAATTTATTCTAGTGTTTGCGAGGCGGGAGTGCAGCAGTTTAGGGGTTAATACATTTATTATAGTGGCGGCGAGGTCCGGTCAGAAGATTAGGGGTTAATAAGTGTAGGTAAGGTGGCAGCGACGTTGGGGGGGGGGCAGATTAGGGGTTAATAAATATAATATAGGGGTCGGCGATGTTAGGGGCAGCAGATTAGGGGTTCATAGGGATAATGTAGGTTGCGGCGGTGTACGGAGCGGCAGATTAGGGGTTAATAATATACAGCAGGTGTCAGCGATAGCGGGGGCGGCAGATTAGGGGTTAATAAGTGTAAGGTTAGGGGTGTTTCGACTTGGGGTTCATGTTAGGGTGTTAGATGCAGACTTAGAGAGTGTTTCCCTATAGGAAACAATGGGGCTGCGTTAGGAGTTGAACGCTGCTTTTTTGCAGGTGTCAGGTTTTTTTTCAGCCCAAACTGCCCCATTGTTTCCTATGGGGATATCGTGCACGAGCACGTTTTTAGCTACGCGGGTCTTTACCGACAAAACACTAAATCTAGCCGTTAGTTTTTGTTGGGAGATAATACTTTTCTTAAAGGGACATGAAACCCAAAATGTTTATTTCATGATTTAGGTAGAACATACAATTTGAAACAACTTTCCAGTTTACTTATATTATCAATTTTGTTTAATTCGCTTGTTGTCATTTGTTGAAGGAGCAGCACTACTGGTTTTAACTGAACACACGGGTGAGCCAATGACAATCGGTATATATATATGCAGCCACCAATCAGCAGCTAGAACCTAGGTTCTTCGCTGCTCCTGAGCTTTCCTAGATAAACCTTTCAGCAAAGGATAACAAGAGAAGGAAGCAAATTAAATAATAGAAGTAAATTGAAAAGTTGTTTCAAATTGTATGTTTTGTGTAAATCATGAATGTCTAATTATGTATGTACTGTCCCTTAAAGGATTGTTATAAAAGTACTGTACTAAAATGTTGCTTTTATTTATAATACTGTCAATTTAAAAAAAATACAATGATCTATGTCATACAGCTACTGTAAATAAAACCAAATAACTCACAGAGAGCTGAGCCACAGTAAAACAGTTACTCTAAACCAAAGTGTCTACTTTGTCCATTATTGTGTGTAATTGATAAAGATAAATATAGGATTGTGCAATAATTTAAACTCCTAGAATTGCTATTCTAGTTTCCAAAACTATTGTTTATTATTATAAAGTGGAAAAGGTCAGTTGACCTTATGTGGAAACAGCTATATTAATGTAGGTGTTAGTCGTACATCTCTGTTCTTTAAGGTCAGCTCAGTTCAACAGCTTTATTAGCCACAATTACATCACACAATGCATAAATCTATGGTTCCTTTTCCACCAGACAGACATTAACATTATAGCACATAAAGACACATTAATATTAGTACATCACATTCATAGAAACACTTAACACTATGGGGTAGATTTATTATATGTCAGACGGACATGATCCACTGTAGTGGATCATGTCCGCCCGCCATCGCTAAATGCTGACAGCTTATGCTGTCGTCATTTAACATTGCACAAGCATTTCTAGTGAAATGCTTGTGCAATGCCACCCCCTGCACATTCGCGGCCAATTGGCTGCTAGCAGGGGTGTCATATCCGATTGAGATGATTGTTATCCACCACCTTAGAGGTGGCAGACGAGTTAAGGAGCAGCGGCTTAGTAAATGGGCCCCTAAATATATAAACAGACAATAAAATATATAGCTATAAATGTAAGCGCATATACTGCAGATAAAAGTAAGCTATTACCTGGGCTCCCAGTTTCTCCTTCTGCCCCTACGCCCATCGTCTGTCTCTATCCTGTCATTATTATTGTTATCTAAACTGTCATTCTTTGCTCTTTTCTGACTACCCTCAGAATTGTGATTAGCGCTTGATTAGTGAAATGTGATAATATTTAGCTTGTGAGAGATTTGTGTATTTCTAGAATAAACCTGCTAGTTCCAAAGGCATCACGTATATTTCTTTCAGGTATTTATGACTGTTTTGTGCCTAGGAAAAATCTTATGGTGGGACACCTGTTGGACTACTATTTTATGGGTACAGATATTGGGAAGGGCTTTTCTGATCAAAACAAAGTCATTTATAGTTATGATTCAATGTAATCTACGCTTATAAATTCCAAAAAAATGAATCTGTTGCTGTACATGCACATACTGAGGAACAGGTTTCAGTACAGATATATAAAAGTATAAACACACATATTCATTCATACATATCTAAGACACACAAAACATATTCATCAAAAGTTTCTTCTTCTATTAAAGAATTTAAGGTCTTACTGTTTTGGGCAGTTGTGATAATGAAACTTGTGTAAAAACAGTTGAATAGTTCAGTCTCTCTATATGACTTTATATCACATATATTCTAATACATACATTCTAATGATCCTTAGCAGGCATTCACTCATACTGTAACAATGTCGTCTCAGAACTGCTTTCATAAGTAAAGGATAAAGTGGGTTCTAAAGTAATTTAAATTGGTATAAAAATCATATTTCAAATGCACTGCAGAACATTTCAGATCCTGGCCTTTTCCCAAGATTTTCATATTTAAAACTAAAACTATTCCCATTGATGGGTTAATAAATGGGTTATTGAGGATGCCAGGAATGAACAACCAGTCTAGGGTTGCCATTTCTCTTGTTCAGAGGAGTATTGCCTGGTATTTTGGGGAAGGACTGACCTTGTTAGGTGGGATCAGACTGATATACTTCAAGCCATGGGGCTCTTGTTGGTTCCTGGCAGACTGCTTCTCTTTCTGTATGTATTGGTATTATGACCCTGGGGAAAGTCTCCCTAAGGGTGATAAGGGAAACCAGAAGTGGACTCCTTGATTAATGTGCTTAGAGGGATATGCTTGCACCTCACTAAAGAGGCCCAAAAGATTTTCGGTAAAGTGTTACACTGCAGGATCCACCCCTCGGCCTTGTCACCTTCCTGTTATGGGTTGGTGACATGCTGGTATTAGGGGAGTCGGACGACCTGATCTGATTTAAAGACACACATAACTGTGTTCTTTGTTGCAATGAAGATTTGCCAAGATTGAACTTTCCCCAGACTCTTCAGGATTTTATGGATGCTGAAAAACAAAAGGATTTTGGTTTGTAAAGTGTGCAGTCAATGATTATTGAGAAGATGTTGGGGATGTCTGGCAAGGAGGTATTTTGTATCCAGCCATTTTCCCAGTATGGTTCTTTTGATGTTTTCTTACATCTGAAGAGTTTGCATCACAATTTTATCAGAATGCTGTGTCCTAAAGGATCACCCTGATCTGAGTGGTTTTCATTTCACTGGTAGTATGGTGAAACCAAAGAGAGTGGCCGTGCTGGTTCATGTGTATAATCCATTTGTTAATGGCTCCTTCATAGTGAACTGGTTGCGGAGATACTGTTCCTGGGTGGGACCTGCTTATGGCACATTTACTGGAAAAAAGGAGGTTTTATGTGGAGTTCTTTTTGGATGAGGTAGGAGATGTGAAACAGCAGAATGCAGTATTAACTATCTGCTCCATAACCCAGATTCCTGGGGGGGGGAGTGTGCACCTATGATGCTTGCAGGTAGGACAACACCTTTGAGTGCCTAGCAGTGCCTGCTGCTGTGGATGATGATAGAAATTTCCAGATAGAATAGCAAATTCTGAGGAGACATCTGGTTGGGGGTGGAGCACTGCAGCAGCACGCTCCGTGTCAGCATTGGAACCGATGGCCCGAGATTCGCTCCCCCACTTACAGCCAAAATAGCCCTGACTCCTGAAAGGGTTTTCTCGTTGGCAGCTGGTGTGGTTTTCTTGCCCACCGAGTCGAAAGTCAGTCTGGCCGGATTGGCCGGCGGTTGTCCCGCTATATATTTTAAACCTACCTGCCCACAGAAATGTCCTAATTAAAGAAAAGACATCACTGTAGCACCAGAGTCATATCTAGAGGAGGAATTGTCCTACCGCGTGTGCTGGCTGGCCCATTATCCGGTGTCCCTGGGTTCCTGTGTGGAGACGCTGCTAAGGCTGGAGCTGATGATTCTTGGAGGGATCCGAGTGTCATGCTCCAACTTTGCAGCGCTGGTGTACCAGGAAGTGGCATAGAGGCTGTGAATCGGCCAGGTGTAAGAGCACGCTATAGCCGCAACAAGAGCTGGAAAAGCCCTAGAGGTGCTTGTCACTGTAAGATAAATTGTATCTTTTAGAATTGTAGTGTGTTGCTAGTTGCAAACGCCAAGAGATACAAATTATAACCTGGCAATATGCTTCAAGCGTTTTGCTAAGAGTGAACTCACAGGAAATGCTGCTAGACAAATATGATTCTATTCAGACAAACAAGTGTGCAAGTCTGATAAATTCACAGAGGCAAATATGGATAGCTAGATCAAAAATAGAGTTCTTTAGCATAAGATCAATTGTTAATATAAAGACTGAGTAAGTACGGTTGATAATATGAACTAGAAACAACTTGAGAGAATCTGATTAGCAGAGTTATACTTGCGGTAGCCTGTGCTTGGCTTTCCCTTGCAGCATGGAACGCTGTAATGGCGGAGTGAGACTGGAGTTCTTCCTGAGAGCTGAGTGGCTAGTTGCAGTACTGGTCAGGCTGAGAGATTGTTCTGTAGCTTCCGGAAGGAAGGTGAGTTGAAGTCCTAGCGAAGCAGGTGAATGAATCAGCTGCAGCTGGAGATGTGAGAAAATCCTCTGTAATACTGTGGTGGAGCTGCACTTTAGGAGAGAGACTGACAGGCAATCTATGAAATGGATTCAGATGGCTGTGCAGATTAAGTGTCTTTAGTAGAAAGCAGCAATTAGTTAGAAAGTTCCTTTTTGAGGGTTAAATTCAAATAAGCAAAAGTTCAATATCACTCAGTTTGAGATGATAGCAGGAGTGACTTGATTTCTGTGAAGTATTCCAATCAGAACAAACAAAATAATCAAGCAAAGTAGATCTCAGGAAGTGAGGTTTTATAGGCAGGTGAAAAGGTGGAAGTGGAATGTCTTAAAGGGACATTACAGATCCCCCCCCCCTCAAAGCATCCGCTCCGAGGATGCAGGCTTAGCAGGATAACGCCTATGGAAAGCATCCAAGAGACGGGTAGCATGAACATGAGACCTTGGTACCCAGGAATCCTCCTCAGGACCGTAGCCCTTCCAACGGATGAGGTACTCCAAATGACCACGGTACATACGGGAGTCGAGTATAGAATCCAACTCAAATTCGTCATGGTCATCCAAGTGAATGGGCGGAGGTGGTTCTTTCGGCCTGCCCCTAAAGGTGCTGGATGTATATGGTTTCAGCAAAGACACATGAAACGTGGGATGCACCTTGTATCTAGGTGGCAGTTGTAGGGTCACAGAGGTTGGATTGAGTATCTTCTTTATAGGAAAGGGGCCAATGTATTGGTTAGCCAACTTCCTTGAAGGAACAGATAATTTCAGATATTTCGTGGATAGCCATACCAAATCACCTAATTTGTAATTCGGACTATCTCTGTGTCTTAAATCGTAGTAATGTTTCTGCGAGGCTTTGGCAACCTGTAGATGTTCCTTTAGTAAGATAAGAGAGTCCTGGAGATTGATGAGATATGAAGTGGCTGCTGGTGAAGTAGAACCTATACGCGAAAGTGGAATGCTTTGTGGGTGGTAACCATAGGTAGCATAGAATGGACTGACTTTAGTCGAGGCTGATATTGAGTTGTTGTATGAATATTCAGCTAGAGGGAGAAGAGAGTACCAATTGTCTTGCAAATGTGTTATATAGCAACGAAGATACTGTTCTAAAATCCCGTTAATTCGTTCGGTTAAACCATTAGCCTGAGGATGGTAAGAAGTTGTTAATCTAGGTCGTATACGTAGAACTGAACATAAAGCTTTCCAAAAATGTGAAGTGAACTGAGTCCCTCGGTCTGTTATGATGGATTGAGGGATTCCATGGAGACGTACAATATGTTTTATGAATGCGTCTGCGGTGTCAGTTGCAGATGGCAAAGACGGTAGGGGAACAAAATGTGCTAATTTTGTGAGATGGTCGACCACCACCATAATGGTGTTATGGTTTTGAGATACTGGCAATTCCACTATAAAATCCATTGAAATTATTGTCCAAGGAATATCCGGAATTGGTAAAGGTGTGAGTAGTCCAATGGGCTTTAGTTTCTGAGTTTTATTTCTAGCACAGACTGTACATGATACTATGTACTGTTGAATGGCATCTGCCATCTTAGGCCACCAAAAATATCTCTGAATTGCTTCCTTAGTCTTATATATACCTTGGTGTCCAGAAAGGGGGTTATCATGGAATTGTTGCAAGATATAAGTCCTAAGTAGTGTAGGTATATAGAGCTTGTCATGGTAAGTATAAAGTCCTGTTTTGTCTTTTTGTAGTTGTGGGATGTCTGGTATGTCATCAGTTTGAAGAGCTTTGAGGATATCGTTTTCAAATGGTGTGAGGTTACCTATAATTTTGTCTGGAGGTATGAGACACATGTTATGTTCTGTCTTTTGATTTTGTTCATATACACGTGAAAGAGCATCAGCTCTAGAATTTAAAGGTCCTGGTCTGTATGTTATTACAAAGTTAAACCTGTCAAGGAATAATGCCCAACGGACCTGTCGTGACGAGAGGGTTCTACTCTGACGTAAATATTGAAGATTTTTATGATCAGTGTATATTGTGAATGGTCTGTTAGTACCTTCTAAGATATGTCTCCAGACTTCTAAAGCAGTCTTAATGGCCAACAGTTCCTTGTCGCCAATCGTATAATTTAGTTCTGCAGGTTGCAAAACTCTTGAATAGTAGGCAACTGGATGAAGCGTAGTATCTGTACTAGTTCTTTGGGAAAGGATTGCTCCTATGCCAATGTCTGATGCATCTGTTTCTACTATAAATTCACAAGTATGATCAGGGATTGACAAGATGGGTGCTGATGAAAATTTCTCTTTCAAGAGTTTAAAAGATGCATCGGCTTCTGTTGACCAAAAGAACTTTGTATTAGTTTTTGTTAGATTGGTCAGAGGTTTCACAATAGCTGAGAAGTTGAATATAAATTTGCGATAAAAGTTGGCAAAACCCAAAAAGCGTTGCACAGCTCTCACTGTTTTAGGTTGTGGCCAATCTTTTATTGCAGATAATTTTTCTGGATCCATTTGAATCCTATCTGGTGTGATGATATACCCAAGAAACTTTATCTCATGCACGTGGAATAAACACTTCTCTAATTTAGCGAACAATCTATGTTCGCGTAAACGTGTCAACACCCACCTAACATGTTTTATGTGTTCAGATGTTGTTCTGGAGTAAATCAGTATATCGTCTAAGTATATTATTACGCATATATCAATGAGATCTTTAAATATTTCATTTATGAAATATTGGAAAGTACCTGGGGCATTGCACAGGCCAAAGGGCATGACTCTGTATTCAAATAGCCCGTAGCGGGTTCTGAACGCAGTCTTCCACTCATCCCCATCTTTAATCCTGATCAAATTATACGCCCCCTTGAGGTCTAATTTAGTAAATATAGACGCACCGTTAAGGCGCTCAAGGAGTTCAGGGATGAGTGGAAGTGGATACCGGTTTTTAATGGTTACTGCATTCAGAGCTCTATAATCTATAATTGGCCTTAATGTTTGATCTTTGTTCTTTGCAAAAAATATACCCGCTGCTGCGGGAGATACAGAAGGTACTATAAAGCCTTTTCTAAGGTTTTCATCTAGGTAGTCTCTGAGATATTGTAGCTCTTGTTGTGATAGTGGGTATATTTTACCAAAGGGGGCAGCTGAACCTGGAACTAAATCAATCGGACAGTCGAAAGTCCTATGGGGTGGTAAGGTCTCAGCCTCTTTGATATCGAACACATCAGATAAATCCTGGTACTCAGGAGGTATGGTAGTCTGTAGTGTAGCTATAGTCTGTTGTGGGAAGCATGTGTTTTTACAGAACTCAGAAGTGAAATGTATGTTACATTTTTCCCAGTTGATACTAGGATTGTGTTTTACCAACCAGGGTAAACCTAAGATGACTGTGTGAATGGCTGTGGGTATGATGTCAAAGCTTTGAAATTCAACATGACCCTCTTCTGTCTGTAACAATAGTGGGATGGTGTGGTGTGTTACCGGTCCTTTCTGGATTAAAGATCCATCTATTACCTTAATAAAAAGAGGGTTTTGCTTTGAAATTATAGGTATTTTATTTTTTCTGACAAAGGAAGCATCCATAAAACAACCATATGCGCCAGAGTCAATAACAGCTTCAGTCTTGAACTGATGTTGATCCCACTGCAAAGATAAAAAAACGGTAAGTGCATGAGTCTGTTTCTGCAGGGATACAGTATAGATATGGGATGGCTTACCCTTCTTAGTACGTTGTAGAATGGGACAAGTACCCACTGTATGATCTTTACTAGTGCAATAAAGACATAGGTTAGAGGTGCGTCTCCTTGCTTTTTCCTCTGGTGTGAGGGGAGCCTTGATAATGCCAATCTCCATGGGGACACTTACTGGTGTGTTTCTGTCGATATAGGTAGCAGTTGGTCTTTTAAATGAGGAGTCACAAGTCAGTCTCTCAGTGCGGCGTTCCCTTAGCCTGCGGTCTAAGGTGATTGCCAGCTTAATAAGTCCTGTTAGGGTCTCAGGCATCTCTACTCTGGAGATTTCATCTTTTAAGATGTCATTGAGCCCAAGCCTGAATTGATTTCTTAATGTGATGTCGTTCCACAATGTATCTGTGGCCCACATCTGGTATTCTGTGACATAATCCTCAACAGGACGTTTTCCCTGTCTGAGAGATCTAAGTTTGGTTTCTGCATTTATTTGTGTGTTGGCATCTTCATAAAGTGATGCCATTAAGGAAAAAAATGCATCAAGTGAATTCAAAATCTCATCACTGGATTCAAAAAAACGGTTAGCCCAGGTCCTGGGTTCCCCTGTTAAGTATGAAATAACAGTACACACCTTTATTTTTTCTGTATGATAAGTGCGGGGTTTCATAGAAAAAAGCAGCAAACAAGAATTTTTGAAGTCTCTGAAATCTGACCTCTTTCCTGAAAAGACTACAGGAGGGTTAATGTGTGGTTCAGGAGGGTCTAGATTTCTAGGAGTTATTATTTCCTTATAAACATTTTTTAAAGCAGTGTTCTCAGCTTGTAAGTCTGTGAGCGCTCTTGCCAAATAATCAACTTTTTGGTTTAAGGTTTCAAACTCTGTTTTTATGGCTTGGGAGTCCATAATTATATTTAAGGCTTGATTATTATGTAAGATAAATTGTATCTTTTAGAATTGTAGTGTGTTGCTAGTTGCAAACGCCAAGAGATACAAATTATAACCTGGCAATATGCTTCAAGCGTTTTGCTAAGAGTGAACTCACAGGAAATGCTGCTAGACAAATATGATTCTATTCAGACAAACAAGTGTGCAAGTCTGATAAATTCACAGAGGCAAATATGGATAGCTAGATCAAAAATAGAGTTCTTTAGCATAAGATCAATTGTTAATATAAAGACTGAGTAAGTACGGTTGATAATATGAACTAGAAACAACTTGAGAGAATCTGATTAGCAGAGTTATACTTGCGGTAGCCTGTGCTTGGCTTTCCCTTGCAGCATGGAACGCTGTAATGGCGGAGTGAGACTGGAGTTCTTCCTGAGAGCTGAGTGGCTAGTTGCAGTACTGGTCAGGCTGAGAGATTGTTCTGTAGCTTCCGGAAGGAAGGTGAGTTGAAGTCCTAGCGAAGCAGGTGAATGAATCAGCTGCAGCTGGAGATGTGAGAAAATCCTCTGTAATACTGTGGTGGAGCTGCACTTTAGGAGAGAGACTGACAGGCAATCTATGAAATGGATTCAGATGGCTGTGCAGATTAAGTGTCTTTAGTAGAAAGCAGCAATTAGTTAGAAAGTTCCTTTTTGAGGGTTAAATTCAAATAAGCAAAAGTTCAATATCACTCAGTTTGAGATGATAGCAGGAGTGACTTGATTTCTGTGAAGTATTCCAATCAGAACAAACAAAATAATCAAGCAAAGTAGATCTCAGGAAGTGAGGTTTTATAGGCAGGTGAAAAGGTGGAAGTGGAATGTCTTAAAGGGACATTACAGTCACTAAATTGGAAGTTTGCAGGTCCTGCACAAGCTGTTTGTAGATTTGCCAAAAAACAAACAAAAAAAAAAAAACGCAAGTACTTTTCTTACTCTCTGTTTGGGTAATGATAGCATGACCTACAAGTGAAGCGTGCAGTGGAGCATAAGACTGCTTTATATCTATCTTCCCCCCCTTTCATAAAAAAATGAAGAAAGTTGTATTTCTATAATAAGGGGAGAAGAGTTGAAACGGGCTAATACCATTAGATGAACTGGCCATTTTCATACAAAAAAATATATATGAACCCTGAAAAGATGTCCATTGGACTATTGTATAAAAAAAATATATAATAAAAGTGGATAAAAAAGGGGGCTACTAGGAAGAGACATATAGCTATAACTCTTTAAAACAAAATCCTAACCCTTACGTTTTTCAATATTGATTTTTGCTATATGTTGGGACTATACTGTTTTAAAATTGGACTATGTTGAAGAAAGTCTTTATTGCTACTGGTCTCACTTGTAGAATCTGAAGGGGCCTTATAGCTCTTGTTTTTTGTTTGTTTTTTTTTAAAAAACATTGCAGAAATGTGGTAGGGAAAAAAATAACTAAATAAATAAACCTCAATAAGAGAAAGATTTGCATGCATATTACTGTTAAAGGTATAGTCTACTCTATTAAAGATATAGTCTAGTCGAATTCACCAGTATTATATATATTATATAAGATATAGGCTATAAGTGCTTAAGGTTTGGGTGACATCTAGTGTTTGGCCTATTTCTGTTTTGCTCTCCCTATATTGTATGAATATGGTTCAATGCAGAAGTTGATACATTGTGGCAGGGAGTTATCCCCGTATGTTTTACTTTAAACTACAAATTAGGCAGGATGACATCAATTTAAGTAATAATCTTGGTGTCTTGCCGGTATCACTACACGTTTATATCTCAGGCTCATTTCACTAATTAAATGTTCACATACATTTTTGTTTATAAAAAAGAAAGAAAGAAAGAAAAAAAAAGAAGAGAAGGAAGGGGAAAGAAAAAAGGGGGAAAAAGGGGGAAACATTTTCTTCTTCCCTTCCTCATATAACATATGTATTTCTAGAGTAATTGTTTTTTGCACCTTTGAAATTGCCTAGTGTAAAAGCTTGGTATTGTGTGTTGGTTTATATTTATGCACTTTATTTAATGGAAAAGTTTATCGCTCAGGTGAAATCCAATTCACCCAAAATGCCTGTGAAACTTAAAGAAAAGAAAACCAAGATGGCTTATACTAGTGTAGACACCCTAAACGAGCCTGCCATGCTTTCTATTGATTCTCAAGCCCTGATATATAAATTAACAGAAATGTTTACTCCTCAATTTGAGGCAATTAAAAAAGAATTAGGTTCTATCTCTACTGAAATAGTCACATTGTTCACTGAAGTCAGGCAATTTTCAACTAGGCTATTAGAGGCAGAGAGCAGAATTTCTGATCTGGAAGATCAGGTTAATATACAAGAAAGTACAATTCAAAAACAAGATGCTAAAATAAACAATATGCAGCTACGCCTGGAGGACCTAGAGGATTGCTTCAGGCGTAATAATATTAGACTAGTTGGCCTGCCAGAATTACCTGAATAAGATGATTTGATAAAATTTACTTCTACTAAACTGCCCCAGGCTCTAGGGATGCCATTACAGCTTCTACCTCTTGTCGTTGAGAGGGCTCATAGAATTGGCCCTAAGAAATCTCTCGCAGATGGGTCCACAAAGAATAGAATGTGCATATTTAAACTTTTAAAATTTCAAGATAAATTAGAATTATTGAAGCTATTTAAAAAAGCTGACCCCCCCCCACTATATTTGGAAATAATAGGTTCTTACTGTTTCAAGATTTTTCTAGTGAGACCTCCTCGAAAAGAAGAATAATGGCCCCGTACTGTACCCAACTAATTAATGAAGGTGTAAAAGTTCGCTTGATTTACCCGGGTCGAATCATAGTTGAAGATAATGGTGCTCGACTCACTTTTAATGATTAATTGTTATACCCCAATGTTAGGATTTTAGATGACTGAGGGAATTAAGATTTTATCATGGAATATTGGAGGAATATCTTCCCCTATTAAGCGTAAACTGATTATTAAAACCTTGGCTAAACACAAACCGGATGTTGTCCTCCTTCAGGAGACGCATCTTAATGGGCAAGAAGCAGCCAAATTGAAGATAAAATGATTGGGGGAAGTGATTTCCACTCCTGGGATTCATAGAAAATGAGGGGTGGTCGTCCTTTTAAATAAAGAGCTGGAATACAATATAATAATTGAAATAGATTCCGCGGCTAAATATATTCTTCTCCAAATTCAAATAAAAAATTTGTTTTGTGTAACATATATGCACCAAATTAATTCTCTGTCGAGTTTTTGGAGAAAATTAAAACTAAATTATTTCCATTTATCGGTGGGAATCTAAAATTAGGTGGAGATTTTAACATGACATCATGTCCAGTTCTGGATAGATTTTGAAATAAAAATATATCAGAATATAAGAAAAATGCAAAGTACTTTAAGAGAGTTTGATATAATTTAAAATTAGTGGATATATGGCGGATTAAAACCCCGGATACTCAGTCATTTTCATGTGAATCTAAAGCACATAGAACTTTTTCTAAAATAGACATTTTTAATTGCTGAATCTGTATATATCCTTAAAACAGAGGCAGGAATTGGAGAAATTATGGTATCAGATCATGCAATTATCTCTCTGTTTTTCCCTGCTCTTATATCTTATATCTTCCCCCGATATTTGTATACCAACCCCAGATTTGGTATCTGGCTAAAACACAAATGGCAGGAGTATTGTTCTTATAATTCGAATTACCTTAATAAAGTGGAAACTTTCTGGGAAGCTTTTAAAGCAGTACTACGGGGCAAAATCCAGGCATATCTAAGTATAAGGAATAAAAAGAGCAGGGTGGCGGAATTCCAACTAGCCAATCAGGCCAGAAACGCTTAAAGGAGATACTACTCATATCGCTCGGCGATGAATTGGAAAAAATATATAGAAAGTAGGAATGAGAGAGACCTTTTTCTAAAACAAAAACTATTAGAAGAAGAATTAAAAGTAAATCTTCATTTTAGGGGTTTTCATGGCTGCTCAGTGAAATATCTAGCCAGGCTTACTCAAAATAGAAAGAAGAGGGGGGCGTGTCCGGCCAGCACCTAAGATGGCAGCGTTTTTGGGAGTTCTCCTTTTAAGATCTACAATCTACCAAGAAATCTGACTTATTTCAAACCATCCAGTACAGATTTCAGCCGTCCAGCACAGAGGGTACCCTAACGCACTGAATGACACCTATAGTGCATATAAAAAAAGCTTCTAAACCGGACTACTGAAACTTTCTACAGATCTCTAGACAGCTAAGTCCCTGTACCCCTCCCCGGTCAACCGGGTATGTAGAGATCATTATACCATCTCTGGACAAGCTAGATTTCTACAATGGAGGACTTTGATAACAAATACATTCACTCCTAGCTGCATTTGAACAACGGATGAAAAATCAATTTGGCGATCTGATGACTTTGCTCAAGTCTCTTACCAAGCGTGAGGATATCCCTGCTACAAAGATGGCAGAGATGGAGGTGTCGGCGGACGTCCAGCTCCTGTTAATCACTGAAAATAGTGCCCTTACTCATGTACTGCAACAATCGCAGAACTCCTTCCTGTCTTTCGAAGAGTCAACCTCCAATCAAGCGGACTGGACGATCTCGATAGCGGATTAATGGACTTGAGACAACTTGAGCTTTCCTACCGCAATATACCTACATCCTCAAGACCTCCACCTGAAACCACCCAAAAGCTCATACAACTTACCCTACGCCTGAGTCTAGCCCGGGTATCGTTGTTCGGAATGGGGCCTTCACCTGCAGCCCACGCAGTCTATCCATGGACTTTTAAATCTAATGCTCCACTGCCTCCCACCTCACATCATGGGACAGATCACTCTTAGTTTAAGACTCTTGTTTATCCCAGAAAGGGAGTTGGCTAGAGGTCTCCGGTGGTTCTGGTGAGTGACTGCAGCCATGAGCATCGGTTAGAAAGTTAGTCAGCCTGAGATCATCTCATTGGATTCACCCATGGTTAGCTTCTCTGCTCACTACTTTGGGACAATGGTTACTAGGAGCTGGACTCGGCAGCAGATAAGTTCGGGACAATGACGGTACCATGATGGGCTCCTTTGTTTGTGTTTTTATTGGTTTTTACAGTTAATAACCCTTATGACCATTGTTTTAATTTGACCTCTTCTTAACGATGAGACCTTGATCTTAACAAGCATACTCTGATAATGCTCCTTCATTATAGGGAAGAATAACTAGCAGTCCTGTTGTTCTAGTTTAAAATATACCTGACTGTAGTCGATTTATATAATGCTTTTCCTATAATTTTATATAATAGGAGCTGAATGGTCTCTCTCAAAAGGAAAAGAAGAGGAAGAAGAGAGGGGAAGGGGTCTGCAGAATGGGTGTTATGTTCTATGATAATTAACAATACTCTGTTTTAGTTCTACTGATTGTTTAGCCTTCACTTGCCTGATCACATTTGAGAGATCATTACTTATTAGCATTTGGTTACTCATTTAATACTCTTGTAGTAGTTTAGATAGTTATTTCAGAGGATATGGTGTTAGTTTCCAGTTAGCTCACACATAATATGTTACTTAGATTTCTCACACTTCCTCTCACACAACTCAACAACGTCACTTTCTGCCAAGATAGACTGCAACGCCTTTTGTTTTGGTCATCCAATAATAAGGGGCTAGCTCATCCACCCCTCTCAACTACAAGAGAATTAAGTTGCCCTATACCCTCCTCCCATTCACTTAGTATCTATAAGCTACAACGAGACTTATATCCCTTCTATATCATAGCTACCTAGACATTAATAGACTGCCCAAGTAGACGATGCTTTGGTTTACACATCTCAATGAACTTTCTTATATATTATATTGCAGAGTGTTATGGTCTACCCTTCACCATTAACTACTTATACTACCATTACCTTACGCAACACTTGGCCAAGAAATAATTATTTTTAGTATGCTGCCACATCTAATCTTACGTGAGTATATTACCTTATACTTATACCTACGGTAGTTTTAAAGCTCCCTATAAATATATATTTTAGCTCACTTGTTTTTCATGGACTGGAATATAACACAGGCCCTCTCTTATCCTAATAGAATAAATATATGCTTCCTGGGCGATTTCTTGTGCTTTCATGCTAAGATTACTCTTATATAACAATATCGCTATTCTAGGTCGCAATCTGCTGTATATGCCGTAATGACTCCTATATTTTCTAGCTATCAACATGCTGTCTACATATCTGATATATAACTAGTATTTTGGATAATAGAGCATGGTTTTGTATAACCTCAATAATGTAAGGTTCCTCATGGTATTTCTCTTCAATGTGTGTTAGCCTCATATATATGTATTTCATTAATAAAATAATGATTCCAAGAGAAACATCCTAGTAATAGTATCATAATACTATTAAAAATACCTGGCCACGTCCCCGCCCCCCCCCCCTTTTAACTTTCGGGCAGCTCTGGTCTGCCGATTTCCCCCCAATTTTTTTTTTTTTTCATTCTATTACATACTAAATGTTACTCCTACTCAAAACAAAAAGAGATTTTATTAAGCTTGTTCAATTACTTATTTATTGGTTGAACAATAGACATAGATTTAGTAGTATAGATAGTTTAAAACTGAATAAAGCGGCAGGACCGGATGGTCTGCCAGCAGAACTCTATAAATGTTTAGGTGAAGAACTACTCCCGTCTCAATACTTGAAAAGCTGTTTAATTACTATTATAGGGCGGATAATCCTATATCTACTTATTTTTCAGCAGCAAATATGTCTCTTATTCTGAAGCAAGGTAAAAATTCAGAGGAACCGGCTTAGAAGCATGTTTGATTTCACCGTTCTCTTTAAAGGCTATTCTGCATTCTTCACCTCGGAATCTGCCCCGAATGTAACTTGCCTTATTTCAATCAAGAACATAGTTTTAGCATGGCAGAAGTTCTGTTCAATTCTGGGTATTAATTATACCTTTTCAGAATTTTTACCCATAACTAGTAACCCGCTAATCCCTCCATGTATAAATCAAAAAGTCTTCAAGTATTGGTCCGAAAAAGGTCTACAATCCATGAAACAGCTATTGGATGGAAACTACCAAATTCTTATGGCTGAAACAATCTTCTGCGATTATGAGTTACCTAGGTTGAACTTGTTCGCCTACTTTCAAATACGACATTTTATCTTGTCACAGAATTGGCTCTTACCTCCCCCAATTGCATGGTCTGATGTCAAGCTATGTATACAAAAATTTATATCTGGGGATACCTCTATTTCTTTGATGTACGGTATTATGTTAACTAAACAAAGCCTACTCTATCTGGATAATATTTGTAGTTGCTGGTTGCCGGCAATTTCCTCAGTAGATCATGAAAGAATCAAACAGAGTTTTGATACTCTTATCAAGTGTAAAGTATCTATGAGCTGGAAAGAATTGCATATGAAACTGATTAATAATTACTATCTATCTCCACTCAAAGTATCTAGGTTCTATACAACAAAGTCCTGTGCTTGTCCCCACTGTTCAAATGATAATGCAGACCTGCCTCATATGTTCTGGTCATGCCCTAAAGTCAACCAATTATGGTTGAAAATTATTTTTTGGTTTAATAAATTATACAAAATGACTATAACTCTGTCATTAGAGGATATTCTTTTTTACTTCCTCCACAATGTACTGGTGATAATATATCGATAAATAGTTTAAATACTATTATTTTGGCAATTAAACACTGTATACTTAAAAACTGGAAAGCCAGTCGGCCCCAGGATTTGCTGTGGTTCTTAAGGATCAAATTGTGTATGCATCATATCATCTCTTTTGGTGAAGTTCATTAAAAGGAAGATAGAAAGAGAATGTGGGGCGGCGGGGGGGGGGGGGGAAGAGGGAGAAGTGTTTTACTTTTTTTTTCTGTTTTGTCATGTACTATGCTCATAGTAATACCCCAGCAGGGATTGTTTATTTGTATGCTTATTGATTTTTTTTAGTTTCTGTACAAAATACTTCAGATCACTAATAAATAAATGTTAAAAAAAAAATTTTCCTCTCCTACAACTAGGGATGGGTAAATGTGTTTATATTCTAATTCGAGTGTTAATGTAGAAATTTGATTTACATAATAAATGCTGATAAGAACAAATATTCTTAAAAATTCTATAATCGAATGCTATTTACAGTTTTGAATGTCACTTTCGAATTCGAATGTTCATAATTAGATTGAAAGTCCACATTCGAAATTTATAAATACTATTACAAATATAGAAATTCGAATTTTTTGAATTAGAAGATTGCATTATTTGAATATTACATTTAAAGAAAGCATTAGAAATACTATTACAAATATAGAAATTCAAATTTTTTGAATTAGAAGATTGCATAATTCGAATATTAAATTTAAGGAAAGCATTAGAAATACTATAACAAATATATAAATTCATATTTTTCTAATTTGAATATTGCATAATTCGAATACATTAAATGAATGTTAGAATGTTGTACAAACATTCTAAACGAACAAACAAATGTGTTATAATTTGTTTCATTTTTGAATGTTGCAAAACATTCACCAATCCCTACCTACAACCCCTTAGCTTGCACGAGTTGTGACTTTAACACCATGTAGGGTGTTTAACAATATGTGCATTTTTTCTGGATAGTATTAGGTTGGGAAGCATATGATTTGAATACTTCCCATATATAGCCCTTCATATCTGTTCTTTCTATTCTATGGTTCTAAATCTGTGTTTTATGGTATATATTAAACATATTTGCAGTGCTATATGATAATCCCACTTCCTTTTTTCCTTTTTGTATTAGGTGTGTGTACCAACGAAACAATATAAATGGGAATTTTATTAAAATGAGGTGTGCATACTATGGGGCATATTTATTAAGCTCCGTATGGAGCTTGATGCCCCTTGTTTACGGCGAGCCTTCAGGCTGGCCAGAAACAGAAGTTATAAAGCAGCGGTCTAAAGACTGCTGCTCCATAACTTGTCCTCCTGCTCTGAGGCCACTGACAGAAATCAACCCGATCGCATACGATCGGGTTGATTGACACCCCCTGCTAGCTGCCTATTGGCCACGAATCTGCAGGGGGCGGCATTGCACCAGCTGTTGGCATTTATCGGTGTGCGTTGGATATGATACGCTACTTCATATCATGACCGCTCGCACATTGATAAATATGCCCCTATACCTGTTATATTAGAATCACCAATTGTGCAAACTAACAATAGCACTCGGGTTAACAAATTGAAGCAGATTTATTTACAAAGTTATGTTACAACCTCTTAGATCTTACATTAAGGGACTACTGATTTATAATCCAAGCGGAATCTTTTTGGTGAAAACTAATTCACGACTGTGAGGTTTTTGCAACTAAATTGAAAAACATGCTTCCCATATTGGCCAAAACTGGGACTGTGTTATTGAGCGCCAATACCAGAAAGATTGCGTTTGAGGTCCTTGTATTGTGGGGACCCGCAAACAATTTTATAAAGACACATTTTAGCTTGAGAGCTGGTTATCTCACTGTGATGTCATTCTGGGTGTGAAGAAGAGACACCTATATAACAATAAGATAAAAAACACAGAAAGATTTTTGTTATTTCTCTCCATGGTGAGTTTTTGATTACCAGACACTTATATTTAGTATATTATTAGGCCAAATTTCCACTAACATTTAAAACCAATAGTTATTATGCCTAGTGGCAATTTCTAGCTTATAATAAAGCAAAGAATCAAAATATATACATTTTGTTAAAATAGAGGAAATGTACTCATTATTAATAGGTGCCTTCAGCAATAAGATAGTAAGTACCACATATCATAAAAGTAAAGCAACTTAACTTAAAGGACCATTAAATACAAAATAATTGCATAATAAACAAATGCATAATAAAAAGACAACGTAATAGCACTTACCCTGAATTTTAAATGAGCTGTAATTTGTTTTTCTGAAAAATTTCAAAATTTACTTTAGTTTGTCGGCCTACTGTATCATGTGATAGCCATCAGCCAATCACAGACTCACATACGTGTACACTTTGAATTCTACCACATGCTCAGTAGAAGCTGGTGCCTCAGAAAGTGTGCATATAAAAAAGTCTATGCACAATTTGATAATTGAAAAGTAAATTGCAAAGTAAATAAACTGCATGCTTTATCTGAATAATAAAAGTTTCATTTTGACTTTATTGTTTCTTTAAATCAGTCACCTCCAGACCACCATGCAAATCATCCCTGTCCCTCACATCAAATGGCCTCTCTAATCCCACTTATTCACTCTAGAAACAGTTAGTGAAGCATGTGAATGACTATAACTGATAACTCAGTTAGCCCAAGTTCCTGGCCAGCAGTACATCAATGTGAAGTCTCTGGCCAGACATAACAATAAAACTGTAGAAGAGCGTCTGCAAAATATTACTTTACAAGCTGCACTTCCTATATCTAGACAACTTGTTTATAAATTGAGGCAGCCACAGAAGAAATATGAAGCTTCCTCCAAATTTTCCTTTTGGAAATTTTGAGAGGCAATAGATCATACTGGAATCACAACAAGGTTGAGGTGGTATTCAGTCCCAATAATAGTACAATATATTTTATATATATATATATATATATATATATATATATATATATATATATATATATATATATATATATATATATAGACACACACGTATATATACACGCAATGTGCAGAGATGCAATATGGTAACAGTAGTGGGCCATCGTGAAGTGCTCAGTAGACGGTCGCAGTATATTAATAATTTATAATCATATTCATGGAGCCTTTTAGTTATCAATTTTTCCTGAAACTGACTTTGTTAACCTAGAATTACAATCCACAGCCTTTCCATGCAAATTTCTAAAACCACTAGAAACATTGCTGAAAACTCATCAGTGCTTCATAGGAAGATACTTTACAAACGCCTAGATTTAGAGTTCTGCGTTAGCTGTCAAAAGCAGCGTTAAGGGGTTGTAATGCTGCTTTTTACCGCCCTCTGGTATTTAGAGTCAGTCAGGAAAGGGTCTAATGCTCACTTCCAAGCCGCGACTTTTCCATACCGCAGATCCCCTTACGCCAATTGCGTATCCTATCTTTTCAATGGGATCTTCCTAACGCCGGTATTTAGAGTCTTGGCTGAAGTGAGCGGTACACCCTCTACCGACAAGACTCCAGCCGCAGAAAAAAGTCAGGAGTTAAGAGCTTTCTGGGCTAACGCCGGTTTATAAAGCTCTTAACTACTGTGCTCTAAAGTACACTAACACCCATAAACTACCTATGTACCCCTACACCAAGGCCCCCCACATCGCTGCCACTCTAATAAAAAATTTTAACCCCTAATCTGCCGACTGCACACCGCCGCCACCTACATTATCCCTATGTACCCCTAATCTGCTGCCCCTAACATCGCCGACACCTACATAATATTTATTAACCCCTAATCTGCCCCCCCAACGTCGCCGCTACCTACCTACACTTATTAACCCCTAATCTGCCGACCGGACCTCGCCGCTACTCTAATAAATGTATTAACCCCTAAACCACCGCACTCCCGCTACTCTAATAAATCTATTAACCCCTAAAGCTAAGTCTAACCCTAACCCTAACACCCCCCTAAATTAAATATAATTTTATTCTAACAAAATAAATTAACTCTTATTAACTAAAGTATTCCTATTTAAAGCTAAATACTTACCTGTAAAATAAACCCTAATATAGCTACAATATAACAAATAATTATATTGTAGCTATTTTAGGATTTATATTTATTTTACAGGCAACTTTGTATTTATTTTAGCTAGGTACAATAGCTATTAAATAGTTATTTACTATTTAATAGCTACCTAGTTAAAATAATTACAAAATTACCTGTAAAATAAATCCTAACCTAAGTTACAAATAAACCTAACACTACACTATCAATAAATAAATTAAATCAATTAACTACAAGTACCTACAATTAAATAAACTAAACTAAATTAAAAAAAAACACTAAATTACAAAAAATAAAAAAGATTACAAGAATTTTAAGCTAATTACACCTACTTTAAGCCCCCTAATAAAATAACAAAGCCCCCAAAAATATAAAAATTCCCTACCCTAATCTAAATTAAAATAGTTAACAGCTCTATTACCTTACCAGCCCTTAAAAGGGCTTTTTGCGGGGCATGCCCCAAAGAAATCAGCTCTTTCGCCTGTAAAAAAACACACAATACCACCCCCCAACATTACAACCCACCACCCAGATACCCCTAATCTAACCCAAACCCCCCTTAAATAAACCTAACACTACCCCCCGGAAGATCTCCCTACCTTGAGTCGTCTTCACTCAGCCGAGCAGCGATGGACCAAAAGAAGACATCCGGAGCGGCAGAAGTCTTCATCCTATCCGGGCAGAAGAGGACATCAGGGAGATCTTCAGGGGGGTAGTGTTAGGTTTATTTAAGAGGGGTTTGGGTTAGAGTAGGGGTATGTGGGTGGTGGGTTGTAATGTTGGGGGGTGGTATTGTGTTTTTTTTACAGGCAAAAGAGCTGATTTCTTTTGGGGCATGCCCCGCAAAAAGCACTTTTAAGGGCTGGTAAGGTAATAGAACTGTTAACAATTTTAGTTTAGATTAGGGTAGGGAATTTTTTTATTTTGTGGGGCTTTGTTATTTTATTAGGGGGTTTAGAGTAGGTGTAATTAGCTTAAAATTCTTGTAATTTTTTTTTATTTTTTGTAATTTAGTGGGGTTTTTTGTAATTTAGTTTAGTTTATTTAATTGTAGGTACTTGTAGTTAATTGATTTAATTTATTTATTGATAGTGTAGTGTTAGGTTTAATTGTAACTTAGGTTAGGATTTATTTAACAGGTAATTTTGTAATTATTTTAACTAGGTAGCTATTAAATAGTAAATAACTATTTAATAGCTATTGTACCTAGTTAAAATAAATACAAAGTTGCCTGTAAAATAAATATAAATCCTAAAATAGCTACAATATAATTATTCGTTATATTGTAGCTATATTAGGGTTTATTTTACAGGTAAGTATTTAGCTTTAAATAGGAATACTTTAGTTAATAAGATTTAATTTATTTCGTTAGATAAAAATTATATTTAACTTAGGGGGGTGTTAGGGTTAGACTTAGCTTTAGGGTTTAATACATTTATTAGAGTAGCGGCGAGGTCCGGTCGGCAGATTATGGGTTAATACTTGAAGTTAGGTGGCGGTGATGTTAGGGAGGGCAGATTAGGGGTTAATAAAATTTATTATAGGGTTTGCGAAGCGGGAGTGCGGTGGTTTAGGGGTTAATACATTTATTATAGTGGCGGCGAGGTCCGGTCGGCAGATTAGGGGTTAATAAGTATAGGTAAGGTAGCGGCGACATTGGGGGGGGCAGATTAGGGGTTAATAAATATAATATAGGGGTCGGCAATGTTGTGGGCAGCAGATTAGGGGTATATAGGTATAATGTAGGTTGCGGCGGTGTCCGGAGCGGCAGATTAGGGGTTAATAATAAAATGCAGGGGTCAGTTAGGGTGTTAGGTGCAGACTTAGAAAGTGTTTCCCCATAGGAAACAATGGGGCTGTGTTGGGAGCTTAACGCTGCTTTTTTGCAGGTGTTAGGTTTTTTTTTGGGCCCAAACTGCCCCATTGTTTCCTATGGGGGAATCGTGCACGAGCACGTTTTTCAAGCTAGCCGCTACCGTAAGCAACACTAGTATTGAGAGTTGAAGTGGCAGTAAATTTGCCTGTACGCTCCCTTTTTGAAGCCTAACGCAGCCCTTCAGAGAACTCTAAATACCAGCGTTATTTAAAAGGTGCAGGGGGAAAAAAACATGCGTAGCTAACGCACCCCTTTGGCCGCAAAACTCTAAATCTAGGCGATAATAAATAACATTAGCAAGGAAGATAAAAGATAAAAACAGTGCCTTATTACATTTAGGGACATAATCATGGTCATCCACAGAATATATATATATATATATATATATATATATATATATATATATATATATATATAAATCAGTGGTTGAAAAATATATCAAATGTTACTAGTCCCAAGAAAAAGAAAAAACTTATTAGTAATAATTGGATTTAATAAAATAAATGTCTTTATCCAGACTTCTTAAAAATTAAAATAGAAGGAGCATATAGGTGTATTTGTTAATTTATTTAGGGTCAGATTACAAGTGGAACACTAAATATTGCTTTATTGCTTGCAAAAAGCAATATTTGCGCTCCTCTGAGTATTACCAGTGCACGCTAATGTGCGCTGGTATTACAAGTTGAGCACAATGCGAACGCGAGCTTGCATTCGCATTGCTGGGAAGCATTGCGCTTACGAGAGTGCGCTTGCATACGCTCCAATAGGAGCCTTGTTCTCATGCTGTGAGACACAGCATGAGAACGAGCACAGCGAAGATGGTAAGTCACGCAGCTATGGCAGCAAATTGTAAATAACATAAATTATGCTTACCTGATAATTTTCTTTTCTTCCATGGGAAAGAGTCCACAGCCGCATTCACTACTTATGGGAAATAAGAACCTGGCCACCAGGAGGAGGCAAAGACCAACCAGCCAAAGGCTTAAATACTCCTCCCACTTCCCCTATCCCTCAGTCATTCAGCCGAGGAACAAGGAACAGTGGAAGAAGCATCAAGGTGAAAAGTTGCCAGTAGATGAAACAACAACAATGCCTCCAAAACGGGCGGGAGGCTGTGGACTCTTTCCCACGGAAGAAAAGAAAATTATCAGGTAAGCATAATTTATGTTTTTCTTCCTAATGGGAAAGAGTCCACAGCCGCATTCATTACTTATGGGAAATTTATACCCAAGCTAAAGAGTACACAGAATGCCAAGACGGGAGGTTAAGAGGTGGAGCCATGAAGACACTTACCGAAAAACATATTCCCAGAAAACAAAATCCAGTTTTGTCTGAAAACCGGGAACATCATTATTGAAAGAAAAACAAAAAACTACCCCGGGGATGCAAAGTCACCAACAGTCCAAAGGACCTGAACAGTTACCATGAGTAGATGCAACCGAGACACAAGCCTTGAAGACCCTACTCTCAGGGGCAACAACCCAGTCACAGCCCCTGAAAACAACAAGGGGACCCGACTAATAGGACAGAAATGATCAACTCAGGTCTTCGAGAAGACAACCAAGATCCGCTTGCTAGACTCACCTGGACAAATGTCAGGACAGAGAAAGACAGCAGCAGAAAACAGAAAATGACCATAGAGAAACCAAAGTATCCTAAGGACCGGCGGACGCATAAACCGCTACACAGCGTGGACGAGTGACAACCACCGATCAGGATTGCAAAGGGAAAATCCCTTACCGCAACCAAGACCCACCCCCAGGCCACAATAGTCTGAGGATGTCTCACAAGCTAGTAAAAACTTCCGTAACCGGAGATCGAGAAAAAGATGATCATGCTAAAGGCGTGAGAGAGGAAGCACAGCCACCACCTGAAGGAACACAAAACATCAGGCTCCTTCACAACCTAGATGGTGTAGACCAACACAACACCCCTATAGGCCACAGAGCAACCGATACTCATCCAAGACCATCCTTTTGACACAGAGAAATCCCTAAGGATCCCCCATCTCCCAAGGGAGCAAAGAAACTCCTCTAACGGACCCATAAAGTTTGTTAGCAACCAAGGTGCAACAGCATCAGCAGAGCCAAACTGTAAACCCACCACTCGCTAGATAGCGAAGCTAACCAACAGGCCCTTACAGCTGACATAAAGCCCCACCCCCGCACAAGGAGAGGGAGAGAAAAACAACCAGGCACACGTTGGAGAAAAAAAAATGACCTGAAGACCTGAACCCAGGGATAATTCCCATAAACTGGAGAACACGGAATCCCAAAGGGCGAGCCCACAAGTCAACATAAGTGTAGAGAAACCAGTCGGAATTGAACCTCAATCTGAAGGAGCCATAAAATGGCTAGATCTAAGTCGAGCATTCGAATTAACAAGATGTATTCTCTAAAAAAACACTAAGCACCAACATTACCCTTCCTTTCACGGGGAACCAGAGTCCCCCAGATGAAAAGACTGTAGGACGTGTCCCTAAGACACCTAAACCATCTACCAATGAATGCACAGGCACTGAACACCTCAAAGAGCAGAGAGGTGGCAAACCCAAAAGGCACCCCCTCCAGGGGAGTCTGCCACAGGCAATAGGAGAAAGTTCAAACAGACCATCCAGAGCCCAACCAAAAAAGGAATAAGATCTATGAGAAGCAGCCTCTCAAGCCCCCACAACACCGGCAGCAAGGCAACCAACGTGCAACCACCATGTGCTGAGCAAAGTTCCGCAAAATGCAGAAAGGGAAAGGTCAAACAGGCTAGAGTCAAATCCTAGACCAAATGAGGAAAATAGGGCAACTAACCCCTAAGAAAGGAAGACCCAGAAGCCCGACCTCACCACAGGTACCCAATCTGCCAAAAATTCCAGGCTCCCCAGGGAGAACAATGGAACCCATCCTGACCCAGCCCCTAACACCCAAGGGGATAACAGGGACAAGGAGAGATAGTCAAAACTTGTACTGACAGAACCCTAGACTACCCTCCCAAACCTACAATGAGATTTGAGAAGGGGTCAGATTCCACTAGTCAAAACCTGAGGCCACATGCCCCAAACTGGACCAACAAGCTGGCAGACTAACTTGTTGAGGAAAAGGAAGACCTCTAAAAGCAAGCACAGAAGGAAATAGGATATATACTGCAATAAAACACGCAGCCCGAGTCCAAGAGAAAAAACCTAGACCAGCAGTCATGACGAACGGGATTCTGAGGGTCGAGCTCACTTCGTTTCCCGACCCCAAAGGGGCAACAGAAACCACCCTGGAGAACACCAGGAGAGCTGCAACCCAAGATCCCATCAGAGCATCAAAAGCTCCCCGAAGCAGAGGTAGAAGTAAGTAGCCACCTCACCATGACCCGACCTAAACTAGCCACCCGACGGCACCTAGTCTCTGAAAGAACCACCAAGGGCAGCCCAAAAGGCCAGAATTGCACAGAGCAGCAAGGACCTCACCCCTTAGGCCAGGGATGTGAAGGGATATGGTGGAACTCCACCGGCCCATGTCTCTGGAGCAGACTGACACGACCAGCCCAAGCGCTCCTGACATCCAGACCCGAAGGTCGCAATATAAGTGTAGTTTATAAACACAGACAACAAAAACAAGTGAACCAGTAGGTCCCACCGTACCAGCCAGGTGCAATATGCGTCACTAACAATTAACAGTGCACACACCAACTCCGGATGAATCCGATAACGACTTCCGTGGAATAACTAAATCTAACCAATCCCAGAATTCCCGCAGGAAAAAAAATAAAGTAAATAAATCTGACTCGGAAAAAATAAACAAGGGCACCCGAAGGCATCGGCCCAGAAGGAACTATGTCTCCACAGGACCTGCCAAACAGAGACTGGAACCCTCTGAAAAAGAGTCAAGGAAAGCGCATAATAGACCGACCGCAGATAAAATTAACTCCATCATCTATTCCGAAGAACTGTGAGAGAACTGAGAAGTCCCCGGATGAAAAAGAAGAGAATTCCCCAACAAATCAAAAAGACGTTGTCGTAGGACATGCAGCCGCACAATCCTATAATGAAACACACAACATGGGGGGAATATTATAGTGCTGTTCACGGTCTGAACTCCCGGGAGAGGCAGGCAGGCACATAACTGCAAGGAAACCTCTTGATCTTGCAGACGAATCAGCGCCAATAAAATGTTAAAACGAAAATGTCTCCTCCGCGCAGGGTGGATTGTTTCCCCCGGAGATGGCGGGACATCAAAGTCAGGGTCACCTACAATTGGGAAGGCACCTCCTGAAGAACAGAGCCCCCGGAGGCCGATGGCTCGACAGATCCAAGGTCCCCCGAGCCCGAGGGACCCAGCAAATGTAACAGACAATGTAATAAAATGAAACAATCTTACCGGAATCTTTGACATGGAACAGGAACACGGCCCTTCAAGTGTGACGAATAGTGGCAGCGCCTCCATCATGGTATTAAGAGAAGACAGCAGGTAGCGAAGCGAAGTTCGACAATGCCAAGTGTTGAAAGGAGCTGTTATAACAAGTTGGGATGGTGTCACAGGGGAAGCTCCCACTGCATCTCCGGACTTTCGCCCAGACCCTCCACGAGAGGCTAACAGGACTACTTAAAACTCCTCTCCCATGTCGAAGGGTAGCACCCTCCATAAGAGACATATTAAAAATTAAATAAAAGTAGAACAAATGGAAAAAAGCAAAACAAAACAAAACTTCTGACACTTCTCTGCCAACCTCCTGGGTCGAAAGGCAAAGAATGACTGGGGGATAGGGGAAGTGGGAGGAGTATTTAAGCCTTTGGTTGGTGGGTCTTTGCCTTCTCCTGGTGGCCAGGTTCTTATTTCCCATAGGTAATGAATGCAGCTGTGGACTCTTTCCAATTAGGAAGAAAATATATGATTATATACATATAAATTTATGTGTTAATATGTGTATACACACATATTAACACATAAATATATACGTATATTAGCATATACATATATATTTACTGGTAAAACACAGCTCCCATAGACCGCTATGTAAAGGCACCCTAACACACCAACTTTAGCCCCTCATGCTACTATCTTTATTTTTAATAAAGTATATTACACTGTAGTTTGGGAGCATTTGGTGGACATTTATAAAATTAACCAGTGATCTGATCTCTGTTTAATTTTATAAGTGATAATTGCTACTGCAAGCTTGTGGTAGCAATAACCAGTCACTTGGTATTTATTGTGCGCCCACAAATGGGCAAATTTGCCCGTTTGCAAGAATGCGATAAATTAGCATTCCAATTGTTATCTAGCTCTTAGGTTTTGCTTATCTGATTTGCTGCATTATACAAGAAAAAAAAAAAAGAAAAACTTGAGTGCTAACGACGCTCTGAGCCGTCGCAGAGTTTCCCACTCTGGTGTCAACGACGGCTCAGAGCCGTCGCTAGCACTCTCCCACCTTGAGGGAGATCTGGGGGCTCCCACCCGCTCCTACCCCAGCGATCGTGCCTGTAGAGTGACAGGCATCGCCGGGGCTTCCCGTTTTGCGTGGTGACGTCACGCGCAATAACGTGATGACGTCACTGCGCAACTTTATTTATACTTAACAATGTTAAGTATAGGAGCAGGGGTCATGCTGCTTAAAAGCCTGTATCTTAGGCATCTAAGCAGCTACAGACCCCGAAGACCCACCATTGGAAAGGTAATCGTCTAGCCTTTCCAAAAGTGGGGGTCTGAAAAAAATAAAATAAAAAGTTTAAAAAAAAATTGTTCAAAATATAAAAAAACATTAAAAAATCTTAGCACCCAGGTGGGAAAGTGCTTAGCACTCAAAGGGTTAAACACAAAATATCCAACATAAATTAAATAATCCTAAAATTGCTAAAATTATATTACCTAAGATATGTAAAATGTACATTTCTCTATTTGTGCTTTTGGCAAAACTTTTAACAAATTATTCCAGTATGTGAGTAGGAGGACATAGAAAGATTGCCATTAATAAGATACCTTATTCTTTGCTGCTGTTAAAAAGGTGGTGGGAGTAGAAAAAACAGTGGTTGAAAATTATCCCAAATGCTACTAGTACCAGGAAAAAAAAACTACTAGTTTACTAGTACACTATAAATTTTGGAGTCAGTTTTGTTAACATGGAAGTCATATTGCAGAGTTTAAGATCACTGGCACAGTGCACCCCTTCCCCCCACTAGCACTTAGGCAGAGGGTCTGAATTTACATATAAATATATAAACCTGTGTAAAGGGTCAGACAATACTCGCAGTTGCCTTCCCCAACATCTAAAAAACACATACACTCCCCACCACTGTACATTGCATGCTGGGAATTAGAGTCCAGAACTGCAGAATTACAATACTAAGAGTGAAATAATAAACTACAACTTCCAGAATACTATATAACTCTGAGAATACTGTGCTTCTTCCTCTAAAATGGAGCTACATTCAGGAAGATTAAAAGAAAAATCATTCAATTGTGTTTTTTTCCCTTTCAGTTTGTATTTCAGGTGGGGAGGAAAATTTATGAAGTTAGCAATCCCTGACTTTTATTTTTAGAATAAGCTTTGCTTGTTTATGACAAGGGACTTTGAGTCTTGCTCACAACAGTCACCTCACTGCAGGCAAGCAAACAGAGTTTAAATTGGTTCATGTGCACTGTCTGAGTGCAGAGCTCATGAACGTGCTGGACGTCTGTTCGGGGGACTCCAAGCAGCTGCAGCACAGCAGAAGAGCGCAAGAAGCTTTCCCTATGGGGTAGTTAGACATTTTGCACCAGCTTACAAGTGGAGTGCTAATTAATGCTCCCACTCGAGCATTAATTTGCGCTAGAAGTAAGCTTTTTGGATGCATCGGGTTGCGCTCGTATTATGAGTTGAAAGTAAATTATTTTCACTCGCACTCTAACCTGCCTGACGAGAGCAAAAAGCCGAATTTAGAGTATTGAGTGTGTATTCACGAATTCCCACATACAAGTCAATGGATAAAAACAAGTGGGAAAAAACACCCCACTCTCGCTCAAACCCAATCGCATATTCTCAAATGTGCTAACCCAAAATGAATATATGAATATTTCACATTCCAATGTTCTTTACATAACAGAATATGTTCTATTTATTCAGAAATAAATATTTCTACATATCTTTTTTGTACAGTATATATCTATATCTAGATATGTACAGATAGATATAGGAATATCTATTTATAAATACATAGAACATATTCTGCTATGTGCAGTACATTGGAATGTGAAATATTTGCCGTAAATACACAGTATAACACTTTATTCAATTTGAATATTGCATAAATATTATTTTTCATGTTTTCATCTTCTTAACTGCAAAGGGCTAGAATGCACCTATATATATATATATATGGAAGCAAACAAATGTACTCTCAGGTCTTCTTAGTAGTGTGTCAATAGCAAAAATGTATTGACGTTTCGGGGTTCAAATAACCCCTTTATCAGAACCCCGAAACGTCAATACATGTTTGCTATTGACCCACTACTAAGAACCTGAGAGTGCATTTGTTTGCTTCCATATTCATTTCATTTTTGCACTCAGGCTGATGACCCAGAAGGGTGGATTCACTTTTTGGAGAGTGCTAATGACCCAGGAGGGTGGATTCACTTTTAGGAGAGTGCTAATGACCCAGGAGGGTGGATTCACTTTTAGGAGAGTGCTGATGACCCAGGAGGGTGGATTCACTTTTAGGAGAGTGCTGATGACCCAGGAGGGTGTATTCACTTTTAGGAGAGTGCTGATGACCCAGGAGGGTGGATTCACTTTTAGGAGAGTGCTATATATATATATATATATATATATATATATATATATATATATATTTACATATTTAAACATGTATATGTATGTATGTTATGTTAAAGCCATTTGCCTGCCTGAGACCTCCTATTTTTGAGCCCTTATAATTTTTGTGTGCAAAATTTGTTTTAAATATTATTTATTATAAAGTGTTATTATGAGTGTAACTGTACTTTGTAATGTATTTTAATGTGTTTTGTGCAACTTTTTAGTTTTGCGAAACAGTTAACCAGAGCTCTGAAATTGCAGTAATCATTCTAGCGTAAATCACGATTGCGCTCAAGTGATCATGTTTACTTTCAAAATCGTAATGCCAGTAGTAAGCCTGACGAGGGCAAACACTCTCAATAAATCCCTTATCGCTTGCGCTCAAATATTTACGTTCCACTCATAATCTGGCCCTTTATTGCCTAGTCCATCCACATCTCAAAAGAATAAAAAACTACACAGATATGATAGTGGACGGCAGAAGAAACAATAGGGGCAAAAGGGGCAAATTTGTTGATTAACACTGAATCACAGAGCATGATCTATTCATAGTACATATCATTTACATATGGCCTGTTGTGTTTTTACTGTCCCTTCAGACAGTTCACTGCAGAATAAAATAAAATATGTGTACCATGATAAATTGGATCCTACGCTACTATCATACCATGTATAGCAAACTATTGGCTAGCTTACGAGTTTTTGTCGGTAATGGTGTGCGGTGTTAACGAGCATTTTTTTCTCACCGCTCACTTAAGACAACGCTGGTTTTACAGGTTTTTTTAAACCCTGCGTTTGCCGCAAAATCTAGCTCCACATCTCACCTCAATACCAGCGTTGCTTACAGTAGCGGTTAGCTGGTAAAACGTGCTCGTGCATGATTTCCCCATAGGAATCAATGGGGGAGAATCGGCTGAAAAAAAACCTAACACCTGCAAAAAAGCAGCGTTCAGCTTCTAACGCAGCCTGATTCCTATGGGAAAATACTTCTTATGTCTACACCTAACACCCTAACATGAACACCGAGTCTAAACACCTCTAATATTACACTTATTAACACCTAATCTGACGCCCCCGACATCGCCGACACCTGCATTTTATTATTAACCCCTAATCTGCCGCTCTGGACACCGCCGCCACCTACATTATCCCTATGAACCCCTAATCTGCAGCCCCCAATATCGCCGACACCTACTTTTTATTTATTAACCCCTACTCTGCCGTCCCCAATGTCGCCGCCACCTAACTACACTTATTAACCCCTAATCTGCCGCCGCCAATCTTGCCGCCACTATAATAAAGTTATTAACCCCTAAATCTAAGTCTAACCCTAACACCCCCCTAACTTAAATATAATTTAAATACATCTAAATAAAATTACTATTATTAACTAAATTATTCCTATTTAAAACGAAATACTTACCTATAAAATAAACCATAAGATAGCTACAATATATCTAATTGTTACATTGTAGCCATCTTAGAATTTATTTTTATTTTACAGGCAACTTTGTATTTATTTTAACTAGGTAGAATAGTTATTAAATAGTTATTAACTATTTAATAACTACCTAGTTAAAATAAGTACAAATTTACCTGTAAAATAAACCCTAACCTAAGTTACAATTACACCTAACACTACACTATAATTAAATAAATTACCTAAACTAACTACAATTAATTACAATTAAATAAACTAAAGTACGAAAAAAACAAACACTAAATTACAGGAAATAATAAAATAATTACAAGAATTTTAAACTAATTACACCTAATCTAATCCCCCTAATAAAATAAAAAAGCCCCCCAAAATAATAAAAATCCCTACCCTATACTAAATTACAAATAGCCCTTAAAAGGGCCTTTTGCGGGGCATTGCCCCAAAGTAATCAGCTCTTTTACCTGTAAAAAAAATACCCAATACCCCCCAACATTAAAACCCACCACCCACACACCCAACCCTACTCTAAAACCCACCCAATCCCCCCTTAATAAAACCTAACACTAACCCTTTGAAGATCACCCTACCTTGAGACGTCTTCACCCAACCGGGCAGAAGTGGTCCTCCAGACGACCAGAAGTCTTTATCCGATCCGGGCAGAAGAGGACCTCCAGACGGGCAGAAGTCTTCATCCAGGCGGCATCTTCTATCTTCATCCATCCGCAGCGGAGCGGGTCCATCTTCAAGCCATCCGACACGGAGCATCCTCTTCCATCCGACGACTAACACTAAATGACGGTACCTTTAAGTGACGTCATCCAAGATGGCGTCCCTTCAATTCCAATCAGCCAATCGGAATTAAGGTAGAAAAAATCCTATTGGCTGATCCAATCAGCCAATAGGATTGAGCTTGCATTCTATTGGCTGTTCCAATCAGCCAATAGAATGCGAGCTCAATCCTATTGGCTGATTGGGCAGGTAAATTTGTACTTATTTTAACTAGGAAGTTATTAAATAGTTAATAACTATTTAATAACTATTGTACCTAGTTAAAATAAATACAAAGTTGCCTGTAAAATAAAAATAAACCCTGAGATAGCTACAATGTAACTATTAGTTATATTGTAGCTAGCTTAGGGTTTCTTTTACAGGTAAGTATTTAGTTTTAAATAGGAATAATGTATTTAATTGTAGTAATTTTTTCAATTATTTTCAATTATATTTAAGTTAGGGGGGTTAGGGTTAGACTTAGGTTTAGGGGTTAATACACTTAATATAGTGGCGGTGACGTTGGGGGCGGCAGATTAGGGGTTAATAAATGTAGGTAGGTGTTGGCTATGTTAGGGACGGCAGATTAGGGGTTAATAAAATTTAACTAGTGTTTGCGATGTAGGAGTTCGGCGGTTTAGGGGTTAATATATTTATTACAGTGGCGGCGATGTCCGGTCCGCAGATTAGGGGTTAAAAAATGTATTTAAGTGTTTGCGATGTGCGGGGGGCCTCGGTTTAGGGGTTAATAGGTAGTTTATGGGTGTTAGTTTACTTTTTATCACTTTAGTTAAGAGTTTTATGTTATGGCGTTAGCCCATAAAACTCTTAACTACTGACTTTTAAATGCGGTATTAGTCTTGACAAGAGAGAGTCTACTGCTCACTTTTTCCAAGACTCATAATACCGGCATTAGGAAAATCCCATTGAAAAGATAGGATACGCAATTGATGTAAGTGGATTTGCGGTATGCTCGAGTCGCGGAAAAAAAAGTGAGCGGTACACCTGTACCTGCAAGACTCGTAATACCAGCGGGCGTTAAAAAGCAGCATTGGGACCTCTCAACACTGCTTTTTAAGGCTAACGCAAGACTCGTAATCTAGGCGTATATAAGTCTATTCTGAACTACTATAACCTCTCTCAAGTGTATATATGTTGTTATTTTTCTCATTTATTTAACAATTGAATGTTGTATTATCCTACTTGTAAGCTGTGTTCTTGAAACAATAAAAAAAAACTATTATTCAAAAAATAAATAAATAAAATGTGTGATAATTATGATTAATTATTTAATTTTTACTGATCACAATGCATAAGGGAAATAATCAACATTGTTTTTTTAAAAGGACATTACTCACGTTTTGCTTTAGTGTAAAATGTTTGTTTTGTTCCACACCCAGTAGACAGAGACCAACAAGCAATGTATGTAATGTGTGAATACTGCAGATGGCTAAGGTAATTTGCAGAATTTTAAAAACCTAGGTTACAGATTTTTCTTTTTGGCTCTTAAGAGAGTGTGGGACAAAAACAAAAGTATTTTTGTTTATGTATGCGTATGTCACAATTATAGTACTTGCAGACATTTGTTATTTTGTTGGGGTTTCTCTCAGCTATGATCGAAAAATTTGTTTTGGATCGATTCGGAGGTTTTCGAATTTGATTTCGAATCTATTCGAATTCGGAAAACTTCAAATGAATTTGTTTCAGATTCGTTTCGGATTCATTCGGATTCGAAAAAATTCGGCTGGATTCGATTCGGTTCGGTTCGGAAATTCAGAATTTCGGTATGTATGCTGTGTATTAGACTAGTATTATGTACTGTATATTAGGTGTAACCCATAGCAGAGTGATATAACCTAATATACTGTACAATACTAGTGTAATCCATGTCCATCCAAATTTACCGAATAAATCCAAACTAATTCAGATTTATTCGGTAAATTCGGCAGTATTTTAATTCGTAAATTCTGTTCGATCCGAATATCCAAATTTGCCGAATTTTCCCAATTTCCGAATCGAACCAAACCGAATTGCACATGTCTAGTATTAAGAGCATTTAGGATTAATTGTGGTGACACCAAGAAAAGGTTAGGTTTATTATGATGAGGGGGTCTTACTGAGGATCATTTATTTGTTATCTTACACATTGAGTTTCAGGCTGCATTAAGACAAGTATAAAGTATTTGTAACAGCTTTAGGTGTCATTATGAAAAAGGTATTTGCACAAAAATTGCATCCAGCTGCACATAACTTACAGGAATAGAATACTATTAGTTCTATGTTAAAGAGATAAAAAGGTCAAAATAAGTTAGCACAAATGAGTTCTTATTGCTTTTTAGCAGCATACGTACATATGCTGTGAGGTCTCATGCATCAGTATTAAAACACTGCACCTCCACACCTTCTCAGCAGTTGTTTGTATGACACAAATAAAGGGGCTGAATTATCAAGCTCCGAATGGAGCTTTATGCCCCTGTTTCCACGTGAGTCTTCAGCGCCGGAAACAGCAGTTATAATGCAGGGGTCTAAAGACCGCTGCTCCATAACTTGACCGTTTGCTCTGAGGCTGCGGACGTCAATCCGCCCGATCCTATGTGATCGGACTGATTGACACTTCCTGCTAGCAGCCGATTGGTCATGAATCTGCAGCAAGAACTGTTGTGCAATGATAAATGCTGACAGCGTATGCTGTCTGCATTTATTGATGTGTGGAGAACATGATACGCTACATTGTATCATGTCCGCCCGCACTTTCATAAATCGGCCCCATAGACTTAACTGATGAAACACACATCACGGCCAGCTCTCTGAGCATTTTATTTACTAAAAGCATTTTACCTAATGGAAGTATATTGCAAAACTGTTGCTATTTAAAATTGAAATGCATCCATTCACACTTCAATTTTGACCTTTCTTTCCCTTTAAAAATCCACCGATAAAAAATAACATTAGTCAGTATCACTTAAGAGCTGTAGCAATGCTCGAGCCACAGTAATTTTGTGTTTATTGAATATAATCACAGGGCAGCAGCAATTGATAGCAACAGTTTTCTTTCATGATTCAGATAGAGCAGGAAATTTTAAGCAATTTTTTAATTTACTCCTATTATTAATTTTTCTTCATCTTGGTATCTATATTTGAAAAGCAGTAATGTAACCTTAGGAAATAAAAAGATACTCCGGCAAACCTCCAGACACTTCTGTAAAAAAGTTGTACTTTATTGGAGACAAAAAACAAAGCATAAAAAACTTTTAAAATCATGCTCTCAGCAGGAAAGTGTCTTACGCGTTTCGGCAAATACAGCCTTACTCATAGACATAACAGCTGAACACCAGTCCGGGCATAAATAGCCCTTACCTGATTTGCTGATCACATCCTGCTGAGACAATTTATCTTTAAAGGTACCACATTTTTATAAACCTTGCTAATACATATACATGAGATAAATGCTGGGTGACCCATTACATACAAATCGTAACAATCTCTATATAATAAGCTTAAACAGGAATGCTTATACGATAAACACAGCAAAATGCCATATAGTGTAATATTTATTAATATTTAGATTCAGGCTGAACTTGAGATGAAACCATAACCCAAAGGATATATTTTTCTGCTGCATATTCATGTATATATTTTATCTGCCTTATTCACATTATGTGTATCCCTTCCATTAGGATTCTAACAATTTTAAGCTAATTTAGACAGATTGAACCCTATATCCCTATGTTGTAAATAATTGTGTAGCTAGTAAATAAGCACAAAATGTGTGATGGATATCTAAATATTTAAATCCTTTCTAAATATATTTCAAAAAAATGTGTTTGTATACATATAAGAAGAAGGCATATGCCGTGGACCAAGTCACTGCCGTTGCCAAAAGTTAATGATGTCACCATAAATATTAAAGTCTCCTGGTCTCCTAGTTTTTAACTGGAAGATCCAGAACGCTTCCCTATATAGCAACCTACTTGCCATATCACCTCCTCTCAGTGAGGGTCTGATCCATTCAATAATCTGCTATTTAAAGCTACTAACATTTTGGTTGTGTATTTGTATGAAGTATCACACTAGACCAGAGCAATCATTATTATGTTCAATATTGTTTAGATGCTCTCTAATACGTGATCTAGCTTCCCTCGTTGAGCACCCAACGTATTGTTTATCACAAAGGGAACAGTCTATCAAATACACAACATGTGTAGTTCTACAGTTAGTAAGATCCAGTGAATTGTACATTCTGTGAGTTACTTTAGATTGGAAGGTACATGTAGTTTTTGCATAACTACATGCTATGCATTTACTATAGTGGCACTTACAGTGACCCTTAACACTAAGCCAACTATTTTCCACCTTTAACATACTCGGAGAGAGGACGTTGCCCAATGTACAGCCTCTTTTTGCAACAAAACTACACCTGTTAGAGACGTAGTTTTTTAGGCTATCTTCTGCCGTCAAGATTGTTAAATATTTATCAATTATGTGACAAATTGCTTTATATTGTGAGCTATATGTAGTCACAAAAACCGGCTTAAAAGTACCAAACTCATCACACCCTTTACTACTCTTATTCGTCTGTAGCATTTCATTTCTTGGCATTCTCATGACTTCCAGGTGAGCTCTATTGATACATTTTTGTACTTTTAGTGCTTCACTCTCTCTCTCAAAATCTATATTGTTAGGGCAGTTCCGTTTAATACGGATAAACTGCCCTTTCGCGATTCCAAAGCCTGTGTGGGGAGGATGATTGCTGCGTGCGTGAAAAATTGTATTCAATGTGATGGGTTTTCTATACAGAGCTGTACTAATTACATCCCCCATCAGTGTAACTTCTAGATATGGTATATTGGTCTATGGTATATTTTGGGTCCAACACATGGATAGCGCTTGCTAAATGTAGCTACCAATCACCAAGTGCTACCCAGTGTGCTCATCCAAAAATGGGCCAGCACCTAAGCTTACTTTCCTGCTTTTCAAATAAAGATACCAAGAGAACGAAGACAATTTGACAATAGGAGTGAATTAAAAAGTGTTGTTTTTTTTAAATTGCCTGCTCTATCTGAATCATGAAAGAAACAATTTGGGTTTCATATCCCTTTAAGGATATTTTAGAAATGAACAAATCAATTACACCTACCCCAATTGTGTGTTTTGTTTTTTTGTGTGGTTTTTTTTTTTTTTTGTGTTCACATTCATGCACATAAACAGAACATTTATCACATTTCTGTTTTTGCCTATATTCATTAAAGGGACACTAAACACCAAATACATTTTATGCACCTCAGTCTAATTATGGGTGCCACAATTTTGGAAACTAAGTTACACTGCAGGTACCTGATGAAGAGTTCCTGCACGTGTGCAAACACATCAGCACTGAAATGTAGTGATGGTGAGATTTCAACGTAGTGACACTAACAACTAAAATGTATTTAGTGTGTATTGTCCCTTTAAGAACTATAGAAGGGGGCGGAGCCTGACCGGGAGTAAGAATGGTCGCATAGCTGTGTAGCTTTGTGCAGGATATGTGGCAAAGGAGTGATAATTAAGGTTCAGCCGGACATACAAACACCAAGCAGCCTAACCAACCCCCAAGAATGTAGTGGGACTTCTTAGAAGGCTCCTGACACCGGACCGGTATGCATACATAGGAGCTAGATTGAGGAAAGCCTCAGATGCGCATGGAGCAAGCGCCATTTTGATTCTCCACGTGGGGCAGCGGAGATAAACAGAGACACACAGAGCCAACATCAGGGTATTGCAAATGAAAAAAGGGACCTCAGACACAATAATCTGCTATATATGTCTCGGTAGCAGCAGGCTCCGGTGTCAACTAAACTGCGCAACTATAGATGGCACCATCACTGATAACCTGACACGACTGCGCTGCCACGCTATGTAAGTTGAGCACTACAAGATCTCACAATATTTACATAAAATACTGGCTAAATGTATAGCGGATAGAAGGGAACCCTGGGAAGCTACAGAATTGATAACTCACACGGGATAGCAAAAAAGCACTTAATCGGCCCCCGCAATAATCCAGGAGACCTGTGATATACATACGATACAGATAGTGTATGGCTGAAACTGATAAACAATAGGAGAACTAATAAATACACCACTCTTTAAGGGTTAAATAATAACACACCGCTTGACTCCATTTGAGCCCCAACTAATACTAATAAAACTTAGTCGCTCCATACTGGGGCAAACATGGCTGCTAAAAAGCCAAATAAAACACCCTCTGCAGGAAAATCAGCAACTGCTAGTCTGTTTTTCAGGCCTTCTAAAGGGGAAAGAGTAGCAGAACCACAAGAAGTAGATCAGGAAACTGATGCAGAGGCTGACACAGACCCTCAAAGCAGCACCAGGGATTTAACCCCAGTTACAAAAGATGATATCAAAGCCCTTGTCTCAAAGCAAGACATTACTAACAATTTCGAAAAAATGTGGGACAAGATGGACTCTTTTCAAACCACAATTACTAACAGCCTTGCAGAATTCAGGCGTGAGATATCAGACCTGGGCACAAGAGTGATGGCACTAGAAGATAATGAGGACACAATGGAAGAAAATATCTCAGCTATTTCTCAGAAAACCCAAGATCACCAACAGGAAATAGATATTCTCCATGACAAAATGGAGGATTTAGAGAACCGTACTCGCAGAAGCAATATACGCATTAAAGGAGTCCCAGAAACCATAACTCAACCAGACTTGCAAAACTACCTCAGAGGGTTATTTCAAGCAATCACAGGCAGTATGGCGGACGACAACTTCCAGATGGAGAGAGCACACAGGGCCCTTAAAGCCAAACCAAAAGGGGACTACCCTCCCAGAGATATTATAGTTAAAATGCCCAGGTTCCCAGAAAAAGAAGCCATTCTACAGGCGGCGAGGAAAAATCCCACCTTCAAGTACCAAGGAGTAGTGGTCCAATTTTATCAGGACTTGTGTGTACGCACTTTACAAAGGAGGGTTCACTAAGACCACTTACTCAGCTGCTCCGCAAGAATCAAATAAACTATCGATGGAGTTTCCCTTTTGCTTTATCTATCCTGCATGAAGGCAAAATCCTTACGATAAGAGACAGACAAGATATACCGGATATATGTGCCTATCTTAATCTGGAAGTTCCAGAGCTGCATTCCAACCAAGCAAACTCTGAAAAGGAAGGCAACTTGCAAAGTGAACACACCAATAAGAAACCGAAGTGGACAAAAGTCCCCAAGAAGAAGCCGAAATGAAAAAGGAAGAGGCAGCGAAAATAGGGAGGCATTCCTGGTTTCTCTACAAGGATCCTTATGGATGCAAGAAGCAGATGAGTATATAGAGAAAAACTGTTTAAAGACTATTTATTTTCCCTGAAGCAGAGACTATTGACTCTTTTTAAGTTTAGGGAATGCTTCATAGAAGCGTCATTACTAATTTTGTTTTTGTTTTAGATTATACTTCATATGATAAAATCAGAACGATGTCACAAATTCAACATGAGAGTGAGAAAATTGGGGGGGAGGGGAACCCCCATAACAGGGGGAATTCATGTGGTAAATCATATACTATATATTAAGAGGATATATTAATAATTGCAATGATTACATCACGGAATATATGGTTTGATGTCTTAGAAAAAGGTCACCCTTTGCTATTACAGCAGGTACTATAATATATGTGTTAAAACTGCACCATTAGTTTATTTAAGATATCTATGCAAAGTCTAAATTATGTTCGGGTGTTATTCCTGAAATCTAATTTTTGTTATTCTTGGTTTTTTGCTAAGTTGAAGTTATTTATGTGTGGTCAATGAGGTCTCTGGAAGAAATGTAACAGTTAGTCAGACCAATAGTGTGCAATTTCACACAAAGTCTTACAAAACTAGAATGTCTCACAGGTGTAAATGATGCAGGCAACACTCACTATTCTCTCACATAATGTGAGAGGTCTCAATACTAATGTAAAACGTAGGGTAGCTCTCAATCAATATATAAAACTGAGAGCGAAGATCATATTTTTACAAGAGACCCACTTTACGCAAACCCTAATACCCAAATACTGGCACAAATATTTCCCCATTCACTACCATTCAACTACAGATAAAAAAATAAGAGGAGTCTCTATCCTTATTCATTCATCCCTTCAGTTTGCAACTGAAGAGGTAATAACAGACCCAGAGGGCAGATATCTTATTGTCAGAGGGAGAATACAAGACACAAAGGTAACCCTCTGTAACATTTACGCACTAAACGAACAGCAACACATATTTTTTCGCCAGATCTCACACCATCTCACTCAGTGGTCTCAGACCAGAACAATGCTGGCCGGAGATTTTAATATTACATTGACAGCTAGAGCGGGAGACCCAGAGAAGAAAACCTCACATAAGCAACTTAGGAAAAACTCCATTGCAAAATCAATTAAAGAAATAGTGGATACACATAATTTAGTTGACACTTGGGAAACATTATATGGCAACACAACAGACCACACTTACTGCTCACATGCACATAATAAATACACCAGGTTAGACTATATTATGGTGAGCCAGACTCTTATCCCAAACATCATAAACTCCCGGTATACACGCCTCCGTGTGGTCTGACCACTCGGTGGTTCAGGTGGAGATGAGGGGTTTAGTTAACTTTCACAGACAGAGATCCTGGACCTATGACCCGACCCTATTAGGCAAGGAATTCATTCACAAGGAGATATTTAAGAACATGACAGGATACTGGCAGAACAATGAGAACTCCACTACTAACCCGATTTTTTCCTGGGCAGCTCACAAACCTTTTCTTAGGGGAGTTCTTATTAAAGAAAAGGCGAAACTCACTAAACTAGCTAATAAAACCATAGACCAGCTCCAGTCGGAGAATCAGTCTTTAGAAACACAACACAAACAATCACGATCCCCTACCATATTTAAAATACTCCAAACTAAGAGAAGAGTTCAGGAGAAAGTCTTAAACGAATCAGCCATAAGAGCCATTCAGAGACTAAGGACCAATTATTTCATGTATTCAAACAAACCTGATAAATATTTAGCTAACAAGTTAAGAGAACGGGTCAAGACACACTCTATTCCTGTCATACAACACACAGATGGTTCACAAACAGCTAACCCACAAGACATCTCAGATACCTTTGCCACATACTATGAAATACTATATGACGGTCAGAAGGTTCAACACTCTAGTCAGACATGAGACTCATTAACATCTTTTCTACAACACACCAAACTTAAGGTAATCAGCCCATCCGACAAGGACATCCTAAACGGAGAAATCTCCACCCAGGAAATAATTAATGTCATAAAAGAACTTAAGATAGGTAAAGCAGCTGGCCCAGATGGTTTCCCCAGTGAATACTACAAGCTCTTCAAGCATACACTAATCCCACACCTCAAATTTTTTTTGCAATAATGTAATGCAGGGAGTGGAGATACCAGTTGACATGCTCAGAGCCAAAATAATTGTGATCCCTAAACCAGGGAAAGACCCAACACGATGTTAGAATTACAGACCAATCTCCCTGATCAATCAAGACATAAAAATACTTACAAAAATTTTGGCCAACAGACTTAAACATATACTTCCTGATATAATACACCCAGACCAGGTGGGCTTCATCCAGGGAAGAGAGGCTCCAGATAACATAAGGAGGACAATAGATCTGACAGAATTCCTAGTGGCAGAGCGAACGCCTTCTCTGCTCCTATCGCTGGACGCGGAGAAGGCGTTCGACCGAGTGGACTGGCCATACATGTTTGCAGTTCTTTCCAAAATGGGTTTTGAGGGAGCTTTTGTACAAGCGATCAAGGGATTATATTCTATACCTACGGCTACAGATGGTGCAGCGGGGTATCAGTCAAGGACTATAAAAATAATGAACGGCACTAGACAAGGCTGTCCATTTTCTCCACTCCTGTTTGCAATATGTATAGAGCCGCTAGCGTCTCGTATTAGAAGCTCAGAAGACATCAGGGGGGTCAATATAGGTCAATCCGAATACAAGTTATCGCTATTTGCCAATGATATACTGCTGACACTGACTAAGCCTATGGGCTCTTTAACACATCTATACGGAATTCTGCAGGAGTTCTCTAAAATATCAGGATACAAAGTTAATCTAGATAAATGCAAAGCACTACTATTATCGTTCCCCCCCACACAAAAAAATTAATAGAGATTAATTTCAACCTTACTTGGGTGAAAAACTCTATCTCATACCTAGGAACCAAAATATCAGATTAATTCGATAAATTATACAACTTAAATTACATTCCATTATATAAGACTATAAGGAAAAATATCGGGAAATGGAAAGGAGGAGGCTTCTCCTGGTATGGTCACCTATCAACCATTAAAATGAATATATTTCCAAAGATATTATATTTATTTCGGGCCTTACCGATTAAGATCCCCTCTCCAGATCTACAAAAATTACAATCCGATCTCCATTCCTTCCTCAGAGGTGATAGGAAAGCCAGAATAGCATCACAAATTCTTACCCAACACAGACAAATAGGAGGGGTAGGTCTACCCAATTTAGCTGACTACTATCAGGCATCAAGACTTGCCCAGGCTACCCTCTTAAGTAAAAAATCAAACAATGTGATATGGACAAAGATAGAGAGGGATATACATGGACAGGAGTACTCAGATTATATTTTATGGAAGTGGGGTGGACAGACACACCATCATAAGGTTAGACTTTCAGCCACTCTACATACTATCTCTATCTGGAAAACAGCTACCACAAATCAGACTCTCATACCAACACACACCTGGGCCAAACCATTAAGGCTTCTTATACAAAGTGAGATTCAGAAACCACTGGGGAAATGGGCGAACAAAGGGCTCTACAGAGTAGCAGACTTTTTGCTGAAAGGACGCTTAATATTGTATAACCAACTTTAGGAAATCTTTCACCCATATAAATTGCACTGGTACATATACTTACAAATATCATCAGCTCTGAATAGACATTTCATACAACATACAAAAAGCCAAACAAATTTAGAGAGACTCTGCATGTCACCGAATAGAGAGAAACACACAATTTCTAAACTGTATATAGACATTCAAGAAAGCAAATGTAACACCAAATCTAACTTAATGTTAAAGTGGGAAACAGAATTGGGGTTTACTATTCCAAGAGAGGAGTGGAATCAGATCTTCTATGACTCCTGTAGAGGTTTGATTAGTGCAGACCTTAGGGAGAACGCCATTAAAACCTCGTTTAGGTGGTACTTGACCCCTATAAGAACATCCCACTTTTCTCCTAATAACTCCAGACTCTGCTATAGGGGATGTGGAGAACAAGGCTCGTATATCCATATGTGGTGGACCTGCCCTATAATAAAAAACATATGGGCCCAACTGAATAACTTATTAGGTCACCTACTTGACGAACACATCTCATTAACAATACCTCAGGCACTCTTAAACAGAGGGTTCGATCAATTCAACCCAGCAATTAATAAATTTATTAAAATTTTATGCACAGCAACTAGGACCTGTATAGCGAGACATTGGAAAGTTGGAACACCCACATGGAGAGAGGTGATAGATAAAATACAAGATATATATATATATATAATGTCAGAAGGGACTGCCCGGATACAGAGTAATTTGGACCAGTTTCAGAGGGTTTGGTTCTATTGGATCATGAATAGCAGCTCAGGAAGGGAATGACAACATACAGAAATGGAGATATGCAGCTAGGAATCTCTAATATAATATAAAAGAGTTAAGGGTATGACTGTGAGCCTAAAACACTAAAGCTGTAATCCAAGAGACCCAACAAATGTTATTCATTAGATACTATTAAAAAGAAATAAAAGACCACACAGTATAGTTTAGTACACGTTAAAAGGTTTATTCAGTTTTAATAAGTTTGCGGTAGATACATAAAAGTAAGAAAATATTCTTAAGGCAATAGATGGAACCAATCAGAGCTCAAGAAATCCCGACTCAACAACTCATTACTTTTAGATAGAATATCAGGAAGATAAATAAATGTATATGGGAGGCGAGGTCAAATGGATATTATTAACAAAAGAGACGACCATCATTGAATTACTTGACTACCAATGCTACCAATGTGTCATTGGAATGAGACTGATTACCCATGTATCAATATGCTTTTGTTCTATAGTTTGTTGGTAAGACACTGATTGTAATTATATGAATCCTGTACATGAGAATGTGGGACGATTGAAAATGTTATGTTTACATGCCTTTTGAAACAAAATAAAATATTTTAACATAAGAACTATAGCAGACAGTGGCGTCACTAGGTTTGGTGTCACCCGGTGCGGTAAGTCATGGTGTCACCCCTCCCCCCCCCAGAAAGCAGACACACACAAAAACACAGGCAAATACACATACAAACACTCAGACACACTTAAAAACATACTCAGATGCACACACAAACACTCGGAAACACACTCAGACACACACACAAAAACACACACACAAAAACACTGAGACACACAAAAACTCAGACACACACATACAAAGGGCGCGATCCGATATCGATCGCAGTTTGCGGCGCAAGCGAGGGAACCGGCGTCGCCCGCAGTTTCAGCTCGCAACTCGAGCCATCCCATATAAGTCACCGTCAGATGCTAACGTGCCGTAAGTCTGACAAACCAGCGATGTCCAGAAATCTGCGTAAGTACAAATTTCTGGCGTCGCCAGTGACTTGCGCCACGTTAGAATCTGCCAGCGCCTATAAAACCTGACTAAAGTCTAAAACACCCGCACTGTCTAACACGCCTCCCTAACATAGCCCGCACTGTCTAACACGCCTCCCTAACATAGCCCGCACTGTCTAACACGCCTCCCTAACATAGCCCGCACTGTCTAACACGCCTCCCTAACATAGCCCGCACTGTCTAACCCTCTATCCGCTATCCCCCCTCACTAGCCTAACAATAAAAATGCTATTAACCCCTAAACCGCCGCTCCTTTACCCCGCCGCAACCTAATAAAGTTATTAACCCCTAAACCGCCGCTCCCGTACCCCGCCGCCAGCTATATTATATCTATAACCCCCTAAAGTGAGCCCCTAACACCGCCGCCATCTATATTAAAATTATTAACCCCTAATGTAAGCCCCTTACACCGCCGCCATCTCTATTAAAATGATTAACCCCTAATTTAATCTACCTACCCCGCCGCCAGCTATATTATCTATATTAACCCTAAGTATATTATAGTTAATATAGGTATTACATTATATATATTAACTATATTAACCCTAATTATATTAGGGTTAATATAGTTAATATAGTTACTATAGTATTTATATTAACTATATTAACTCTATCTAACCCTAACTAAATTTATATTAAATTAATCTAATTCATTTATAAACTAAAATGTTCCTATTTAAATCTAAATACTTACCTATAAAATAAACCCTAAGATAGCTACAATATAATTAATAATTACATTGTAGCTATGTTAGGGTTAATATTTATTTTACAGGTAAATTGTTAATTATTTTAACTAGGTATAATAGATATTAAATAGTTATTAACTATTTAATATCTACCTAGTTAAAATAATTACCCAATTACCTGTAAAATAAATCCTAACCTAAGTTACAAATACACCTACACTATCAATAAATTTAATAAACTACTAACATCTATCTAAAAATACAATTAAATTAACTAAACTAAATTACAAAAAAAAAAAACACTAAATTACAAAAAATAAAAAAAAGATTACAAGATATTTAAGCTAATTACACCTATTCTAAGCCCCCTAATAAAATAATAAACCCCCAAAATAAAAAAAATTCCCTGCCCTATTCTAAATTCAACAAATTTCAAAGCTCTTTACCTTACCAGCCCTTAAAAGGGCCTTTTGTGGGGCATGCCCCAAAGAATTCAGCTCTTTTGCATACAAGAAATACAATACCCCCCCCCCCCCCCATTACAACCCACCACCCACATACCCCTATTCTAAACCCACCCAAACCCCCCTTAAAAAAGCCTAACACTACCCCCCTGAAGATCTCCCTACCTTGTCTTCACCACACCGGGCCGAACTCCTGATCCGATCCGGGCGATGTCTTCCTCCAAGCGGCAAAGAAGAATTCTTCCTCCGGCGACGTCTTCCTCCAAGCGGCAGCAAAGTCTTCATTCTTCCGGCGGCATCTTCAATCTTCTTTCTTCGCTCCGCCGCCGCGGAGCATCCATCCCGGCCGACTGCTGAACTTGGAATGATGTACCTTTAAATGACGTCATCCAAGATGGCGTCCGCCGAATTCCGATTGGCTGATAGGATTCTATCAGCCAATCGGAATTAAGTTAAAAAATCTGATTGGCTGATTGAATCAGCCAATCAGATTCAAGTTCAATCCGATTGGCTGATCCAATCAGCCAATCAGATTGAGCTCGCATTCTATTGGCTGATCGGCTGATCGGTAGGTAGATTAAATTAGGGGTTAATCATTTTAATAGAGATGGCGGCGGTGTAAGGGGCTTACATTAGGGGTTAATCATTTTTATATAGGTGGCGGCGGTGTAAGGGGTCAGATTAGGGGATAGATAAGGTAGATGGCGGCGGTTTTAGAGGCTCACAGTAGGGGGTTAGTTTATGTAGATGGCGGCGGGGTCCGGGAGCGGCGGTTTAGGGGGTAATAACTTTATTAGGGATTTTGGGGGGGGGGGATCGCGGTTGACAGGTAGATAGACATTGCGCATGCGTTAGGTGTTAGGTTTATTTTAGCAGATCGCGGTTGACAGGGAGATAGACATTGCGCATGCGTTAGGTGTTAGGTTTATTTTCTAGTTAGTTTAGGGAGTTACGGGGCTCCAATAGTCAGCGTAAGGCTTCTTACGGCTGCTTTTTGTGGCGAGGTGAAAATGGAGTAAGTTTTCTCCATTTTCGCCACGTAAGTCCTTACGCTGCATATTGGATACCAAACTGCGCGGGTTTGGTATACCTGCCTATGGCCCAAAAAACTGCGGGCGACGGCAGAAATATACGCGCGTAACTTCTAGGTTACGCCGTATATGTGATACCAAATCCGCGCAAATATTGGCGTCGCCGGCTTTTGCGGGCGACGCTTTATATCGGATCGACCCCCAAATATGTAAACTGCACTGCATTAATTATGAAGCTCATGCCTAGAGCTGCTCCCTGGCTCAGCAGAACATCAAATGAAAGATAAACAGTGCAGAGATGGGTGTTATTATACAGATGCAGATAGACATCCAGTATTTCACTCAGGCTTTATTTATTCCATAACGTATCACCCAATATCGCTAGCAGTCTCTTGACAAACCACTAACTTTATTCACACTACATATTTTTTTTTAATTCCTATTATTCAATCAAAATATATACTAAGGTTGTGGGGGCCACTGCAAGGGCTAGTCACGGACACCAGAGTCCGTGTACGGACACCTTGCCTATCCCTGCTGACATACAAAGACTTGTTTTAAATCTTGCATGATCATAATAACGGAGTGGGATAATTGCTCTTGGATGGGACTAGAATTATTGTTTGATACATAAACCCCAACATGTCCAGGTGATGCAAAATGTAATAAACTATGTTGGTTTGCAAAAAGAATCCATGTTTTTATTAATAATAAGCGTATGGCTTATTGATCTCACAACTAACCTCTGTGCTCTAAAAAAAATTCTACAGCAAAAGTGTTACTTTATGTTTCAACCCATTAATCATCTTAAATTCAAACTGTACGATTTGCTATAAATATAAAGTGATTTGCAGTTGCTGACAGCAACAGTTGTCACCTGAATGTCATTCATCATTACAGAACAAAGCTAAAATATGCCGAATGAAATATTTATACCCTAAGCCAAATTGAAAACAACAGAGATGAATGTCAACCATATTTCTAGCATATTCATTGACATTGAAAACTAATTCTTCTATTGTTACTCAAGTAAATCTTTGACCGGGACAATTGGCCTCTGGGAATACTTTAAGTTATTTATAGCACCATTTTATTTTGCAGCTCACACAATTAAACTAGGTATTATAAGGACTTGAAAGTCATTTTGTATATATGCATCAGAAATTAAAGGGACACTGAACCCAATTTTTTTCTTTTTTGATTCAGATAGAGCATGCAATTTTAAGCAACTTTCTAATTTACTCCTATTAGCAAATGTTCTTCATTCTCTTGGTATCTTTATTTGAAAAGCAAGAATGTAAGTTTAAATGCCGGCCCATTTTGGTGAACAACCTGGGTTGTTCTTGCTGATTGGTGGATACATTCATCCATCAATAAACAAGTGCTGTCCAAGGTTCTGGACTTTCTTTTTCAAATAAAGATAGCAAGAGAACAAAGAAAAATTGATAATAGGAGTAAATTAGAAAGTTGCTTACAATTGCATGCTCTATCTGAATCACGAAAGAAAAAAAATTGGGTTCAGTGTCCCTTTAATCACTGAATTACAAAATAAATGTTTTAAAAGTATTTAAAGGATGATTTTCTTAGCAAATGTTGCATTTATTTACAGTCCTAGGGCACACCCCTTTAAAAAATGATCTCCTGCACATGCCAAGCAAACAATGAATCAGGATTCTTATTTCCACAAAATGCACCCTAGACTCTCTGAAGGCAGTGGAAAACAGTACCATCTTAAGTTTATAAATAAACTATAAATTAAAATTAAAATAAAAAATTACTAGTTGGCAGTAATTTATGTTATTACTCACTGAGTAGAACAGCAATAAAATATTCAGAAGGATATTTTCAGGCTATCTAAAAAATGTCACCATAGTTGTTAATATTTATTTTGATAAAAATAGTGTGATATTGTAATAACTCAATTCTATAATTGTAAGTGTAAAGTCTTCTAAGAAAGCTGGTGGTCAAGAGTCACATGGTACTGAAGTCCGTTTGACATTGCAAGTACGTAAAGTAAGTTTAAAATATTCCTTGCATTATAGTGTAAATTACATTTAATTATAATTGTATCCAATATATATAGATTAGGGTTTGGCTTTAAAGAGCTGAATGCCCTTTTCAGGGCAAGAAAAAGAGCTGAATGCCCTTTTAAGGGCAATGCCCATACAAATGCAATTTTCAGGGCAATGGGTAGCTTAGTTTTTTTTAGAGTTAGGCTTTTTATTTTGGGGGGTTGGTTGGGTGGTGGGTTTTACTGTTGGGGGGGTCTTTGTATTTTTTTCAGGGAAAAGAGCTGATTTCTTTAGGGCATTTTTATTTTGATAGGGCTATTAGATTAGGTGTAATTGTTTTTATTTTGGATAATTTTGTTTGTTATTTTTTTGTAATTTTGTATTTTTTTATTTTTTGTAATTTAGTATTTTTTATTTTTTGTAACTGTAGATTTAATTTTTTTAGTAGTGCTAGGTTGTTTTTTAGTTTATTAGGTAATTTAATTTATTTAATTGATAGTTATTTAAATTTTAGTATAATAGTAATGTTAGTTTGATTTATAGTTTAAACTTAGGTTTTTTTAATTTCCCAGGTAAGTTTTTATTTATTTTCAGATAGGGATCTTGTAATTTTAATTTAAAGTTAGGGGGTTGCTAGGTTTAGGGGTTATTAGTTAAATTTAGTTTTTTGCGATGTGGGGGGCTGTCGGTTTAGGGGTTAATAGGTTTATTTAGTGGCAGTGATGTGGGAGGCCAGAGGTTTAGGGGTTAATAACTTTATTTAGTGGCAGCTATGTCGGGGAGTGGCGGAATAGGGGTTAATATCTTTATTATAGTGTGGGCGATGTTGGGGTGCAGGGGAATAGGGGTTAATAACTTTAGTATAGTAGCGACTATGTTGGGAGCAGCAGATTAGGGGTTAATAACGCATGTTTGCGATGCGGGAGGGCCTCGGCTTAGGGGTTAAAAGGTAGTTTATGGGTGTTAGCGTACTTTGCAACAGTTTAGTTATGAGTTTTTTGTAGCAGGTTTTTTGTGTAAAACTCATAACTACTGGTCTCAGATTGCTGACAAGACTCATAATGGCTGCGTTGCTGTTTTAACGCTGAAATGGCCATTTTTTCAGCGTTAAAATATGAACGCAAAACTCATAATCTAGGTGACAGTTTTTATTTTGTTTTTCAGCTAGGCTGGGTAAAGTAGCATGTTTATAAAACATCTTGCTCTTGATCAGATTTCAGAGGTTTTCAATGGGGTGTCACGTCTGGAGATCTGGGGGTGCTTCAGCAAGGCTGTAATTGGGCAGATTTATCTTTGTGAAGGACGCATGAATCAAGCCACGTACAAGGTTATTCTCATACCTAAGTAACTCACCCTGTACAGTCTCTAGCACTGAATTTTATACCACTTATTTTTTCATACGTGAAATTTGGAAATTTGAGAAACATATGTTTATTTAACATCTAGTTTGGTCTTAAATGTTAAGACCAATGGGCCAATTTAAGAAGCAGTCTATGCTTAAGACTGCTGCTACTTAACTCGTCCACCACCTGTGAGGCGGCGACAGCAATCCTGATCAGATACGATCAGGATGATTGACACCTACTGCTAGTGGCCGATTGGCCGTGAATGTGCAGGGGGCAGCATTGCACAAGCATTTCACTCAAAATGCTTGTGCAATGATAAATGCGCAAGGTATATATATAATAATAAATAAAATAACACAAACAGTGTGTACAACTAAAGTGTGACTATAGATAATATAAATGTATATGTTATATGCGTGTGAGAACCATAATGTGATTGTAAGTATAAACATAGATCTTATCTATGAGGAAGTGTCATAATTCTTAGAAATACTATAATAAGTGTGGGAGTAATAACATTACATTAATATAGTGTTGATGTATGAGTGACAAAGAGTGACAATGGAGCAGTGAGAGATTTTTTGTGACAATGGAGCAGGGAGAGTCCGGTGTACAAAAATGCAGATTAAATCTGCTGCAGAAAAACCTCTAAATCAACAAATAAACATAAAATATATGCATAGATAAAATACTACTGATGATAAGTCAACATAATAGCTCAGAATATATAAAAATAAAAGTAAAAGACCGATGGAGAAAAATAATAAAAACTGTATAATGATACAAATATATTACAAACAGGTGTCCCTGGTATGTGAATGAGAGATTTAAACAAATGCTGTAGATTCAATCACCTCATTCAAACCCAGGGGAAACAAGCTACTGAATTTGTAAATCCAATAGGTTTCTATTTGTGTAAGTTTAGAGAACCTATTGAGCTGATTACTACGGGGGATACTCTCTATTGGTGTGATTTTCAAATTACATTTACCAGGGGTGTGTTCATTGCAAATATGTCTAGATACATTATGTTTAAGTGATCTTGATTTAACGTTTCTCAAATGTTCACTCCATCTGACTTTGACCTTCCTACAGGTCCTACCTATGTATTGCATCCCACATTCACAGGTAAGTGCATAAATTACATAGCTTGAATCACAAGACATTCTGCTTCTTATAGTTAAACACTCCCCTGTGTTGTTGGATGCTATACTTTCAGATCCATGGGTTATATATTTGCATATGTAAGAGGATCTCTTTCCACATCTAAACGTTCCTATCCTATTAAAAGTGTGGTGCGGTACAACACTAGGCCTAGTTTTAGTTTGTAGTTTCCTCTTGGATATTACCACTTTACTTGGTGCCAGTTTTTGTTTATATGTTGGCGCTCTTTTGAACACTAATTTAGGTTGGGAGGGTAAAGTTTTTTTCAAAACTGGATCTTTTAAGAGGATGGGCCAATGCTTCTTAAGTACCTTATTGATAATTTTGTGATTAGAGTTATATTGGGTGACAAAAAGAGGTTGTTTATTAGTAAATGGATCGTTATCTCTATGTTTGGTTGATGACGAAGACAATAAATGATCTCTATTTAAATCCTTTGCTCTCTCACATCCCCTATGTACAAGTTCTAATGGGTACCCTTTCTCCAAAAATCTTGATATAAGGATTTTAGATTGTTTGTTATATTGTTCCAATAGTACTACAGTTTCTTCTTAATTTGCAAAACTGACTGTATGGGATGTTAGTCTTCCATTTGGTCAGATGATTACTTGAAAAGTGCAGAAAGTTGTTACAGTCCACTTGTTTAAAGTAGGTAGAAGCTGAAATATTGTCCCCTGTGTCCCAAGTGAGCACCACATCTAAAAAATCAATACTTTTTTCTTGTAAATTATAGGTAAATCCTATACCCATGGTGTTATCATTAAGGTGAGAGACAAAATTAAGTGCTTCGGTTTGCAAACCATCAAAAATAAAAATGAGATCATCTATGTAACGGCCATAGAACACCAGATTGCCCCTCCATTTTGAATTGTAGATGTACAAATCTTCGAAATACCCCATAAAGAGGTTTGCAAAACTAGGGGCAAATACGGTGCCCATGGCCGTTCCCTCTATTTGTAAAAAGAAAGCATTGAGAAACTGAAAATAATTATGTTTAAGAATGTAATTGATTAATGTTACCAAATATTCTTTTTGAAAAGTGGGCATATAGAGATCTCTATTCAGATAGATCTGAGTGGTAAAAATCCCTATATCATGTGATTTATTTGAATATAGAGATCCCACATCACAGGAAAGCTAGATGTAATTTTTGCTATTATCATATTTCACATTAGATAATTTGTTAAGCAGATCTTTAGTATCTTTTATGTAGGAAGGTAAATTTACTACATATCTCTGTAAGTAGATATCTATATATTCTGATAATATGTCAGTAATGCTGTTCATACCTGCTATAATTGGCCTACCCGGGGGTACTTTCTCGTTCTTGTGTAGTTTGGGAAGATGATAGTAATATGGTGTACTGGGATGATCCGGGGTTAAGTACTTTCTTTCTTTTCTAGTGAGGATATCCAGGGCAATACTTTGCTCTAATAAGGTATTAAGAATTTTAGAATATTCAATGGTGGGGTCATAAGTAAGCTTAATATAATAATCTGTATCTCCCAGAATGCGTTGGGCCTCATTAATGAAGTCAGAGTAATTTTGCAGCACAATGCCGCCACCCTTATCGGCCTGACGGATGACCAAATTCTGGTCATCCATCAGGCTTTTCAGGGCTCTTGCTTCATTAGGCCAAGTTCTCTTTTTCCCTAATATCCTATGTGGTAAGGATTCCAAATCTTCCAAAACTAACTGTTGATACAGATCAATATAAGAGACATCATCCTTAGTAGGGTTAAATGTGGATGGAGGGGCCAATGAAGTGTGTATCACTCCTTCAAATAAATCTTCAGCTAACTGATCAGGATCATATGTCAAGACAATAGAGGGGTCTCTTGTTTGCTGGGTGTTAAGTGGTATAGTTGTCCCCTCTATGTTCTTTTTTCTTAAAGCTTTAATCACAAAGTATCTTTGGAGGGAGAGTTTGCGGGTATATTTGTTGAGGTCTACAAATAATTTGAATATAATATGGGAATTAGGGGGAGGATGAACCCCTTCCCAGTACTCTTATTTCATCATTAGTGAGTGTGTGAGATGATAGATTAAATATACCACTTTTTAATTTTTGGAGTTTTTCTTTTTTGTAGGTTTTCCCTCTCCCTCTCCCTCTCCTTCCCCGTTTAGGTAAGGTCTTTTCTTTTGGTTTGTTGTTGAGGGATTGGGTCTCCTCCATAGAGGGGCTAGGTTGGGGGTCTCTAAAAAAACCTCATTTGATGTGGATGGAGTATTATCTGCTCTATGGGGGGTAGATCTCTCTCCATAGGAATGACTGTGTTCTCTATCTTGTACAGAGTTCAAAATTTGAAATCTGTTTTAGATGGGAATATAATTGGGGTTATTATACTCATGATGCTGGGGTATACTTCTATAATCACTGTCAGTGTACGTGGGTCTGTGGTGGTAAGGTCCTGTGTTGGAATTGTCACTATTATTGTGATACTGAATTTCACGAGGACGGTATGTGTCGTTATAGTGCTGGTTTGCATGATTGGTGTTGGATATGTTACCTTTATTTGTGTTCTGTTGGAACTTTTGATTATTTTTATTTTTATTTCTATGTTTCTGAACTACAGTCCAATCATTTACTTTCTTAGGTTTAGTTCTATTAAAGGTATATACCTCACCTTTATTGTAATCATCTTCATCTCTCTTTAATTTAGTATTTTTGTTATTTATAATTTTTGTTTGGTATTCATCGACAGATTTGATGGTCTGGGTATTTAGTTTATGGTATTCAGGATGTTCCTTGAATATTTCTAACTCCTTTTGTATGGAGTCTATTTCCAACCCAATATCTTCCACTAGTTTCTGTCTGTGAGAAATGAGCAGATCAATCAAATTAAAGGAACATTCATCTAAAATACTATACCATTTAGTTAGCAATTCCGGATTATTTTTAAAGGAGCAATTTTTAAAGACTCGTAGACCCCTAGGGATCTGTTTCTTTTCCTTGTACTTTTTCAAACAGTCAAGGTCCCACCAGTGCCTGTTTTAATTTTTAAGCAAATCTTCTAATTTAGTGAAGAGGCTTTCTATACTGGCATTAGTGGCAGGGTCAATAATAGTCCCTACATTACTGTCACATTGATTATAACTTTGCTTCCTAAGGGCTCTTTCAGAGGAGGACAACATAATGGTAGAATGTGGAAAAGCTGCTCTCCTATCAAACCAAAAAATGGGTATACACAATCTAATATACAAGGAGTGTTAGTGTCTATACGAATAGAAGAGAAAGAAATCTCCAAAACTACTTAGCTCCTATAGGAGGCGCTAAACCAAGTAAACGCAGACAAATAACAGATAATATATATAAATATATATATATATATATATATATAGAGAGAGAGAGAGAGAGAGAGATAACCTTCAAATGGAAAAAAATATGATTAAAGATATTAAAAAATGTATTATGAATATAGATAAAAGTAGATACAAATTCTAACCAGTCTTTGGATATTGTGTTGAAGTTCAATCCGATTGGCTGATTAAATCAACCAATCAGATTTTTCGTACCTTAATTCCGATTGGCTGATAGAATCCTATCAGCCAATCGTAATTCGAGGAACGCCATCTTGGATGACGTCATTTAAAGGACCAGCCATTCGTCGGGTAGTCGTCGGCCAAGAAGGATGTTCCGCGCCGGAGGACTTCAAGATGGAGCCGCTCATCGCCGGAAGGATGAAGATAGAAGATGCCGCTTGGATGAAGACTTCTGCTGGATGGAGGACCTCTTCTGCCCCGATCAGATGAAGACTTCTGCCCGGCTGGAGGACCACTTGTGCCCGGATTGGATGAAGAGTTTGGCCCGGCTGGGTGAAGATGGCTCAAGGTAGGGTGATCTTCAATGGGGTAGTGTTAGGTTTATTTAGGTTTATTTAAGGGGGGATCGGGTGGGTTTTAGAGTAGGGGTGTGTGGGTGGTGGGTTGTAATGTTGGGGGGTATTGTATTTCTTTTTTTTACAGGTAAAGAGCTGATTACTTTGGGGCAATGCCCCGCAAAAAGCCCTTTTAAGGGCTGGTAAAAGAGCTGATTACTTTGGGGCAATGCCCCGCAAAAGGCCCTTGTAAGGGCTATTTGTAATTTAGTTTAGGATAGGGAATTTTATTATTTTGGGGGGCTTTTTATTTTATTAGGGGGATTAGATTAGGTGTAATTAGATTAAACTTCTTGTAATATTTTTTTTATTTTTTGTAATTTAGTGTTTGTTTGTTTTTGTACTATAGTTTAGTTTTTTTAATTGTATTTTATTTTAGATAATTGTAGTTAATTTATTTAATTTATTTATTGATACTGTAGGTAATTTTGTAATTATTTTAACTAGGTAGCTATTGTACCTAGTTAAAATAAATACAAAGTTGCCTGTAAAATAAATATAAATCCTAAAATAGCTACAATGTAATTATTAGTTATATTGTAGCTATCTTATGGTTTATTTTATAGGTAAGTATTTTTTTTTTTTTTTAAATAGGAATAATTTATTTAATTATAATAATTTTATTTAGATTTATTAAAAATAGATTTAAGTTAGGGGGGTGTTAGGGTTAGACTTAGGTTTAGGGGTTAATACATTTAATATAGTAGCGGCGACGTTGGGGCGTTGGGGGTGGCATATTAGGGGTTAATAATTGTAGATAGGTGTCGGCGACGTTAGGGGGGCAGATTAGGGGTTAATAAAATTTAACTAGTGTTTGCAAGGCGGGAGTGCGGAGGTTTAGGGGTTAATACAATTATTATAGTGGCGGCGATGTCCGGTCGGCAGATTAAGGGTTAATAAGTGTAGGTAGGTGGCGGCGAGGTTGGGGGCAGCAGATTAGGGGTTAATAACTATAATGTAGGTGTCGGCGATGTTAGGGGCAGCAGATTAGGGGTTCATAGGTATAATGTAGGTGGCGGCGATGTCCGGTCGGCAGATTAGGGGTTAAATAATTTTATTATAGTGTTTGCAATGTGGGGTGGCCTCGGTTTAGGGGTTTATAGGTAGTTTATGGGTGTTAGTGTACTTTTTAGCACTGTAGTTAAGAGGTTTATGTTCTGGCGTTAGCCCATAAAACTCTTAACTACTGACTTTTATATGCGGTAGGAGTCTTGGAGGTAGAGGCTGTACCGCTCACTTCTTCCACGACTTGTAATACCAGCGTTAGGAAAATCCCATTAAAAAGATAGGATACGCAATTGACGTAAGGGGATTTGCGGTATGGAAAAGTCGCGGAAGAAAAGTGAGTGGTACACCTGTACCTGCCAGACTCGTAATACCAGTGGGCGTTAAAAAGCAGCGTTAGGACCCCTTAACGCTGCTTTTTAAAGCTAACGCCGAACTCGTAATCTAGCCGTTAGTTAATAATAGTAATTTTATTTAGATGTATTTAAATTATATTTAAGTTAGGGGGGTGTTAGGTTTAGGGTTAGACTTAGATTTAGGGGTTAATATATCTATTATAGTGGAGGCGACGTTGGCGGCGGCAGATTAGGGGTTAATAAGTGTAGTTAGGTGGCGGCGACATTGGGGGCAGCAGAGTAGGGGTTAATAAATAAAAAGTAGGTGTCGGCGATGCTGGGGGCAGCAGATTAGGGGTTCATAGGGATAATGTAGGTGGCGGCGGTGTCCGGAGCGGCAGATTAGGGGTTAATAATATAATGCAAGTGTCGGCGATGTCGGGGGCAGCAGATTAGGGATTAATAAGTGTAAGATTAGGGATGGTTAGACTCAGGGGTTCATGTTAGGGTGTTAGGTATAGACATAAAATGTATTTCGTCATAGGAATCAATGGGGCTGCGTTAGAAGCTGAACGCTGCTTTTTTGCAGGTGTTAGACTTTTTTTCAGCTGGCTCTCCCCCATTGATTCCTATGGGGAAATCGTGCACGAGCACGTTTAGCCAGCTCACCGCTACCGTAAGCAGCGCTGGTATTACAGTGAGATGTGGAGCAAAATTTTGCTCTCCGCTCACTTTTCTGTGGCTAACGCCGGGTTTGTAAAAACCCGTAATACCAGCGTTGTCTTAAGTGAGCGGTGAAAAAAAAATGCTCGTTAGCCCTGCACATTACAGACAAAAACTCGTAATCTAGGCAATTGTTTCTTTATTACATCTAAAAAGCATTTTTGTTTCCTCCTGTACATGCAGCTGTCTTTAAAGCCGTTCTCTTGTTGCACACGTATTCTTGCATTCTGTAACAGAATTTACACAAACGTGCACTTTTACAGATCAGTGAGATTGCCGGCTTTTTACATCTGTACTTTGCACTTTGGATCCGCCGGCAAATAGTAATCTTTTTTTACACTGTTTAAAAGTTACATAACAAATATAAAAATCCCTCAGGAATAATATACAATAATGCAACAACAACAAAAATGCAGAGGTCACGCTCTTTATTGCACACACTAAACTGAAGTACAACATATAGCATGTCAAGAAGACTACAATATTACTGATCTGCACCACTTCTGTAACAGGGTACAACAATATTTAAATTTTAAGACGCCGGCGTCCAGTGTATAGATGGAGAACTTCACTAACAAGCGCCTATTAAGGGTTAAAATAAGGAAATAGATTTGCAGGCACAGGAGAACTGAAACATGTTCATAAAAATATATTACTAACATGCCTGACTGTTGAGCTGTCATATTCATTCAAATGTTATTTTAAGGTATTTTTAATGTGTGTAAGATTGACATCCAGGGGCCGAATTATCATGCTAAAAAATGGCGCTTGATGCCCCTGTTTCTGCGTGAGCCTTCAGGCTAGCTGGAAACAGCAGTTATGAAGCAGCGGTCTAAAGACCGCTGCTCCGTAACTTGGCCACCTGCTCTGAGGCAGTACACCAGAAATAAAGCGTATGCTGTCTGCATTTATCAATGTGTGGCGAACATGGGGCGCAATCCAATATACGGCGCAGGATTCAGCGCAAGTGTGGAAACCTGCTTCGCCCGTAATTTCACCTCGCACATCGGGGTATTACATATAGGGCGCCGGCATTTCCTAAGTGCCGTAAGTCGGTTAAACTAGCGGTGTCCAGAAATAAGCGTAAGTACAAATTTCTGGAGTCGCCAGTAACTTACGGCACTTTAGAAACTGCCGGCGCCTACGAAAACTAACTAAAACTTTAAATGTCCCATAACTGTCTAACACGCCTCCCAAAAATAAGCCCCACACGTATACCCCTATATCCACAATCCCCCCTCTCACTCCTAATAATAAATGTATTGACCCCTAAACCACCATAGCCCACACCGCAATAAACCTATTCTATTATTAACCCCTAAACCGCCATAGCCCACACCGCAATACACCTATTCTATTATTAACCCCTAAACCGCCATAGCCCACACCGCAATACACCTATTCTATTATTAACCCCTAAACCGCCATAGCCCACACCGCAATACACCTATTCTATTATTAACCCCTAAACCGCCATAGCCCACACCGCAATACACCTATTCTAGTATTAACCCCTAAACCGCCATAGCCCACATATCCTATTAAATCTATTAACCCCTAATCTGCCGCCGCAAACGTCATCGCAACTATAACAAAGTGATTAACCCCTAAACCTAAGTCTAACCCTAACCCTAACACCCCCTAACTTAATTATTATTTAAATAAATCAAAATAATATTACTATTATTAACTAAATTATTCCTATTTAAAACTAAATACCTGTAAAATAAATCCTAAGATAGCTACAATATAATTAATAATTACTTTGTAGCTATTTTAGGATTTATTTTTATTTTACAGGCAACTTTAATTTATTTTAACTAGGTACAATAGCTATTAAATAGTTAATAACTATTTAATAGCTACCTAGTTAAAATAATTACAAAATTACCTGTAAAATAAATCCTAACCTAAGTTACCATTACACCTAACACTACACTATCATTAAATTAATTAAATAAATTAACTACAATTATCTAAAATTAAATGCAATAAAATAAACTAAACTATAGTACAAAAAACAAACACTAAATTACAAAAATAAAAAAAATTACAAAAAGCTTAAACTAATTACACCTAATCTAAGCCCCCTAATAAAATTAAAAAAAAAACAAAATAATAAAAATCCCTTCCCTATACTAAATTACAAATAGCCCTTAAAAGGGCCTTTTGCTGGGCATTGCCCCAAAGTAATCAGCTCTTTTACCTGTAAAAAAAGAACAACCCCACCCCAACATTACAACCCACCACCCACACACCCCTACTCTAAAACCCACCTGATCCCCCCTTAAAAAAACCTAACACTACCCCATTGAAGATCACCCTACCTTGAGCCGTCTTCACCCAGCCGGGCCGAAGTCTTCATCCGATCCGGGCACAAGTGGTCCTCCAGCCGGGCAGAAGTCTTCATCCGATCAGGGCAGAAGAGTTCCTCCATCCAGTAGAAGTCTTCATCCAAGCGGCATCTTCTATCTTCATCCTTCCTGCGAGGAGCGGCTCCATCTTGAAGACATCCGACGTGGAGCATCCTTCCTGCACGACGGCTACCCGACGAATGGCTGGTCCTTTAAAAGACGTCATCCAAGATGGTGTCCCTCGAATTCCGATTGGCTGATAGGATTCTATCAGCCAATCGGAATTAAGGTAGGAAAAATCCAATCAGCCAATCGGAATTCGTGGGACGCCATCTTGGATGACGTCATTTAAAGGACCAGCCATTCTTGTAATTTTTTTTATTTTTTGTAATTTAGTGTTTGGTTTTTTTGTACTATAGTTTATTTAATTGTATTTAATTTTAGATAACTGTAGTTAATTTATTTAATTAATTTAATGATAGTGTAGTGTTAGGTGTAATGGTAACTTAGGTTAGGATTTATTTTACAGGTAATTATGTAATTATTTTAACTAGGTAGCTATTAAATAGTTATTAACTATTTAATAGCTATTGTACCTAGTTAAAATAAATACAAAGTTGCCTGTAAAATTAAAAATAAACCCTAAGCTAGCTACAATGTAACTATTAGTTATATTGTAGCTATCTTAGGGTTTATTTTATAGGTAAGTATTTAGTTTTAAATAGGAATAATTAAGTTAATAATATCTATATTATTTAGATTTATTTAAATAATAATTAAGTTAGGGGGGTGTTAGGGTTAGACTTAGGTTTAGGGGTTAATAAATTTAATATAGTGGCAGCGACGCTGGGAGCGGTGGTTTAGGGGTTAAAACACTTTATTAGGTATTGCGGTGGGGGATTGCGGTTGACAGGTAGATAGACATTGTGCATGGAGTAAGATTTCTCCATTTTCGCCACTTAAGTCCTTGCGCTGGATATTGGATACCATATTGCACGTCTTTTATATGTTAGTCTATGGGTAAAAAAATTATGTCCGACGGGTGAAATATATGTGCCGCATTTATATGCGGCGCTGTATATAGGATACCAAAAACGCACCAAAATCGGCGTTGCCTGCATTTGCGGGCAATGCCGCATATGTAATGGCGCCCATGATGCGCTACATCGTAATCATGTCTGCTCGCACTTTGGTAAATTGGCCCCCTAATGTCAGCCATCCCAAAATGGATGCTTCCCTAGTTCTGAAATGTGACTGTTACAGCCAAGTTTGCTGAGATGCTTCTGTTGAGAGTGTCTGTGTATCTGCTAAATTTAATACAATTACGGTGCTGTTTTTTGTACTGTAAGATTATTGTAAAGACTTTTTCATTTCTAATGCTTATTTTTGCTTATTTTTCTAGAGACAAGAAACTGAGAAGTACTACTGTACAGAACATCTTAGAAATAAGATTCTAGAAATAAAACAACAGTCCCCAGCAACTAACTGTCCAGACACCAAGTGTACCATATCATGATAGATGTCGCACTTGATCTCATTACACGGGCCAACTCCTCAAACTAATTAAACATTCATTTTTTCAGTGGATGTTTTAAGGATCCTCACATTTTTAATGAAACTTTTTTATGCCTTAAAATGCACCTACTGTTAATTTGTCAACAACAAATAAACATTATAGCACTAGTGAGCCCTCAGGCTAAACGTTCATTAATGTGCATCAGAATATATGACACATCTCATTTGAATACAGCCTAGAGACAACTATCTATCATGCATTTGCAAAATAATGCACATTTTATTTTTTATTTTTTTGTGAAAATGGGTCTTGTATCCTAAAATACAATGTCAAAGATTACAAGTGGAGCGCAAAAATATTAGCACTATTAAGCGCTAACACCACTCAAGTTAGGGTGACCATACTGCTGCTTTAAAAAGGGACACATATGAAAAATACATAGGTTAGGGTTTTTATACAAAACATTTCTTTTAACAGCCTTGAAAACACCCCTGACCTATGTATTTTTCCTATGTGTCCCTTTTTAAAGCGGCAATATGGTCACCCTAACTCAAGTTAAATTAATAGCGCTGTTATTCTTGCGCTCCTTTAACTCAAGCGCTGATCCGAAAGGTGCAATAAGCCAAAGGAGAGTTTAAAAATGGAAGAAACCGTTTTGTTCTTTACTCAGTATATATATATATATATAAATATATATATACACACACACACACAGTATATTAGTAATAAAAGTGTGTTAAGAGTGTTTTAAATCTATACGGTATAAGTTGTTGGGTTTGGGAAGGGCTCAAAGGTGTGTGTATATATATATATTTATATAAATATACAGTATATATATATATATATATATATATGGAAACAAGGGAACACCTCGGCACACCAGAGATGCGATAGGTAAAAGCAATTCTTTATTAGATTAGAATAATAAAACCATAATCCATATACAGCAGCTTGATAAAATCATAGTATTAGAACAGAAAAGCAGGGGGAACATCACCTTCCTGTGACATCATACTTATATACTAAGTTGTATCCAATGAAAAAACATCAATCACAGCATATTTCATTAACCGCTGAAGTTCTGTGCCAAATACACCATCTATCTAAATTAGTGTAGCAACTCTATCCTAAAAAAATATATACATGAAACTGCAATATTAATTCTATTTGTCATGTATCAATTTGTACATAACCAATGTGGGAACTTAAACATATTATAATCAGAGTGATGAAATTGTTATAAGGCAGAATATAAAAGTAAAAATAATCTACCTACAAATAGATATGTATTTCTTAGGACATCAAGACCTTTCTCTCACTATTTGAACCTATAACATATCATATAATATGTGTCATATAAAATGTATTAATTATCAACAATCTGTGAAAGTTATATAATGCAGAATTTTGTATATATTATAAATGTTGAATAAACATATTTACGTCCATTCTGGAATTTAAGCCCGTGGGTACCCTGGTTTTTAGATGAAGAATCCAAAAGAACTCTCGCTCATCTAGTTTATTTTCCCTATCACCACCCCGGGGATGCTGTGGTATAAAATCAATGCCCTGGACTTTCAGAAGTGTACTGTCAGAATTGTGATAATATCTGAAATGTTTAGCAATGGGCGTTTTTGACTCTGGGTCCTCAATGGATCTCAGATGTTCCATGACCCGGTCCTTCAAGGACCTCTTGGTGCGCCCTACGTATTGGATATTACATCCTTGGCATGTCAAGGGATAAATTACATGGGTGCTGTTGCAGTTAATGAAGTATCTTATATCACACATTTTATCCAATGCTTCTGACCTACAAGTGTTACCCTGAATAATATGCGAACATGTCTTGCACCGAGAGGCATTGCATTTGTAGCATCCATTACGTTTTTGCAGCCATGTATCATTCGTAACTCAGCAGCATGGAGGGGGATAGTATATTTCTCAAAGTTTTTTCTTTGCGTGACACAAATTTCAGCCACCTTTTAAAACCTGACTTAAACTTTCATCGTTCTCTAAGATGGGCAAACTCTGTTTTATTAATTTGCAGATTTTTCCATATTCCATACTGTATGGTGTAGTAAAGATGGGCGTAAAGGAAAAGGCGCCCTTATTGCTGTCTTTTTTATCCTTTTTATAAGTAAGTAATTCAGACCTAGAAATCTTGTCTACATCAATTTTTGCTTGTGTCAAAATTGTTTTAGGATAGCCCCGTAATCTTAATCTTTCGATAGTGTCAACTGCTTTTTGTTCGTAAATATTTGGCTTTTGGGGATAGAAGCAAGGAGGTGTGAAGGATGACAAGAGTCATATTTGAGAATACTGTTACCCGAAGTGGGTTTACGGTATAACTCAACCTGAATAACCTCACCAGTGGGTCTAATGGTCACATCCAAAAAAATCATAGATTCCATACTGGATTCAATTGTAAAATTAAGGTTCAACCTGTTGTGTGACACATATTGGTGAAAGGAATTAATGGACTCGTTATTCCCATCCCAGACAAATACCAAGTCATCGATGTAACGCCCGTAATAAATGATATGTTGACAAAAAGGGTTTCTATCTCCAAAGATGTGGAAGAGCTCCCACCAACCTAAAAAGAGGTTGGCGTATGATGGCGCAAATTTGGCGCCCATAGCCATTCCACATATTTTGAGATAGAAAAGACCTGCAAAAAGAAATAAATTATGAGTCAGTAGGTACTCCGTGGCCATAAGCAAAAAATATATCGTGGCCTCATCATAATTTGACCTGTATCTCAGAAAAAATTCTAGTGCTTCCAAGCCCTTGTCATGGGGTATTGACGTGTATAACGAGGAAACATCCATCGAAACTAGAGTATAACTAGATTTCAACGAAACCCCTTGTATTTGTCTGATGAAAGATGTTGTATCTTGGATGTAGCTGGGGAGTGCCAGAACCAAGGGTTGCAAGTACATAAAGGTTCATTTAGAGACCCTATCCCCGCCACAATAGGGCGTCCCGGGGGATTGAGGGGGTTCTTGTGAATCTTGGGGAAATAGTGAAACACAGCAGTTACAGGCCAGTTGGGAATCAAATATTCTGACATGTTGGCTGTAATAATGCCATTGTCCATGCCGTATCTCACTACCTCCCCAAGTAAAACCTTGTATACCACAGTAGGATTTGTAGCCAGAATACAGTATGTATTTCGATCTGCTAGTTGCCGAGAAGCCTCAGAGATGTAATCTTGCCTGTTTACAACAACTAGGTTACCGCCCTTATCTGACTCTCGAAATACAAGGTTTTTGTTTAGAGATAATTGTCACAATGATCTATTATCTGATGCAGTAAAGTTGTTGTTGGAATGTGTTGCATTGCTAGTGAGAGTGGTGGGTGGAGTTTTTAGTTCAGAGTCAAGTTTAATGAGTTGGTTTTCAATAGTTTGTTGAAAAATGTCCAACGAGTTACATCTAGTCTGAACTGGATAGAAAGTACTTTTGTTTTTTAGTCTGGATACATCTATATCCTGTACAGATGGACCATGTCTAATACTATTGGGGTCTAATGATTGTATATCCTCCATATCCTGTATACAACATTTATCCTCAAAAGTCAGACTACCCTCTGATTTGTTTTTCAACTCATTATAGGAAACATTATTCTCTCCATCTGAAAATAACTGTGATTCAGAATCATCTTTCCAAAAATGTTTTTTGAGAGTGAGCAATCTCACAAATTTGTTGAGATCTAAATTAGTCTTAAACAGGTTAAAATGACAAGATGGAGAGAAAGTCCTTGTGACAATACCCTCTCCTCCTCATGACTAAGGCTATAGTCAGATAAATTAATCACTTATTTTTTAGATATCTGTGTGTTTGTTTGTTCCTTATCCTCTGTGGATATCGCTTTGTTTTTTCTATGTCTTCGATGGTATCTATTTTGGCCCCCTCTATGTGTTCTTTTTGATTTATAGGTTTTAGAATTCAGTGAGGTGGGCCTGATCCATTTTTTGAATGTCCCTGTTGAGGAATAGTGGGTGTATTAAGTACTAATATCTGCCCTGATGCACCATGTATGTCCCCCATAGAATCACTGTCTGTGGTATTCTGAGCTTCGTATTTAAGTAAACAAGTATTTGCACATTGGTTATAAAGGTTAGCTCTAAAATTAGAGCTTGTTGCTCTTTTTTGTAGTAATCAGAAAACAACTTCTATGTAGCCTGATTAAACAATATGAGACATTTAATATATGATGAATTTGTATATTAACTACTGACTTAAGTGTTAATAAATATAAGGAATCTTTAATATAATATATATCTTATGTTCAAGATATATATATATAACCGGAGGCCACAGATGAAAAAGAAATACTGACAAGCTCAGAATCTGAATTGGTAGAAACAAATGATTCTTCTTACTTCACGCAATCACACACAGCCTAAAATATTTACAAGTTCAGACATTCCACAGACATACAATGTTTGTTCATATTGGATGTTGCAGGTAATAGGAGATGCCCAATAATTCAGTATGGTAACAAAAACAAGCAGGTAAGAAGTTTAAAGGCTTTAGCATTGTTCGTATACGTTACCACCTTGAGGACCGTGATATTTCTGTTACCGCATTGGAAGATCCGTGTTTGGAGAGGCAGCGTGTGTGAATGCGGCTTACTTCCGGGTAGCGGTGAAAAAGTAGATCCGGCCGTTGAATGATCCAAAGTCGGTAATGACAAAGTAACGATTTGAGCATAAGAGATTCAAGACGCAGCTAGAGTAAACAAAGTAAACCACCTTGCACAGGATACAAGCAATAGGAGACCTGAGATAAGGAAAGCTACACCAGAGTAGCTAAGACTTCATTAATCAGGCAGTAAATGAGTGTTACAGGTAGTCCTTATATAGGGTGGAGACCAAATAGGAGGGGTTATAGTTAAAGGTATACCACATCTCCCCCCCTTCAAGGAAGCACCCCAGGGGTTTCCAAACTAGGTTTCTCAGGATAGCGGCGATGAAAATTTCGTAGAAGACGGGGAGTGCGAAGATCAGAATGAAGCTGCCAAGAGTTATCCTCCGAACCATAACCTTTCCATTTCACAAGATACTCTAACCTCTTCCTATGGATCCTAGAATCCAATACAGCTTCAACTTCATACTCCTCTCGATCATCAACGAGTATTGGAGGTGGTCGAGACAAGGAGAGAGACTGAGGTGAAGGAAGATATGGCTTTAACAGAGAGACATGAAAAGAGGGGTGAATCTTAAAATCCTGGGGAAGCTCTAATCTCACAGCATTGAGGTTGATTATTTTAGAAATCTTAAAAGGACCCAAATATTGATTTGCTAACTTTTTGCTAGGAACTGACAGTTTGAGATTCTTTGTCGAGAGTAGTACCAAATCTCCAATCTGATAAGCCGGGCTAGCAGTGTGATGGGTATCATATAACCTTTTTTGATAATCTTTAGCTTCCGAAAGATGTTTTTTCAGGATGTTAAGTCTTTCTTGTAGGGTAGTTGCGAAATCCAATGCTGAGAGAGAGTTCACTTGTTGAGAGGACAATGAAATAGTAGTAGGATGATATCCATAAGTAACGAAGAATGGGGATAGTTTAGTAGATGTAGAAGTAGTATTGTTATAACAGAATTCAGCCAAAGGTAAATAGGATGACCAGTCATCCTGCAGATGAGATATATAACAACGAAGATATTGCTCAAGGGTTTGGTTGAGTCGTTCTGTAAGGCCATTTGTCTGAGGGTGAAAAGCAGTCGAGTATCTAGAATCAATTTTGATTAACTTACATAGGGATCTCCAAAAATTAGAGGTAAACTGTGTACCACGATCAGTTATTATAACTTTGGGCAGTCCATGTAAGCGAACTATGTTGTCTAGGAAAACGTGAGCTGTAGTGAAAGCTGTAGGGAGACCTTTTAGGGGAATGTAATGAGCCAGTCTTGTTAAATGATCAATGACAACTAAAATAGTATTGTAATGGTGGGATTCAGGTAACTCGACAATAAAGTCCATTGATATGGTACTCCAGGGTTTGTCAGGAATAGGCAGAGGAGATAAAAGACCTGATGGTCTTTTGTGTGTTAACTTGTTTCTGGCACAGGTATCACAATGTTTTACATAGTTTGTAATATAGGTATCCATGAGTGGCCACCAATAATTTCTCCTGGTTAGGTCTATAGTTTTAGAAATACCTGGATGGCCTGCTAGTGTCCCGTCATGGGTTTGTTTAAGAATAGAAGATCTAATTTGTTTGGGGATATATAGTTTAGAATTATGATAGAAAAGACCAGTCTTGGAATCTTTTTGACAGTCTATTCCATGTGGTGGTTCATTTTTTAATTCTTTTAAGATCTCCTCTTCTAAAGGTGTTAATAAACCTATAATTTTTTCTTTTGGAATGATTTGGTAAATTTGATTATGAGTGTCTTGTTCATGTAATCTAGAGAGGGCATCGGCTTTGGTATTTAAATGTCCTGGTCTGTAGGTTAAGAGAAAATCGAAACGATCAAAAAATATAGACCATCTTGCTTGTCTTGCAGACAAGGTCTTACTTGTTTTTAGAAATTCAAGATTTTTATGGTCAGTATAAATCTTAAAAGGTAGCTTAGAACCTTCTAATAAATGTCTCCAATGATCTAGAGCACGTTTTATAGCTAGAAGTTCTTTATCTCCTATGCTATAGTTTTTCTCAGCACTAGTTAACATTTTTGAATAGAAAGCAATAGGATGAATCTCAGTCTTGTTCTTATCTTGTTGTGATAAAACTGCACCGATACCTGAGTCGGATGCATCTACTTCAAGGATAAATTCTGAATCAAAATCTGGCATAACTAGAATGGGAGCTGTAGTAAAATTTTCTTTCAATTTATTAAAGGCAAGACTAGCGGATTCGGTCCACTTAAATCTTTGTTTTTCACTAGTGAGTGTTGTTAATGGTTTAACGATTGAAGAGAAATTTTTTATAAACTTCCTATAAAAATTCGCAAAACCAATGAATCGTTGTACAGATTTTGTGGAAGTAGGAGTAGGCCAATTTAGAATTGCTGATACCTTCTCCGGATCCATTTGAATTTTGTTGGGACTGATGATGTAACCCAAGAATTTTATTTCTGTGACATGAAAGGAACATTTTTCCAGTTTAGCATATAGTTTGTGTTCTTTTAAACGAGTTAATACCCAGCGTACATGTTTTTCATGCTCTTGAGGTGTTCTAGAATAAATTAATATGTCGTCAAGGTATATTATGACACAAACGTCTATCAGGTCACGAAAGATCTCATTTATAAAAAACTGAAAAGTTGCCGGAGCATTACTCAGACCAAAAGGCATTACATTATATTGGAAAAGGCCATATCTGGTCCTGAATGCCGTTTTCCATTCGTGACCTTCTTTAATTCTAATCAAATTATAAGCTCCCTTTAAATCTAATTTGGTGTAAATAGTTGCACCAGTTAGACGTTCCAAAAGTTCAGGTATTAAAGGTAACGGGTATCTGTTTTTTATTGTGATGTTATTTAAAGCTCTATAATCAATAATAGGTCTTATGGTACCATCCTTGTTTCTTACTAGAAACATACCTGCAGCTGCAGGGGATGTGGAGTGTGAAATAAATCCCTTACGTAAATTTTCGTCTAAGTAGTTTCTTATATACTGGAGTTCCTCTTGAGAGAGGGGATAGATCTTACCATGAGGGATTTTGGAACCAGGTATTATATCGATAGGACAGTCAAACTCCCTATGAGGTGGAAGGTTTTCTGCCTCTTTTAAATTAAATACATCTGCCAAATCCTGATAACACGAGGGTAAACCAATATCAAGTGACGCTATGGTTTGATGTGGATAACAAGTTTGGGAACAAAAAGCAGAATCTAATGTTACCTTATTTGAAACCCAATTTATGTGAGGGTTGTGTTTCTTCAACCAAGGATAGCCTAGGATGAGAGTATGCTGATGAATGGTTATGAGATCAAAAGATAAATATTCAGTGTGTCCCTGCAATGATGTTACAAGCAGGGGAATAGTATGATGTGTAATAGGTCCTTGTTCTATTAATGAACCATCTATCAGCTTAATAGATACAGGATTTTGTTTACAAATAGTAGGTATTCGATTTTTATTTACATAAGTGGAATCAATGTAATTTCCGGATGCTCCTGAATCAATTAATGCCTTGGTTTGGATATTTTTCTGGTCCCACTGTAAAGAAATAGACAAAGTCATGTGTGTATCATTAGCTATGCTGTAAATAAAGTCACTGGTTTTTTTCTTATCATTCTTTTGTTTTTTCAACAAAGGACAAGTAGATACTACATGTTCTTTTTGAGCACAATATAAACAGAGATTTTCCAACCTCCTTCTAATTTTTTCCTCTGGTGGCAGAGGTCCTCTAAGTACACCAATCTCCATAGGGGTAGCACTGCCATGAGCTTTGTCATGACTTGTTGTGACTTGGTAAGGTCTTCTATATGAGGTATCATTAGAGGCCTTTTCTGCCCTCCTTTCTCTCAAACGACGATCTAAAGATGTACTTAATTTAATAAAACCATCAAGGGTATCTGGGATCTCAAGACGTGAAAGTTCATCTTTGAGTGTTTCAGATAAACCTAAACGATATTGATTTTTCAAACTGATTTCATTCCACTGAGAGTCCTCTGCCCACATCTGAAACTCAGAGGTATAATCCTCCACATTTCTCTTACCTTGTTTTAAAGACCTCAATCTCATTTCAGCATTTATTTGAGAATTTGAGTCTTGATATAGACTAGTTAAAGCAGAAAAAAAATCTTGTAATGAATCCAGGATATTGTTATTGTTTTCAAAAAACCTATTAGCCCAAGTCCTGGGTTCACCTTGTAGGAAAGATATTGTGGTACAAACTTTAATCCGCTCAGTATGATAAGTCTTAGGTCTAAGAGAAAATAATAAATTACAGGCATTCTTAAATTCCCTGAACTCAGAACGTTTCCCTGAAAAAGGTTGTGGATAATTAATATGAGGTTCAGGTGGGTCATGAGGCTTTTGTGTAACAAAATCTTTAACTATAGTTTTCAGTGCAGCATTTTCAGTCTGCACTTCTGTCACAGCTCTTGCTAAATAATCAAGTTTAAGGTAAACATTATTAAACTCCTTTTTTATTTCATTAGGATCCATAATGTTTAATAAATTCAAAATTCGGTTTTTTTGGCCTGATTATTATGTGGTATTCTGAGCTTCGTATTTAAGTAAACAAGTATTTGCACATTGGTTATAAAGGTTAGCTCTAAAATTAGAGCTTGTTGCTCTTTTTTGTAGTAATCAGAAAACAACTTCTATGTAGCCTGATTAAACAATATGAGACATTTAATATATGATGAATTTGTATATTAACTACTGACTTAAGTGTTAATAAATATAAGGAATCTTTAATATAATATATATCTTATGTTCAAGATATATATATATAACCGGAGGCCACAGATGAAAAAGAAATACTGACAAGCTCAGAATCTGAATTGGTAGAAACAAATGATTCTTCTTACTTCACGCAATCACACACAGCCTAAAATATTTACAAGTTCAGACATTCCACAGACATACAATGTTTGTTCATATTGGATGTTGCAGGTAATAGGAGATGCCCAATAATTCAGTATGGTAACAAAAACAAGCAGGTAAGAAGTTTAAAGGCTTTAGCATTGTTCGTATACGTTACCACCTTGAGGACCGTGATATTTCTGTTACCGCATTGGAAGATCCGTGTTTGGAGAGGCAGCGTGTGTGAATGCGGCTTACTTCCGGGTAGCGGTGAAAAAGTAGATCCGGCCGTTGAATGATCCAAAGTCGGTAATGACAAAGTAACGATTTGAGCATAAGAGATTCAAGACGCAGCTAGAGTAAACAAAGTAAACCACCTTGCACAGGATACAAGCAATAGGAGACCTGAGATAAGGAAAGCTACACCAGAGTAGCTAAGACTTCATTAATCAGGCAGTAAATGAGTGTTACAGGTAGTCCTTATATAGGGTGGAGACCAAATAGGAGGGGTTATAGTTAAAGGTATACCACACTGTCTGAGGTGTCATAGTCATATTCGGTATCACTGAAAGTTACCTTTTTATTCTGTTTAGATTTTTTGTATCTAAGTTTTTTACTTTTATTATTGTTTGTGGAAACTGATCCTTTGTGAGACCATGAATAGACATTGTCAGTGTCATAGTCCATTTTATCCCTGTTAATTTTTTGTGACTTAAATTCCCAGAGTTCTTTTTGGAATTTTTGCATGTTTTCTTTAAATTGGGTATCATAAAGACCAAATTCAGGGTCTGTTTGTACTTGTTTTAATTCGACTTGTAAGTCTTGCATTTGTTTGATTAATGTCATTCTCTTAGTGTATGTGAACATGTGGAAAGTGCTGTGTTCCATTCCTCTATGAATTTTAGACATGTAACATGAAATGATGGAAACTTTTTTATTCTGAGTCCCCTAGGTATGTGTTCCCTTTGTTGATAGATAAGGAAGGTCTTGATGTCCAATTCTAGCCTAATGTCTGTTTTTCTAAGACTATCCATTTGTACAAATAAACTCTCTAAATCATGTTGTGCATCATTTAGCCAAGACTCTAATGTATCCGCTGAGGGATCAAGTGTTTTTGTGAGATCCTCAAAGACAAAACCTTGTGTTCCCTGTTGCTCCATAATGTGTAGATAAAGACAGTTGTGCAAATGGTATTAATGCAAATATCAGCTATAGTTGGTGTAGTCCCTGGCGTATATAACCTTCTGTATTTGACTGTATGTGATGTTATATTACTACACCCCTTCTATAATTATAGTACATGGACGTATTGCAGCACTGACACTGTATATTATATTACAGCAATACTGATGAAAAATGGGAAAAAATATATATCTTTGCATTTGTATGTGTGATGTATATATTGTATGTGTATGTATGTGTACATGTATATAGGTATGTCTATGTATGTATGTGTGTGCATGTATATATGCATGGGTATGTTTGTATGTGTGATGTATATCTGTGTGTGTCATGTATGTATGTGTGCATGTATATATGTATGTGTATGTATGTATGCATGATGTATATATGTATGTGTATGTATGTGTGATGTATATATGTATGTACGCATGTATATATGTATGTGTATGCATGTGAGATATATATGTGTGTATGTATGTGTGATATATATATATATATATATATATATATATATATATATATATATATATATATATATACTTATATATATAGATTCGTAGAAATAGTGTGAAGTTTCTGGACTAGTAGAAATAGGGATTCGTAAATTTTCGGGATTCGTAGAAATAGTGGGACGTTTGCTGTCCCTTCCTCTGACATACAAGTGAGCAAACAAGACTTTTAAAGACCTTTGTATATTTCCATAGTATATGGTTTATCACTCATTACAACACCACTCCTTTCTGATTGCTAATTGTTAACTATTCTGCATTGGAGCATTTTTTGCACACTGTCAGCTGTGATTGGCTGTGCTTTTGGGGGAGGATTCCATGGGTCTTTATAAGTCTTGTTTGACAAACTTGTTGTTTGTCAGAGGAAGGGACAGCATCTAGTCCCGAAACGTCACACTAAATAAAGCCTTTTTGTCACTGATGCCTGAAGACCAGTGAGTGCTTATTTCTACGAATCTACATTTGAACATTATAGCACCCTGGCGGATATTGCTTGATGGTGGGAATGCATACATGTTACTTGTTTTGTATATATATATATATATATATATATATATATATATATATATATATATATATATATATATATATATGTATGTGTGCATGTATATATGTATGTATGTGTGAGTTATATATGTATGTGTATGTATGTATGATTGCATGTATATATGTTTGTGTATGTATCTATGTACAGTATGTGTGATGTATGTGTATGTGTGACTTATATATGTGTATATATTTGTATATATGGATGGATGTATGTGTGCATGTATATATGTATATGTGAGTATAGATGTATGTGTGACGTATATATGTGTATATATTTTTTGTATGTATGTATGTGTGATGTATATATGTACTGTATGTGTGCACACACATATGTACACATACATACAAACACACACTTACAAATCCACACACACATACTGTGTGTATATATATATATAAATATATACCGCTCTGAGCCCTTCCCAATCCAACACCCTATTATATACCATATCCCTTTAAAACATTAAAACACTTTTTAAACATTTATTTTTTTGTGAAACGTTTTTGTTTACTTTTAATATTTACAAATATGAGTGAAATTCTTTATTTTCTTTATATTATACATGTGTTTGTATATACTTTTATTGTGGCCCTAACACATTTCTTTGGGTCTCCAGTTGCACTTGCAATGTGATTAATCTTTAGCGTAGAGAAGAACAGAGAAAGGGCGCCCCCTAGTGTAGCCAGTATGGACAATCAAGGACAGGTACAACAAATATATGATGGGTACTCACAATATATATAGGCAAAGATAATGCCTAGGTGAACGGTCTGAGAACTTTCAGTGTCTCAGTAAACTCTGCATCAACAAGGGCTACTCCTTCTTGAACCAAAAGGGGTACTCGATGATCTATAGAATAGGAAATATAAAGGGCGACTCCTAGTGCAGATCAATTTGACTTTATAGGTACCGGTAGCTACCCAAATATCCCAGGGTACTCACATCTATTAAAGCACCAGATGGTGCATAAAACACCTACTGGACTATTGAAAGTGGCCCAGTGCACATATAGACACCAAAGTCCTCAATGAATATTCCCAAAGGGTCTCCAGTAATCAGCAATGGTAGGTAAAAAAAGACTCACAAAAAATGCTAATAATAAAAGTATTTATATATAAAAAAAGTTTAAAATATATACAATATATAGTATATAAAGTAACTATATTGCAACGCATTTCTCGGCGTCCTCTGCATGTTTCCTCAGGCATATAGTCCTAACAGCACTTTGAGTCTAAGATATACAGTCATCCTACCAATCGTTAACAAGTATCCTCCCCCCTATATGCAGGTGTCTAATTATCAGCACAACAGATAACAAAACATAGTGTTTGAAAACAATGTAATATCCTCCCTCTGTAAGCAGGTGTCTAATTAACAACCCCCCATATGACAGAACATATTATTTTTAAAAAACATTGTCTGCACAATAGATACACTCAAGAGTATTCCATACATGATGGATCTGAACCATTTAAAAACAATCGCCGATCATGAATTAATATGCTATATACAATATAACAATTATGTTAAAACATGGTATGTATGGTAAAGTCGAGATCACATATTTATCGCATACAGTGACATGTAGAGTAGAAACATTGTAATCACTGACCCATATTGCGATGTTTGTAACAGGTCTATTTAGAAGCGTGAAAGGAATGTCCATGTAGCTCGCCCATCCGGGCTAATGACAACGTCACATAACAGACCAATAAGATTGAAATCAATAGTATGCCAATGGTATCTCTTACTCCCGATCAACAGAGACCCGTATGGACGAGACACATAGAATTACCATATAATAATAAACCAATGTAAACAAATGGAGTTATGGAAATTGTGAAAAAGATAAACAAAATAATATAGCACTCAAATAGTAGATAAGTTAATATCTATAAACATACCAATATCTTATTAGAAAATTTTAGTGTAAAAATTCAAGTGTAATACGATCATATGTAATGAAGCCGTTAGTTACATATATGTATAAAAAATTAAGAAAAATAAAAATAATAAAAAATGTAATATATTGAATAAACTAATACTAAAAATTATAAATGTGATATATTGGATAAACTAATACTACCCTAAAAGGTTCATCTCCATGTGTATACATTTCATAATAATTAAAAATATCTAAATAATTCATCAATAAAATAAAATATATATGTATAAAAAAGAGTGAGCCTAATAAAAGTGTGAATAATGTGAATGTATTAATGAATACTAGTTAAAAAGAAAAAAAGGCAAGAAAAAAAATAAATAATTGAATAAAATATACTCTAATGTGTATCCTAAAATGATAGGTGTCTACCTAAAACTATATATTAATCAATAATGCATGTATATAAAAGTGAACTGAAAAGTGTATAAATATTAAGAATATCATAATAAACAATCGCCTAGATTTAGAGTTCTGCGTTAGCCGTCAAAACCAGCGTTAGGGGGTCCTAACGCTGGTTTTGGCCGCCCGCTGGTATATAGAGTCAGTCAGGAAAGGGTCTAATGCTCACTTTCCAGCCGCAACTTTTCCATACCGCAGATCCCCTTACGTCAATTGCGTATCCTATCTTTTCAATAGGATCTTTCTAACGCCAGTATTTAGAGTCTTGGCTGAAGTGAGCGTTAGAACTCTACCGACAAGACTCCAGCCGCAGAAAAAAGTCAGGAGTTAAGAGCTTTATGGGCTAACGCCGGTTCATAAAGCTCTTAACTACTGTGCTCTAAAGTACACTAACACCCATAAACTACCTATGTACCCCTAAACCGAGGTCCCCCCACATTGCAGCCACTATAATTAAATTTTTTAACCCCTAATCTGCCGATCGCACACCGCCGCAACCTACATTATCCCTATGTACCCCTAATCTGCTGCCCCTAACATCGCCGACACCTACATAATATTTATTAACCCCTAATCTGCCCCCCCCCAACGTCGCAGCTACCTTACCTACACTTATTAACCCCTAATCTGCCGACCGGACCTCGCCGCCACTATAATAAATGTATTAACCCCTAAACCGCCTCACTCCCGCCTCAAAAACCCTATAATAAATAGTATTAACCCCTAATCTGCCCTCCCTAACATCGCTGACACCTAACTTCAAGTATTAACCCCTAATCTGCTGACCGGACCTCGCCACTATTATAATAAATGTATTAACCCCTAAAGCTAAGTCTAACCCTAACCCTAACACCCCCCTAAGTTAAATATAATTTAAATCTAATGAAATAAAATAAATCTTATGAAATAAATTAATCCTATTTAAAGCTAAATACTTACCTGTAAAATAAACCCTAATACAGCTACAATATAACGAATAATTATATTGTAGCTATTTTAGGATTAATATTTATTTTACAGGCAACTTTGTATTTATTTTAACTAGGTACAATAGCTATTAAATAGTTATTAACTATTTAATAGCTACCTAGTTAAAATAATTACAAAATTACCTGTAAAATAAATCCTAACCTAAGTTACAATTAAACCTAACACTACACTATCAATAAATTAATTAAATAAACTACCTACAATTATCTACAATTAAATCAACTAAACTAAATTACAAAAACAAACACTAAATTACAAATAAAAACAAACACTAAATTACAAAAAATAAAAAAAAGTTTACAAGAATTTTAAACTAATTACACCTACTCTAAGCCCCCTAAAAAAATAACAAAGCCCCCCAAAATAAAAAAAATGCCCTACCCTATTCTAAAATAAAAAGTTATCAGCTCTTTTACCTTACCAGCCCTTAAAATGGCCTTTTGCGGGGCATGCCCTAAAGAAATCAGCTCTTTTGCATTTAAAAAACATACAATACCCCCCCAACATTACAACCCACCACCCACATACCCCTAATCTAACCCAAACCCCCCCTTAAAAAACCCTAGAATGCGAGCTCATTCTGATTGGCTGATTGGATCAGCCAATCGGATTGAACTTGAATCTGATTGGCTGATTCAATCAGCCAATCAGATTTTTCCTACCTTAATTCCGATTGGCTGATAGAATCCTATCAGCCAATCGGAATTCGAGGGACGCCATCTTGGATGACATCCCTTAAAGGAACCTTCATTCGTCGGGAGTCGCCGGAAGAAGAGGATAGATCCACGTCGGCTGCTTCAAGATGGTCCCGCTCCGTGCCGGATGGATGAAGATAGAAGACGCTGCCTGGATGAACATGTCTACCGGTCCGGATGTCCTCTTCTTGCCAGATAGGATGAAGACTTTGGACCCTCTTTCTGGACGGATCGGTGATACCCGGCGTGGTGAAGATAAGGTAGGGAGATCTTCAGGGGCTTAGTGTTAGGTTTTTTAAGGGGGGGTTGGGTTAGATTAGGGGTATGTGGGTGGTGGGTTGTAATGTTGGGGGGGTATTGTATGTTTTTTTTAATGCAAAAGAGCTGATTTCTTTGGGGCATGCCCCGCAAAATGCCCTTTTAAGGGCTGGTAAGGTAAAAGAGCTGATAACTTTTTATTTTAGAATAGGGTAGGGCATTTTTTTATTTTGGGGGGCTTTGGTTTTTTTTAGGAGGCTTAGAGTAGGTGTAATTAGTTTAAAATTCTTGTAATCTTTTTTTATTTTTTGTAATTTAGTGTTTGTTTTTGTAATTTAGTTTAGTTGATTTAATTGTAGATAATTGTAGGTAGTTTATTTAATTAATTTATTGATAGTGCAGTGTTAGGTTTAATTGTAACTTAGGTTAGGATTTATTTTACAGGTAATTTTGTAATTATTTTTACTAGGTAGCTATTAAATAGTTATTAACTATTTAATAGCTATTGTACCTAGTTAAAATAAATAGAAAGTTGCCTGTAAAATAAATATAAATCCTAAAATAGCTACAATGTAATTATTATTTATATTGTAGCTATATTAGGGTTTATTTTACAGGTAAGTATTTAGCTTTAAATAGGATTAATTTATTTAATAAGATTTATTTTATTTCGTTAGATTTAAATAATATTTAACTTAGGGGGGTGTTAGAGTTAGGGTTAGACTTAGCTTTAGGGGTTAATACATTTATTAGAGTAGCGGCAAGGTCCGGTTGGCAGATTAGGGGTTAATAAGTGTAGGTAAGGTAGCAGCAACGTTTGGGGCGGTAGATTAGGGGTTAATAAATATAATATAGGGGTCGGCGATGTTAGGGGCAGCAGATTAGGGGTACATAGGTATAATGTAGGTTGCGGCGGTGTCCGGAGCGGCAGATTGGGGGCTAAAAGTGTAATGCAGGGGTCAGCGATAGCGGGGGCGGCAGATTAGGGGTTAATAAGTGTAAGGTTAGGGGTGTTTAGACTCGGGGTTCATGTTAGGGTGTTAGGTGCAGACTTAGGAAGTGTTTCCCCATAGAAAACAATGGGGCTGCGTTAGGAGCTGAACGCTGCTTTTTTGCAGGTGTTAGGTTTTTTTTCAGCTCAGACTGCCCCATTGTTTCCTATGGAGGAATCGTGCAAGAGCACATTTTTTAAGCTTGCCGCGTCCGTAAGCAACGCTGGTATTGAGAGTTGAAGTGGCTTTAAATTATGCTCTACGCTCCCTTTTTGGAGCCTAACGCAGCCCTTCAGAGAACTCTCAATACCAGCGTTGTTTAAAAGGTGCAGTGGAAAAAAAAACACGCGTAGCTAACGCACCCCTTCTAATGCAAAACTCTAAATCTAGGCGAATATTAATGAAATACCCTAAAGTGAATGCTTAATGTGATGCTAATAATATAAAACATGTAAATAATTAATCGAAATATAAAAATAATAAAAAAAAATTATGTATATATATATATATATATATATATATATATATATATATATATATATATATATATATATATATATATATATAAAAAGAACCTGATAAGTGTATGAATAATGTGAATGTCTTAATGGATACTAGTTAAAAATAAAAAAAGGGAAAAAAGAGAAAAATATTATACTCTAATATGGATCCTACTATGATAGGTGTCTACCTAAAACTATATTAATTTACAATACATATATATATATATATATATATATATATATATATATATATATATATATATATATATATATATATATATATATATATATGTGTGTGAACCAAAAATGTCAAAATGTTATGAATAACATAAGAAATGATATTATAAAATACTAATGTGAATGCTTATGTGATAGGTATCAACCTCTAACTATATGTTCATTTAAAGTACCAAACCCATGTTCCTTAAAGTGACCAATATTAGATGATAGTTGATAGATTTTAGAAAGCCCCAGAGTCAACTACTTCATTAAGACCATCTGTATACAGAGAAGCAAATCTATATATCCAGTATGTCTCTCGCTGACGAAGTCTGGACATTCTATTTTGAAAGTTATTGTTCAAAACAATTTCTAGAGGTGTTATTTTCATTTGAAATGGTCCAATCCCATGTACTTGGGTATGGTGTCTTGAGGTGCTATATTTTTTAGTACCTCTTTCAATGTTTCTAAGATGTTCAGACCATCTCTGACGTACCTTCCTACAGGTGCGACCTATGTACTGTAAACCGCAAATACAAGAAATGCAGTACACCACATAGGTGAAAATTTCACCTGTACTATGTGATGTGATGGATGTTAATCCATCCGTTATATATTGACACATATGGCAGCGGCTATGTTTACATTTATATGTACCTACTTTTAGTCTATTGAGTTGATTTGGTATGGCGCCATAAGTAATTCTTTTGTGGTTAAGACCTCGTTTGCACATTACGACTTTGCTCGGGGCTAATCTTTCTTTGAGGGTAGGAGCCCTCCTAAAAGTGCAAGTTGGATTTTTATCTAGTATCTGTTTAAAAATGGGGTCTCTTAATAGCAGATTCCAATGTTTTTTTAAGAATCCTCTTAATCATATTGTGATTATTGTTGTATCTAGTAATAAATGAGGTTTTATATGGAGATTCTTCCAATACTTTATTCTTTTGGGAAAACAAATCCTGCCTATTAAGAGTACGTGCTCTATAGTTACCTGATTCTATAATTGCATCTGGATAATGCTTTTCTTTAAATCTATTTCTCAAAATGTTACTTTGACTGTCATATGTATCTAAATTAGTACAATTTCTACGTATCCTGCGAAATTGACTGTAGGGAATATTTAATTTCCAACTTGAATAATGATTGCCATAAAAATCTAAAAAGTTATTACTATCAACAGACTTAAAATAAGTACAAGATTCGATACAATTATTAGCGTCCCACTTAAGGGATACATCAAGAAAATCTATTTGATCTTTTTGTATATTCCAAGTGAATGTAAGGCCCATATTATTTTCATCAATTTCTTTCCATTGGCCCTTTCCATACAAATAACAGATCGTCAATATAACAGCCATAAAAGACCAGATTTGCAGCCCAGTGTGCATTGTAAATGAACCTGTCTTCAAAACAACCCATAAACAGGTTCGCAAAACTGGGTGCAAATCTGGTCCCCATGGCCGTTCCTTTGATCTGGATATAAAAATCATCCAGAAACTTAAAATAGTTATGTGTTAGTATAAAACTTATTAGTGCTAATAAATAATTTCCTTGTCTGTCAGACATTAGGGGATCTTCACTTAAATATTTCTCAACTGCCACAAGACCTAAGCTATGTGTGATGTTAGAATAAAGGGCACTAACATCACAAGATATCCAAAAATAATTATCACCTCTTTTAATACTAGAAAGCTTGAGGAGATCAGTAGTATCTTTTATGTAATTGTATAACATACCTCTGTAAGTAGAAATCTATATACGCTGACAATTTGTCAGTCATGCTATTCATACCTGCAATAATAGGTCTACCAGGAAGTACATTTTTATGTATTTTGGGAAGATGATAGTAATAAGGAATGTAAGGATTTCTCGGGGTAAGGTAATTTTTTTCTTTGTTGTTAATAATACCTTCCTTACAACCATAAGATATAAGTTTAATTAACTCTTTTGTGAATTGGTCAGCAGGGTTTTGATCTAATTTTTTATAATATTCTTTGTCTAATAATATTCGCCGAGCTTCCATGATATAGTCATCATAGTTTTGGATTACTATCCATCCTCCCTTTTCTGCTTGGCGAATGATTATATTATCATCAGATGCTAGATTATCAAGGGCAATCTTTTCATTAGGCCAAATATTACTCTGTTTTCTATCCTTCCTAAGGAGTTTTTCAAAATCTTCCATAACTAGACTTTGAAATAAGTCAAGGTAAGCGACATCCTCTTTCTTAGGACAGAAGTTAGAAGGCAATGATAAATTAGTGTGAATAGTCCCTTCCAAAAGATCTTCAGACAAATCGTCTGGATCTATACAAATTACTGATGTGCCCCGCTGTGACCCCATATTGTCTGTTAATAAGGGTGCTCCATTAATCTTATGTGTCTTCAGTTGTTTATTAGCAAAATATCTCTGTAGAGACAATTTCCTGGTGAATTTATTTAAATCCACAAACAATTCAAAAATGTTATGTGAATTGGAGGGACAATAACTCAATCCCTTACCCAGAATCCTGACCTCATCATTACTTAGTGTCCTATCCGATAAATTAAAGATACCTGTATTTAGTTGTTGTAACTTCTTTTCCTTGGTGGTATGTCCCCTTCCCCTCCTTCCCCGTTTGTGTATGTTCTTTTGTTTCTGCCTGGTTGTTGATATTGGGTATTCTGGCCCTCTTTCCTCCAAAGGGGGACCAGAGGTATATGCTCTTCTTACTTTATATACTAAATATTGTATATTTTTAAACTTTTTTTATATATAAAAACCAACTTTTATTATTAGCACTTTTTGTCAGTCTATTTTTACCTACCATCGCTGATTACTGGAGACCCTTTGGGAATATTCATTGAGGACTTTGGTGTCTATATGTGCAGTGGGCCACTTTCAATAATCCAGTAGGCGTTTTATGCACCATCTGGTGCTTTTAATAGATGTGAGTACCCTGGGATATTTGGGTAACTACCGGTACCTATAAAGTCAAATTGATCTGCACTAGGAGTCGCCCTTTATATTTCCTATTCTAATGTTTAACGTAGCCGTGCTATCAACTAAAAGGGGGCAGAGGGCACACTAAATTCTCTGGTATTTGTTTTTTACCATGAACTTGTAATATGAGGTTCTGCGCTATTCTTAATATGGGCCCTCAATGTCAATAGCGCTCCACTAGTAATCTGGGCCATAATATTTTGGTTTGATTTGCATGGATATTTTCATTCTACTGCCCAGATTCTGTAAAGTCCTTCGGTATTTGCTGCACACTAATTCAAGTTTGCTCCAGATGACAGAAACTAGAGCGAAATCATGTTAAAGGGACAGTCTAGTCAAAATTTAACTTTCATGATTCAGATAGGACATGCAATTTTAAACTACTTTCCAATTTACTTTCATAATCATATTTGCTCTGTTCTCTTGGTATTCTTTGTTGAAAGCTAAACCTAGGTAGACTCATATGTTAATTTCTAAGCCCTTGAAGGCAGCCTCTTAGCTCATTGCATTTTGACAGTGTTTTACAGTTAGACAGCGCTAGTTCATGTGTTATAGATAACATTGTGCTCACAGTTACCTAGGAGTCAGAACTGATTGGCTAAAATGAAAGTCTGTCAAAAGAACTGAAAACAGGGGGGCAGTCTGCAGAGGCTTAGATAAAAGGTAATCACAGAGGTAAAAGTATATTAATATAATCTTGTTGGTTATGTAAAATTGGGGAATGGGTAATAAAGGGATTTCTCTTGTAAGGTGTATCTAGTCCACGGATCATCCATTACTTGTGGGATATTCTCCTTCCCAACAGGAAGTTGCAAGAGGATCACCCACAGCAGAGCTGCTATATAGCTCCTCCCCTAACTGCCATATCCAGTCATTCTCTTGCAAACTCTCAACATAGCTGGAGGTAGTAAGAGGAAAGTGGTGTAATATAGTTAGTTTTTTCTTCAATCAAAAGTTTATTGTTTTTAAATGGTACCGGAGTTGTACTATTTTATCTCAGGCAGCATTTAGAAGAAGAATCTGCCTGCGTTTTTCTATGATCTTAGCAGAAGTAACTAAGATCCACTGCTGTTCTCACATATGTCTGAGGAGTGAGGTAACTTCAGAGGGAGAATGGCGTGCAGGTTATCCTGCAATAAGGTATGTGCAGTTTAAGTTTTTCTAGGGAAGGAATTTGCTAGAAAAAAGCTGCTGATACCGGATTAATGTAAGTTAAGCCTAAATACAGTGATTTAATAGCGACTAGTATCAGGCTTGCTATCAGAGGTATATACTCTGATTAATGTGCAATATAAAATGTTTGCTGGCATGTTTAATCGTTTTTATATATGCTTTGGTGATAAAACTTATTGGGGCCTAGTTTTATCCACATGGCTGGCTTGATTTTTGCCTAGAAACAGTTTCCTGAGGCTTTCCACTGTTGTAATATGAGTGGGAGGGGCCTATTTTAGAGCTTTTTTGCACAGTTAAAATTACAGACAGAGACATTCAGCTTCCCTCAGCAGTCCCCTGCATGCTTTAGGACATCTCTGAAGGGCTCAAAAGGCTTCAAAAGTCATATATTGAGGAAGGTAAAGCCACAGTGGAGCTGTGGCAGTTGTTGTGACTGTTTAAAAAACGTTTTTTCAATTTGTTAATCCGTTTTTTGTATTAAGGGGTTAATCATCCATTTGCAAGTGGGTGCAATGCTCTGCTAACTTGTTACATACACTGTAAAAATTTCGTTAGTTTAACTGCCTTTTTTCACTGTTATTTCAAATTTTAGCAAAATTTGTTTCCCTTAAAGGCACAGTAACGTTTTTTTATATTGCTTGTTTAACTTGATGTAAAGTGTTTTCCAAGCTTGCTAGTCTCATTGCTAGTCTGTATAAACATGTCTGACATAGAGGAAACTCCTTTTTCATTATGTTTAAAAGCCATGGTGGAACCCCATATGAAAATGTGTACTAAATGTATTGATTTCACTTTAAACAATAAAGATCAGCTTTTATCTTTAAAAAATTTATCACCAGAGGATTCTGGCGAGGGGGAAGTTATGCCGACTAACTCTCCCCACGTGTCAGACCCTTTGACTCCCGCTCAAGGGACTCACGCTAAAATGGCGCCAAGTACATCAAAGACGCCCATAGCGATTACTTTGCAGGACATGGCGGCAATCATGGATAATACCCTGTCAGCGGTATTAGCCAGACTGCCTGAATTCAGAGGAAAGCGCGATAGCTCTGGGGTTAGACGTAGTACAGAGCGCGCAGACGCCTTAAGGCCCATGTCTGATACTGCGTCACAATATGCAGAAGCTGAGGAAGGAGAGCTTCAGTCTGTGGGTGACATTTCTGATTCGGGGAAACCTGATTCAGATATTTCTACTTTTAAATTTAAGCTTGAGAACCTCCGTGTATTGCTTGGGGAGGTGTTAGCTGCTCTGAATGACTGTGACACAATTGCAGTACCAGAGAAATTGTGTAGACTGGATAAATACTATGCAGTGCCGGTGTGTACTGATGTTTTTCCAATACCTAAAAGGTTTACAGAAATCATTAATAAGGAGTGGGATAGACCCGGTGTGCCGTTTTCCCCCCCCTCCTATTTTTAGAAAAATGTTTCCAATAGATGCCACCACACGGGACTTATGGCAGACGGTCCCTAAGGTGGAGGGAGCAGTTTCTACTTTAGCAAAGCGTACCACTATCCCTGTCGAGGACAGTTGTGCTTTTTCAGATCCAATGGATAAAAAATTAGAAGGTTACCTTAAGAAAATGTTTATTCAACAAGGTTTTATCCTGCAGCCCCTTGCATGCATTGCGCCTGTCACTGCTGCTGCGGCGTTCTGGTTTGAGTCTCTGGAAGAGGCCTTTCAGACAGCTACTCCATTGACTGAAATACTTGACAAGCTTAGAACACTTAAGCTAGCTAATTCTTTTGTTTCTGACGCCATTGTTCATTTGACTAAACCAACGGCTAAGAATTCTGGATTCGCCATCCAGGCACGTAGGGCGCTATGGCTTAAATCTTGGTCAGCTGACGTGACTTCAAAGTCTAAATTACTTAACATTCCCTTCAAGGGGCAGACCCTATTCGGGCCTGGTTTGAAGGAAATTATTGCTGACATTACTGGAGGTAAGGGTCATACCCTTCCTCAAGACAGGGCCAAATCAAAGGCCAAACAGTCTAATTTTCGTGCCTTTCGAAACTTCAAGGCAGGTGCAGCATCAACTTCCTCTGCTACAAGACAAGAGGGAACTTTTGCTCAATCCAAGCCGGGCTGGAAACCTAACCAGTCCTGGAATAAAGGCAAGCAGGCCAGAAAGCCTGCTGCTGCCTCTAAGACAGCATGAAGGAACGGCCCCCTATCCGGTAACGGATCTAGTAGGGGGCAGACTTTCTCTCTTCGCCCAGGCATGGGCAAGAGATGTTCAGGATCCCTGGGCGTTGGAGATCATATCTCAGGGATATCTTCTGGACTTCAAAGCTTCCCCTCCTCAAGGGAGATTTCACCTTTCGAGATTATCTGTAAACCAGATAAAGAAAGAGGCATTCTTACGCTGTGTGCAAGACCTCCTAGTTATGGGAGTGATCTGTCCAGTTCCACAGTCGGAACAGGGACAGGGTTTTTATTCAAATCTGTTTGTGGTTCCCAAAAAAAAGGGAACCTTCAGACCCATTTTGGATCTAAAGATCTTAAACAAATTCCTCAGAGTTCCATCGTTCAAAATGGAAACTATTCGGATCATCCTACCACAGTGGATTTGAAGGATGCTTACCTTCACATACCGATTCACAAATATCATCATCGGTTCCTAAGGTTTGGCTTTCTGGACAGGCATTACCAATTTGTGGCTCTTCCCTTCGGGTTAGCTACAGCTCCAAGAATCTTTACAAAGGTTCTGGGATCGCTTCTGGCGGTCCTAAGACTGCGAGGTATATCAGTGGCCCCTTATCTGGACGACATCCTGATACAGGCGTCAAGCTTTCAGATTGCCAAGTCACATACGGACATAGTTCTGGCATTTCTCAGGTCACATGGGTGGAAGGTGAAAAGAGGAAAAGAGTTCTCTATCCCCACTCACAAGAGTCTCCTTCCTAGGGACTCTGATAGATTCTGTAAAAATGAAGATTTACCTGACAGAATCCAGGTTATCAAAGCTTCTAAAATCTTGCCGTGTTCTTCATTCTATTCCACGCCCTTCGGTGGCTCAGTGTATGGAAGTAATCGGCTTGATGGTAACGGCGATGGACATAGTGCCATTTGCGCGCATACATCTCAGACCGCTGCAACTATGCATGCTCAGTCAGTGGAATGGGGATTACACAGATTTGTCCCCTCTGCTAAATCTGGATCAAGAGACCAGAGATTCTCTTCTCTGGTGGCTATCTCGGGTCCATCTGTCCAAAGGTATGACCTTTCGCAGGCCAGATTGGACAATTGTAACAACAGATGCCAGCCTTCTAGGTTGGGGTGCAGTCTGGAATTCCCTGAAGGCTCAGGGATCGTGGACTCAGGAGGAGAAACTCCTCCCAATAAATATTCTGGAGTTAAGAGCAATATTCAATGCTCTTCTAGCTTGGCCTCAGTTAGCAACCCTGAGGTTCATCAGATTTCAGTCGGACAACATCACGACTGTGGCTTACATCAACCATCAAGGGGGAACCAGGAGTTCCCTAGCGATGTTAGAAGTCTCCAAGATAATTCGCTGGGCAGAGACTCACTCTTGCCACCTATCAGCAATCCATATCCCAGGTGTAGAGAACTGGGAGGCGGATTTTCTAAGTCGTCAGACTTTTCATCCGGGGGAGTGGGAACTCCATCCGGAGGTATTTGCTCAATTGGTTCATCGTTGGGGCAAACCAGAACTGGATCTCATGGCATCTTGCCAGAACGCCAAGCTTCCTTGTTACGGATCCAGGTCCAGGGACCCAGAAGCGGCACTGATAGATGCTCTAGCAGCGCCTTGGTTCTTCAACCTGGCTTATGTGTTTCCACCGTTTCCTCTGCTCCCTCGACTGATTGCCAAAATCAAACAGGAGAGAGCATTGGTGATCTTGATAGCGCCTGCGTGGCCACGCAGGACCTGGTATGCAGACCTAGTGGACATGTCATCCTTTCCACCATGGACCCTGCCTCTGAGACAAGACCTTCTACTACAAGGTCCTTTCAATCATCCGAATCTAATTTCTCTGAGACTGACTGCATGGAGATTGAACGCTTGATTTTATCAAAGCGTGGCTTCTCCGAGTCAGTCATTGATACCCTTATACAGGCACGAAAGCCTGTCACCAGGAAAATCTACCATAAGATATGGCGTAAATACCTTTATTGGTGTGAATCCAAGAATTACTCATGGAGTAAGGTTAGGATTCCTAGGATATTGTCCTTTCTCCAAGAGGGTTTGGAAAAAGGATTATCAGCTAGTTCTTTAAAGGGACAGATTTCTGCTCTGTCTATTCTTTTGCACAAGCGTCTGGCAGAAGTTCCAGACGTTCAAGCTTTTTGTCAGGCTTTGGTTAGAATTAAGCCTGTGTTTAAACCTGTTGCTCCCCCATGGAGCTTAAACTTGGTTCTTAAAGTTCTTCAAGGGGTTCCGTTTGAACCCCTTCATTCCATTGATATCAAACTTTTATCTTGGAAAGTTCTGTTTTTGATGGCTATTTCCTCGGCTCGGAGAGTCTCTGAGTTATCTGCCTTACAATGTGATTCTCCTTATCTGATTTTCCATTCAGATAAAGTAGTTCTGCGTACAAAACCTGGGTTTTTACCTAAGGTAGTTTCTAACAAGAATTTCAATCAAGAGATTGTTGTTCTATCATTGTGTCCTAATCCTTCTTCAAAGAAGGAACGCCTTTTACATAATCTGAACGTGGTCCGTGCTTTAAAGTTTTACTTACAAGCTACTAAAGATTTTCGCCAAACATCTACACTGTTTGTTGTTTACTCTGGACAGAGGAGAGGTCAAAAAGCTTCGGCAACCTCTCTTTCTTTTTGGCTTTGGAGCGTAATACGATTAGCCTATGAGACTGCTGGACAGCAGCCCCCTGAAAGGATTACAGCTCATTCTACTAGAGCTGTGGCTTCCACCTGGGCCTTTAAAAATGAGGCTTCTGTTGAACAGATTTGCAAGGCGGCGACTTGGTCTTCGCTTCATACCTTTTCAAAATTTTACAAATTTGATACTTTAGCTTCTTCGGAGGCTATTTTTGGGTTCCTTCCATTTAAGCCTGCCTTGTCCCTCCCTTCATCCATGTACTTTAGCTTTGGTATTGGTATCCCACAAGTAATGGATGATCCGTGGACTGGATACACCTTACAAGAGAAAACATAATTTATGCTTACCTGATAAATTTATTTCTCTTGTAGTGTATCCAGTCCACGGCCCGCCCTGTCTTTTTAAGGCAGGTCTAAATTTTAATTTAAACTACAGTCACCACTGCACCCTATGGTTTCTCCTTTCTCGGCTTGTTTCGGTCGAATGACTGGATATGGCAGTTAGGGGAGGAGCTATATAGCAGCTCTGCTGTGGGTGATTCTCTTGCAACTTCCTGTTGGGAAGGAGAATATCCCACAAGTAATGGATGATCTGTGGACTGGATACACCACAAGAGAAATAAATTTATCAGGTAAGCATACATTATGTTTTTAAAGGGACAGTCTAGTCAAAATTAAACTTTCATGATTCAGATAGGGCATGCAATTTTAAACAGCTTTCCAATTTACTTCTATTATCTAATTTGCTCAATTCTTTAGATATCCTTTGTTGAAGAAATAGCAATGCACATGTGTGAGCCAATCACACAAGGCCTCTATGTGCAGCAACCAATCAGCAGCTACTGAGCATATCTAGATATGCTTTTCAGCAAGTGATATCAAGAAAATGAAGCAAATTAGATAATAGAAGTAAATTATAAAGTGGTTTAAAATGGCATGCTCTTTCTAAATCACGAAAGAAAAAAATTGGGTTTCATGTCCCTTTAAGTATGCCTGGATTAGGCTGTGGTAAAACACAATAATGTGTTTACACTTAGAGGGATATTAAAAAAATTAATTCTTCTGTACTTTAAAATTATTAAAAAGTAGGAATGGCACCAGTCTTTTGAAAAGTAAAAAAGTGTTGATTCAGGGTGCATTTCAGAAAAATTGCAGGTGGGGGTAATAGAGCTATTTTTTAAAAAAAGCCTCCTATTCCAAAAAGTAAGAACAACATGTTTATGTGAATCCCACAGGTCTAGTTTCTATTCAAGTCGCTAAAATTGAGAGGCTTCACAAAAATGTATCATCATGTGATATTGTTATTTTAATAGTGGCTCAATTTTAATGACAAGATTCCAATTGATTTGCTATTACTTAATAACAGAGTACTATTTCCTGGTCACTAAATACTAGTAGGACCTGACTGCTCATCAGTATGCCCTTCTGTCAGGGATTTTCTGATCACTACCTATGGTACCTATGACAATATCTATGATAATAATAAACCAGAAAACATTCGGAATCCTGATTGGTTAAAAAAAAAAATTGACAGGAGAGGTTGCATGGTGGGTTATTTCAAAGATGTTTTCTGGGGGTTACATTTAAGTGGGGTTAAATTGAGGTGCAAGTTAAATTTTAGGGGTCTGTGGAGTTAATTTTAGGACTGTTGATCCTGGGGGTTCAGTTTGGGATGTTAAACTTTGGAGAATTAATTTTAGGATGCGTGTTAAATGTAGGTTTTTTTCTTAGGTAGGCGGTTACATTTTAAGGGGACAAGTTTACATAGAGTTTATTTATAGGCTGGGTTAAATATAAATTATGTTTAATTTTAGTAGGGAGTAATATTTATTGGTGTGATTTTAGGAGTTAAATACAGGCTATGGCTTATTTAACTGGAGAGATTTTCTGTGGGTGGGTTATTTGAGATTAAAATTGATAACACTGGGAGGAATCAAGTTTGTTTGCTGTTAGAGTTAATTGCACTAGGCCTACTTGGTTACAGTTAGGATTAATTGCAGTGTAGAGGTTCACTTGTGTTGGGGACCATAGTTAGGGTAAACTTGAGGTGGGGTCATGGTTTTGGAAATGCTAGGATTTACCAGTGCAATAAATAAAGAGGACTTTAAGGGCTCCATTTATTATGCTTTGGAGACCCATCATTTTAGGTCCACCTGAAACGGAAGTTAAAGGGACACTGAACCCAAATTTTTTCTTTCGTGATTCAGATAGAGCATGCCATTTTAAGCAACTTTCTAATTTATTCCTATTATCAAATTTTCTTCATTCTCTTGGTATCTTTATTTGAAATGCAAGAATGTAAGTTTAGATGCCGGTTGGTGAACAACCTATGATTGGTGGATAAATTCATCCACCAAGAAAAAAGTGCTGTCCAGAGATCTGAAACAAAAAAAAACTTAGATACCTTCTTTTTCAAATAAAAATAGCAAGAGAACGAAGAAAAATTGATAATAGGAGTAAATTAAAAAGTTGCTTAAAATTGCATGCTCTATTCGAATCACAAAAGAAAAAAATTGGGTTCAGTGTCCCTTTAAGAATCAGCGGTCTTAAGACCATTGCTCCTTAACTTGTCCACCACCTTTAAGCATCCGATCTAATTTGGATGATTGACGGCCAATGCTAGTGGTCGATTGGCCACCAGTGAGCAGGGGGCGGCATTGCACAAGCATTTCACTAGAAATGCTTGTGCAATGTTAAATGCCAACAGCGTATGCTGTCGGCATTTAGCGAGGTTGAGCAGACATGATCCGCTACAGCGAAGCATGTCCACTCAACCATTAATAAATGTACCCCTACGTCATGAAGTATAAAAAAACTTCATGCTGAAAGTACCTTTGTTTGCCTGTGAGTCTATGCCGAGCCCACAGCAAAATGCTGTATTCCCGATGAGGTGATGTTTCCACCTCTAAGACAATAGTGTTGATCGGCTACCACTGCTATTGAGTTAGAAATGTCACCTCATTGACAAAATATTGTGCAGCTTGGTATAAACTTGCATGCAAATAAAAGTACTTTTAGCATGAAGTTTTTTATACTTCATAACTGAAAGTCCCCTTTATTTGTAGCACTGGAAAATCCTAACGTTTCAAAAACCATGACCCGAACCCAAGTTAACCCTAACTATGGCCCCCAACACAAGTGAACCTCTACACTACAATTATTTGTAGCATTGGTAAATCCTATCGTTTAAAAAATGCTAGGGTTTACTATCACTTTAATCTCCATTGTGCTTCAGTTTACTGTGTTAAATACAAAAAAAATGTTGTAGTCACCCATTAACTGCTGAAAATAAAAGGAACATTAGCCAAAATAAATATATGCGGAATCTGTTTATTGACACGAATAATTCTTCCATTTGCTTTGGCATAATACCTTACATGGCACATACATTCTACACTTCATAAAACGGGGAACACTCCCAGATTATGCTTGTTGCGTAGCATAGTATAAAAATTGTGTATCATCATGTTGATCCAGAGTTCTTATACAGGTTACAGCAACTGCTAAACAATAAATTTAAAGGGACACTAAGGGCTCAATTTATCAAAGCCCTACGGCTGCAAGTTCTCAAAAGAACTTACCGTAATTTACCAAGCAGCGGTCACCAGACCGCCGCTTCCCTAACCTCTTTGCAACCTCTAAGGTGGCGAAATTCAATCTCCGTGGTCTAGTCTGACTGAGGAGATTGACAGCTCCTGCCCGCGTGTGATTGGCTGTGCTTGGGCAGGGGGCGGGATTGCACACGAGCGCAAAATTGCGTTCGTATGCAATGGTGATTACCTGCGGGTAATTTTGCCCCTCCTCAGCTTTGATAAATCTAGCTCTCAACACAATTTTTTTCTTTCATTATTATCATTATTATTTATTTATAAAGCGCCAACAGATTCCGCAGCGCTGTCCATGGGTACAAAGATAAAAGTACAGTACAATACAATATAAAAGACACCAGACAAATTTGAACAAACAAATACAGGTGGAATTGAGGGCCCTGTTCCCGTGGGAACTTACAATCTAGATGGGTAGGAGGATGAGAAACAGGAGGTGGGGACTGCAAAGGTGAGAATGATGTTACTGTGGAGTTAGATGAGGGCAGCTATTAGGCAAGTGGAATTTATTTGTTACTGATTTGGAGATAGGCTTCGCTGAACAAAAAGGTCTTTAGGGAGAGCGTTTAAAGAAGGAAAGGTTAGGGGAAATTCTGACAGCTTGAGGAAGTGCATTCCATAAGGTTTGTGCCTCACGAGAGAAGTCCTGACGTCTAGTATGGGAGAAGGTGATGGTAGAAGAGGCAAGGAACAGTTCATTGTTGGATTTTAGGGGACGGGCTGGAGTATATTTGTTGATGAGTGGGGACAGAGGGGGAGCTGCTTTTGTAAGGGCTTTGTAGGTCAGGGTGAGAATTTTGAATTTAATTATGCTGTGAATGGGGAGCCAGTGAAGGGACTCGCAGAGTGGTGCAGCAGATACAGAGCGTCAGGAGAGGTGGATTAGCCTAGCAGAGGCATTTAGGATGGATTGAAGAGGGGAGAGGCGGGAGAGAGGGAGGCCAGTTAGTTGGTTATTACAGTAGTCAAGTCGGGAAATTACAAGGGAGTGGATTAGCTGTTTAGTAGTTTCAGCACTCAGAAACGGACGAATTTTGGAGATATTGCATAGGTGGTTGCAACAGGATGAAGAGAGCAATTAGATGTGGGGTATGAAGGATAGATAGAGTCAAGTGTAACTCCTAGGCTGCAGACTTGGGGTGATGGAAAGATAGTGGTGTCACCAACAGTGATTGAAAAGTTAGAAACCGGAGTAGAATTAGATGGGGGCATTAGAAGGAGCTCCGTCTTGGACATGTAGATTTTTAGGTGGTGAGAGGCAATCCAAGAAGAAATGCCAGATAAGCAGATACTGATGTGAGAAAGGACAGAAGGAGAGGGTGCAGGGGTGGATAGGTAGATCTGAGTATCATCAGCATAGAGGTGATAGTTGAAGTCATAGCTGCTGATAAGTTTACCCAGTGAGGAAGTATAAATAGAGAAGAGTAAAGGACCCAGAACAGAGTCTTGAGATACTCCAACAGACAGAGGAAATTTATAGGAGGAGCTGCCAGCAAAGGAGACAGAAAAGGACCTTTCAGAGAGATAAGAGTGGATCCAGGAGAGGGCAGTGTCAGAGAGCCCAAGGGAGCTGAGAGTCCGTAGGAGAAGGGGATGGTCAACGGTGTCAAAGGCAGCAGACAGGTCAAGTAAGATAAGTATTGAGTAGTGGCCGTTGTTTTAGCAGAAAGAAGATCATTAGTAACCTTGGTGAGGGCAGTCTCAGGAGTGTTGGGGACGGACGCCAGATTGCAAGGGGTCAAGCAATGAGTTGGAGGACAAGAAGTGGGTTAGGCGATCGAAAACTCGTTTTTCCAGGACTTTTGAAGCTAGCGGAAGCAGTGATATGGGGCAGTAGTCTGCAGGAGAATTGGGGTCGAGGGAGGGTTTTTTGAGGATGGGGGTGACATTTGCATGTTTGAAGGAAGATGGGAATGAACCGGTAGTAAAGGATAGGTTGAATATGTGAGTAAGAGCTGGAGTGAGAATAGAAGACAGAGAAGGTATTAGATGTGAAGGGATAGGGTCAAGTGGGCAGGTAGTGAGGTGTGAGGAAAACGATAGGGAACTCACATCATTCTTAGTGGTTGGGGGAAAGGTGCTGAGAGTGGTGGAGGGGGTGGCTGGAGGTGGATATGGAATTTTGCAGTCTTGTGTTGGGATATTACTTTGGATGGTAAGTGTTTTGTTGAAAAAGTAGTCTGCCAGGTTTTGAGTACTAAAGGCAGATGAAGGGGGTGGTGCAGATGGATAGAGGAGAGAGTTGAAAATGGAGAAGAGACGTTTAGAGTTTGAGGAGTGAGTAGATATAAGGGAAGATAAGTAGGTTTGCTTGGCTAAGTGAAGGGCAGAGGAGTAAAAATAAAGAATGAACTTATAGTGGAGGAAATCTGGTTCAGAGCGGGATTTTCCACCAGGCATGTTCAGCAGCACGGGGCATTTTTGCAGTTAACGTGTTTGCTTAGAGTGCCAGGGTTGGAGCTGACGACGTGGGGTTTTGCGTATTTGGGGAGGAGCAAAAGTGTCAAATGCAGAGGAAAGAGTATTGTTTTTGTGGGTTGTAGCAAGGTCAGGGATGGATATTGTTTAAGTGTGTGGGAGGCGTTTTTTTATACGTTTGGAAAGTTGAAGAGGATCCACGGTGTGCAGGGACGAGAAGTAGGTTTAGCCTGTATATTAAGATTAAAGGTGAGTAGATGGTGGTCTGAGATGGGAAATGGGTGACAGGTGACGTCAGAGAGAGAGCAGAGGTAGGAGAATACCAGATCAATAGAGTGTCCGTCATGATGAGTAGGGAATAGAGTTATCAATGGGGATGTTGAAGTGTATTTGGAGAGAGAAAGTGAGAAAGCCAGGCAGCAAAGTTATCAAGGAATTGAGAGGTTGGTCCAGGGGGCGATAGATAACTGCCACCCTGAGAGAGAGGGGGGAGAACAGATGGATGCAGTGAACTTCAAAGGAGAAAAAGGAGAGAGATGGATGAGGATGCAGGTGCTGATAGGAGCAAGAGGGGGAGAGTAAGATACCAACACCGCCACCATGTCTCTCACCTGGCCTAGGTGTGTGGCTAAAGTGGAGACCACCGTGCGTGAGAGCAGAAATGGAAGCAGTGTCAGAAGATGATAACCAGGTTTCAGTAATTGCTAGAAGATTGAAGGCGTTAGAAACAAACAGGTCGTTAACAGTTGTAAGTTTGTTACAGACAGAGCGTGCATTCCAAAGAGCACAATAAAAGAGAGGGGATAAGCACTGTTGGTTAATAGAGATGAGATTGTTAGGATTGCATGACCTAGGGTTTTTGCAGTGGGGGACTGAGTGAGAGTGTAAAAGTGTGGTGACTGCTGCAGGGCATCTAAACTTACACTTTTGCTTTTCAAATAAAGATACCAAGAGAATGAAGAAAATTTGATAATAGGAGTACATTAGAAAGTTGCTTAAAATTGCATGCTCTATCTGAATCACAAAAGAAAAAACTTGGGTTCAGTGTCCCTTTAATGTGTTTAAAATGACATGTTATACCAGCTGCAGAATTTAAAATGTATGGGATATTGTTCCTCTAGGTATAATTTTATATATGAAATAACTGTTATTGCTAATTGAAACCAGAACCCAATGAAATGGGTTGAGATTGCAGGGAAAGCAGATTTTATCTTTTTTGTCTAATTATTTACACTTGTCCTCCTTATCTTCTTTTTTACTTTTTACTAAAAGGCCAATATTTAGGGCCTAATATTTAAAACCACTATGGCATGGAGAGAAATCATGCAAAATCTTTAGGGGGGGTTTAGACCTTGCATTGTAATGTAGGAGCCTCTGCTTCACATAAATAACACTACATAACAAAATTAACATTTCTCAAGATAAAAATTGTGTTTCTAAAAAAAATTTTTTTTTTATAAAATGTTTTATTGAGGTGTGTGAAACATACAAAAACAAAATAACAAGGCTGTACACGTTGGCAATACTACAAACATGTCATTTTCATACAGAAGCCAGATATAACACTTCCATTACTATAGAAACCAACAACATATGCTCGAGTAGTTGTAGACACAGGACCAGTCTAGGTCCAGGTTTGGATGGTATTATCATCAGAAAGTTGAGGAAGAAGTATTGGATCAAAAATAACCCTGTATATAATAATTTATGGTATTGTAAAGCCTGTGCGAGTTGGCCCTCATTTTTATTATTTGTATGGCATTGGAGTAACTAATATATAGATCTCTTTGGGATCAGCAAAGTAAAATCAATTGCATTAAGTGCTAGTTACATATACATGTCAGGGGTATAGGGAGATAAGAGTGGTCCAGAGCCGCTCGAGTACATATATCTGGTATCTGGGGTTGGGAGAAGGGATAGGAAGGAAGAAGAGAAAAAAATAAAAAAATAAGAAGGGACAAGTAGGCTGCGGTATGTCAATTAGGACTACATAAGTACTGAGCTCCTATATGCATTTCAAACCTTAAACAAAAAAACATTCTATAGCTGCTATAAAATAGAGGGAAGTAGCCTCTCAGTGTTAGCCTGTATAGGTCAGGAAGTAGATATTCAAATGGATAAAAAATACAACTATTGTAGGAGACAGTTAGTGGGTAAACATATGTAATAAACATTGGGATAATTCCAAGGAAATTACTAGGCTGTGAAATGATACATGGTGTCTCAATTTTAGTTGGTTTAGAAATCATAGCTTAAAAAAAAAAAAAAAAAAAAAAAGGAGTAAAGTCATAGGGAGACAGTATACTTTTCATGAGAGAAATTATGGTTTTAACTAACACTGTTATTGCCACTAACAATCTAGCTTCTTTCCAGATGAGCTACAACATTTTAGTAAAGAAATATGGTTTAACTAATATTAGAGGAGCTAGACAAATCCCACCAATATAGCCAATACATTTCTTTCCCATATGAGCCAGGAGCAAGAAGAGGGTGCAGTAATATATCATCCTATCAAGATAACATCATATTAAATCAAACAAAACCCTATAGCAAAACTTAACTATTCATCTGTTCACATATAACGAAAAATGTGATACAAGGAGGAGGAATATGTAACATAAGAAACAGTCCTTAATGACCAGACTAGAACCTGAAGTTCTATGTAGATAGGCAGTAGCGTTCAACCCACTCCGGATTTGGGGTGAGTAAGGTAGAATAGCATCAAAATAAAAATGAGCGTCTGTGACACTAGGTAGGCGACATAGTCCTGGATAGAGCAGTCCAATGATCTGCGCTCCATCTCTGGCAAAGTCAAAGCTGATTCAGGTGCCTTCTCTCCCCTCTGGCTGAGGATCATCCCAAATAAGGCAGTATGTAATAACTCGGTTTCCGAGCGGTTGTGAGATAATGCCTCGGCATCTAAAATCTCCAAGTGCGTCGGTGTATGCATAGCCTGCATGGCAGACAGGTCAGCGTCTCTCACAAACTGATTACCAACTAACTCTGAGAAGCTAACCAAGATCCCCTGCTGCGGAGTCGCCCATGGGTCCTGCGGTAGTTGTTTAGCTAGATCAAGTAGCGCTAGGAGGATTTGCTTTAAATCAGAGAAGTGGTCATCTAAATGAGATACCATCGTATACTCCTCCTTGTCTGTGGGTTCCATGTCGTTGGAAGATTAGTATAGGCACAGATAAGTAGCCACCAGGAGATATTAAAAGCTCTGTCGCCCTCCGCTTTTTCCTGAAAGATTTTGGCCCAGACACCAGCGGGAAGGGGAAGCACTGGGTGGGGGTTCAGCAGCTCTGAACTTGAAGCATAAAATGCGATTTTTGAGCAAGGCCGTTACATTAAAACGGAAGTACAGAAGAAGCCTGGGTACAATTCCAAGAATGGTCTCGAAGTCTCGTTAGTCCATCACTTGCTACAGAACAGTAAGGCACAATATTACGTTTTAGTGGGCAAGGAGATAAGGCCTAAAATGGTGGCTCAGCTTCTCAATGATTCAGAGCTGCGTCATACCGGAGCATAATGTCAGAGCTTCCTTGTTTTAGTCTCATGCAGTCTGGCTTATGTTCCACTTGATAATATGTCAATATAGGGCATAAGTTGAGTTTTGTCTTTAAGAGATAGAGGCCTAGATTTGGAGTTCGGCGGTAGCCGTCAAAACCAGCGTTAGAGGCTCCTAACGCTGGTTTTGGCCGCCCGCTGGTATTTGGAGTCAGTGATTAAAGGGTCTAACACTCACTTTTCAGCCGCGACTTTTCCATACCGCAGATCCCCCTACGCCATTTGCGTAGCCTATCTTTTCAATGGGATCTTTCTAACGCTGGTATTTAGAGTCGTTTCTGAAGTGAGCGTTAGAGCTCTAACGACAAGATTCCAGCCGCCTGAAAATAGCAGGAGTTAAGAGCTTTCTGGCTAACGCCGGTTTATAAAGCTCTTAACTACTGTACCCTAAAGTACACTAACACCCATAAACTACCTATGTACCCCTAAACCGAGGTCCCCCCACATCGCCGCCACTCGATTTAAATTTTTAACCCCTAATCTGCCGACCGCCACCTACGTTATACTTATGTACCCCTAATCTGCTACCCCTAACATCGCCGACCCCTATATTACATTTATTAACCCCTAATCTGCCCCCCTCAACGTCGCCGACACCTGCCTACACTTATTAACCCCTAATCTGCCGAGCGGACCTGAGCGCTACTATAATAAAGTTATTAACCCCTAATCCGCCTCACTCCCGCCTCACTAACCCTATCATAAATAGTATTAACCCCTAATCTGCCCTCCCTAACATCGCTGACACCTAACTTCAATTATTAACCCCTAATCTGCCGACCGGAGCTCACCGCTATTCTAATAAATGTATTAACCCCTAAAGCTAAGTCTAACCCTAACACTAACACCCCCCTAAGTTAAATATAATTTTTATCTAACGAAATAAATTAACTCTTATTAAATAAATTATTCCTATTTAAAGCTAAATACTTACCTGTAAAATAAATCCTAATATAGCTACAATATAAATTATAATTATATTATAGCTATTTTAGGATTAATATTTATTTTACAGGTAACTTTGTATTTATTTTAACCAGGTACAATACCTATTAAATAGTTAAGAACTATTTAATAGTTACCTAGTTAAAATATTAACAAATTTACCTGTAAAATAAATCCTAACCTAAGATATAATTAAACCTAACACTACCCTATCAATAAAATAATTAAATAAACTACCTACAATTACCTACAATTAACCTAACACTACACTATCAATAAATTAATTAAACACAATTCCTACAAATAAATACAATGAAATAAACTAGCTAAAGTACAAAAAATAAAAAAGATCTAAGTTACAGAAAATAAAAAAATATTTACAAACATAATAAAAATATTACAACAATTTTAAACTAATTACACCTACTCTAAGCCCCCTAATAAAATAACAAAGCCCCCCAAAATAAAAAATTCCCTACCCTATTCTAAATTAAAAAAGTTACAAGCTCTTTTACCTTACCAGCCCTGAACAGGGCCCTTTGCGGGGCATGCCCCAAGAATTTCAGCTCTTTTGCCTGTAAAAGAATAAATACAATACCCCCCCCCAACATTACAACCCACCACCCACATACCCCTAATCTAACCCAAACCCCCCTTAAATAAACCTAACACTAAGCCCCTGAAGATCTTCCTACCTTGTCTTCACCATACCAGGTTCACCGATCCGTCCTGAAGAGCTCCTCCGATGTCCTGATCCAAGCCCAAGCGGGGGCTGAAGAGGTCCATGATCCGGTCAAAGTCTTCATCCAAGCGGGGCAGAAGAGGATCTTCCATCCGATTGAAGTCATCATCCAGGCGGCATCTTCGATCTTCTTCCATCCGGAGCGAAGCGGCAGGATCCTGAAGACATCCAGCGCGGAACATCCATCCGGACCGACGACTGAACGACGAATGACTGTTCCTTTAAGGGACGTCATCCAAGATGGCGTCCCTCGAATTCCGATTGGCTGATAGGATTCTATCAGCCAATCGGAATTAAGGTAGGAATTTTCTGATTGGCTGATGGAATCAGCCAATCAGAATCAAGTTCAATCCGATTGGCTGATCCAATCAGCCAATCAGATTGAGCTCGCATTCTATTGGCTGTTCCGATCAGCCAATAGAATGCGAGCTCAATCTGATTGGCTGATTGGATCAGCCAATCGGATTGAACTTGATTCTGATTGGCTGATTCCATCAGCCAATCAGAAAATTCCTACCTTAATTCCGATTGGCTGATAGAATCCTATCAGCCAATCGGAATTCGAGGGACGCCATCTTGGATGACGTCCCTTAAAGGAACCGTCATTAGTCGGGAGACATCGGAAGAAGAGGATGGATCCGCGTCGCCTGCTTCAAGATGGACCCGCTCCGCACCGGATGGAAGAAGATCGAAGATGCCGCTTGGAGAAGATGTTTGCCGGTCCGGATGTCCTCTTCTTGCCGGATAGGAGGAAGACTTTGGAGCACCGGATTATGGATCGCCAACCCCCGCTTGGGTTGGATGAAGATCTTGGAGCCAGGACGGATCGGTGATACCTGGATGGTGAAGACAAGGTAGGAAGATCTTCAGGGGATTAGTGTTAGGTTTATTTAAGGGGGGTTTGGGTTAGATTAGGGGTATGTGGGTGGTGGGTTGTAATGTTGGGGGGGGTATTGTATGTTTTTTTTTACAGGCAAAAGAGCTGAAATTCTTGGGGCATGCCCCGCAAAGGGCCCTGTTCAGGGCTGGTAAGGTAAAAGAGCTTGTAACTTTTTTAATTTAGAATAGGGTAGGGAATTTTTTCTTTTGGGGGGCTTTGTTATTTTATTAGGGGGCTTAGAGTAGGTGTAATTAGTTTAAAATTGTTGTAATATTTTTCTTATGTTTGTAAATATTTTTTTATTTTCTGTAACTTAGTTCTTTTTTATTTTTTGTACTTTAGCTAGTTTATTTAATTGTATTTATTTGTAGCAATTGTGTTTAATTAATTTATTGATAGTGTAGTGTTAGGTTAATTGTAGGTAATTGTAGGTAGTTTATTTAATTATTTTATTGATAGGGTAGTGTTAGGTTTAATTATAACTTAGGTTAGGATTTATTTTACAGGTAAATTTGTTATTATTTTAACTAGGTAACTATTAAATAGTTCTTAACTATTTAATAGCTATTGTACCTGGTTAAAATAATTACAAAGTTGCCTGTAAAATAAATATTAATCCTAAAATAGCTATAATATAATTATAATTTATATTGTAGCTATATTAGGATTTATTTTACAGGTAAGTATTTAGCTTTAAATAGGAATAAGTTATTTAATAAGAGTTAATTTATTTCGTTAGATAAAAATTATATTTAACTTAGGGGGGTGTTAGTGTTAGGGTTAGACTTAGCTTTAGGGGTTAATCCATTTATTAGAATAGCGGTGAGCTCCGATCGGAAGTTTAGGGGTTAATAATTGAAGGTAGGTGTCGGCGATGTTAGGGAGGGCAGATTAGGGGTTAATACTATTTATGATAGGGTTAGTGAGGCGGATTAGGGGTTAATAACTTTATTATAGTAGCGCTCAGGTCCGCTCGGCAGATTAGGGGTTAATAAGTGTAGGTAGGTGTCGGCGACGTTGTGGGGGGCAGATTAGGGGTTAATAAATATAACATAGGGGTCGGCGATGTTAGGGCAGCAGATTAGGGGTACATAGGGATAACGTAGGTGGCGGCGTTTTACGGAGCGGCAGATTAGGGGTTAAAAGTGTAATGCAGGGGTCAGCGATAGCGGGGGCGGCAGATTAGGGGTTAATAAGTGTAAGGGTAGGGGTGTTTAGACTCGGGGTACATGTTAGGGTGTTAGGTGCAGACGTAGGAAGTGTTTCCCCATAGGAAACAATGGGGCTGCGTTAGGAGCTGAACGCTGCTTTTTTGCAGGTGTTAGGTTTTTTTTCAGCTCAAACAGTCCCATTGTTTCCTATGGGAGAATCGTGCACAAGCACGTTTTTGAGGCCGGCCGTGTCCGTAAGCAACTCTGGTATCGAGAGTTGCATTTGCGGTAAAAATGCTCTACGCTCCTTTTTTGGAGCCTAACGCAGCATTTGTTTTAACTCTCGATACCAGAGTTAAATTTATGGTGCGGCCAGAAAAAAGCCCGCGGAGCGTTAACAGTCCTTTTACCGCCGAACTCCAAATCTAGGCCAGAGACTTTTAGTGGCTTAATATAAAATTCCTATGGCGAGCTCAGTGTAGAAACGTCCGCTTCACTTGGCAGTTAGCTCCGCCCCATGTTTCTAAAAATTTTAAAGGCCTCGCCCTACCTACGAGACTTCTTAGATAACTTCACCTGGGTGGCGAGGTTTTGAATATCAGGACCTAAGTTCTGAATTCTCCAGCACTGCAAGATTTCTCTCATTTCTATATATGAAGGAGAGACAAGCCCATTGCAATACAGCACTGCGTAAAATAAGATTTTTGTTACACTTACACTTTATGCATTGAGGCCGAATTATCAAATGTCTGTCGGACCTGATCTGACAGTGCGGATCAGGTCCGACAGACATCGCTGAATGCGGAGAGCAATACGCTCTCCGTATTTAGCATTGCACCAGCAGCTCACAAGAGCTGCTGGTGCAACGCCGCCCCCTGTAGACTCGCGGCCAATGGGCCGCCAGCAGGGAGGTGTCAGTTAACCCGATCGTACTCGATCGGGTTGAATTGTGACGATTCCTGTCCGCCTGCTCAGAGCAGGCGGGGACAGGGTTAGGGAGCAGCAGTCTTTAGACCGCTGCTTCATAACTGCTGTTTCTGGGGAGTTTGAAGACTCGCCAGAAACACGGGCCCTCAAGCGCCATTCGGAGCTTGATAAATGGGCCTCTTTGTATTTTAGATTACTTTAAAGGGTGGGGCCTAGTTATCAAGCCGTCAACCTCAAATACGCTGGAATTCCGCAGCGTATTTGTGGCGAGGCTGATTCGCCTTAGTTATCAAAGGCTAGATACCGGCAAAAGTAGAATTTTGTGACGTAAACTTCGATCTGCCGGACTCAGTCCGACACAAATCGATTCTTACGTCACTCCAGATGTTCCGCAAACAAGTGCGGCACAATCTGACTACTGTTGCTAGTTATCAAAAAACTAGCAGGTATGCTCGGCACTTTTACGGCCCAGCGTACCTGGTTTTCAAACCGCCACCCTGGAGGCGGCGGATCCCATAGGAATCAATGGGAGTCTGACCATAGCGAAAGTACAAGTTCGCTGCTGCCAGACATCCCATTGATTTCTATGGGAGCTGTCTACACCTAACACCCTAACATGTACCCCTAGTCTTAACACCTCTAATCTGCCCCCCCATACATCGCCGCAACTAAATAAAGTTATTACCCCCTAAACCGCTGCTCCCGGAGCCCACCGCAAGCTACTCTATACATATTAACCCCTAAACCGCCGCTCCCGGAGCCCACCGCAACTATAATAAATGTATTAACCCCTAAACCGCTGCTCCCGGAGCCCACCACCACCTACATTATACCTAGTAACCCCTATCCTGCCCCCCTATACCGCCGCCCTCTATAATAACGTTATTAACCCCTATCCTGCTGATCCCGCACCTCGCCGCAAATAAATAAATAGTTTAACCCCTAAACTGCCGCTCCCTGAACCCGCCGCAACCTATATTAAATTTATTAACCCCTATCCTGCCCCCCCTACACCGTCGCCACCTATAATAAATTTATTAACCCCTATCCTGCCCCCCACTACACCGCCGCCACTGTAATAAATTTATTAACCCCTAAACCTAAGTCTAACACTAACCCTAAAACCCCCCTAACTTAGGCCTAGATTTAGAGTTGGGCGGTAGCCGTCAAAACCAGCGTTAGAGGCTCCTAACGCTGGTTTTGGGCTACCGCCGGTATTTGGAGTCAGTCAGGAAAGGGTCTAACGCTCACTTTCCAGCCGCGACTTTTCCATAAAGCAGATCCCCTTACGTCATTTGCGTATCCTATCTTTTCAATAGGATCTTTCTAACGACGGTATTTAGAGTCGTGGCTGAAGTGAGCGTTAGAAATCTAACGACAAAACTCCAGCCGCAGAAAAAAGTCAGTAGTTAAGAGCTTTCTGGGATAACGCCGGTTTATAAAGCTCTTAACTACTGTGCTCTAAAGTACACTAAAACCCATAAACTACCTATGTACCCCTAAACCGAGGTCCCCCCACATCGCCGCCACTCGATTAAATTTTTTTAACCCCTAATCTGCCGACCGCCACCTACGTTATACTTATGTACCCCTAATCTGCTGCCCCTAACACCGCCGACCCCTATATTATATTTATTAACTCCTAACCTGCCCCCCACAACGTCGCCGCCAGCTACCTACAATAATTAACCCCTAATCTGCCGACCGCAAAGCGCCGCCACTTACGTTATCCTTATGTACTCCTAATCTGCTGCCCCCTATATTATATTTATTAACCCCTAATCTGCCCCCCTCAATGTCGCCTCCACCTGCCTACACTTATTAACCCCTAATCTGCCGAGCGGACCACACCGCTACTATAATAAAGTTATTAACCCCTAATCCGCCTCACTCCCGCCTCAATAACCCTATAATAAATAGTATTAACCCCTAATCTGCCCTCCCTAAGATCGCCGACACCTAACTTCAATTATTAACCCCTAATCTGCCGACCGAATCTCGCCGCTACTGTAATAAATGGATTAACCCCTAAAGCTAAGTCTAACCCTAACACTAACACCCCCCTAAATTAAATATAATTTAAATCTAACGAAATAAATTAACTCTTATTAAATAAATTATTCCTATTTAAAGCTAAATACTTACCTGTAAAATAAACCCTAATATAGCTACAATATAAATTATAATTATATTATAGCTATTTTAGGATTTATATTTATTTTACAGGTAACTTTGTGTTTATTTTAACCAGGTACAATAGCTAAAATAGTTAAAATAATTACAAAATGACCTGTAAAATAAATCCTAACCTAAGTTACAATTAAACCTAACACTACACTATCAATAAATTAATTAAATAAAATACCTACAAATAAATACAATGAAATAAACTAACTAAAGTACAAAAAATAAAAAAGAACTAAGTTACAAAAAATAAATAAATATTTACAAACATTAGAAAAATATTACAACAATTTTAAACTAATTACACCTACTCTAAGCCCCCTAATAAAATAACAAAGACCCCCAAAATAAAAAAATGCCCTACCCTATTCTAAATTACAAAAGTTCAAAGCTCTTTTACCTTACCAGCCCTTAAAATGGCCCTTTGCGGGGCATGCCCCAAAGAATTCAGCTCTTTTGCCTGTAAAAAAAAAACATACAATACCCCCCCAACATTACAACCCACCACCCACATACCCCTAATCTAACCCAAACCCCCCTTAAATAAACCTAACACTAAGCCCCTGAAGATCTTTCTACCTTATCTTCACCATACCAGGTATCACCGATCGTTCCAGGCTCCAAAATCTTCATCCAAGCCCAAGCGGGGGCTGGCTATCCATAATCCGGCGGCTGAAGAGGTCCAGAAGAGGCTCCGAAGTCTTCATCCTATCCGGGAAGAAGAGGCGATCCGGACCGGCAACCATCTTGATCCAAGCGGCATCTTCTATCTTCATCCGATGACGACCGGCTCCATCTTGAAGACCTCCACCGCGGACCCATCTTCTTCTTCCGACGACTTCCCGACGAATGACGGTTCCTTTAAGGGACGTCATCCAAGATGGCGTCCCTCGAATTCCGATTGGCTGATAGGATTCTATCAGCCAATCGGAATTAAGGTAGGAAAATTCTGATTGGCTGATGGAATCAGCCAATTAGAATCAAGTTCAATCCGATTGGCTGATCGGAATAGCCAATAGAATGCGAGCTCAATCTGATTGGCTGATTGGATCAGCCAATCGGATTGAACTTGATTCTGATTGGCTGATTCCATCAGCCAATCAGAATATTCCTACCTTAATTCCGATTGGCTGATAGAATCCTATCAGCCAATCGGAATTCGAGGGACGCCATCTTGGATGACGTCATTTAAAGGAACCGTCATTCGGCGAGTAGGCGTTGGTTGAAGAGGTTGGATCCATGTCGGTTGGAAAGAAGATGGCTCCGCTCCGCTCCAGAAGAAAGAAGATTGAAGATGCGGCTTGATAGAAGACTTCATCCCGATGATGGAGTTCTTCAGCCGCCGCTTGGATCCAGACTTCAGCCCGAGGATGGACGTCACTCTTCAGCCCCCCGCTTGGGCTTGGATCAACACTTCCGAGGCTTGGATCAAGACTTCCGAGGACGGATCGGTGAACCTGGCAGGATGAAGATAAGGTAGAAAGATCTTCAGGGGCTTAGTGTTAGGATTTTATTTAAGGGGGGTTTGGGTTAGATTAGGGGTATGTGGGTGGTGGGTTGTAATGTTGGGGGGGGGGTATTGTATGTTTCTTTTACAGGCAAAAGAGCTGAATTCTTTGGGGCATGCCCCGCAAAGGGCCCTGTTCAGGGCTGGTAAGGTAAAAGAGCTTTGAACCTTTTTAATTTAGAATAGGGTAGGGCATTTTTTTATTTTGGGGGGCTTTGTTATTTTATTAGGGGGCTTAGAGTAGGTGTAATTAGTTTAAAATTGTTGTAATATTTTTCTAATGTTTGTAAATATTTTTTTATTTTTTGTAACTTAGTTCTTTTTTATTTTTTGTACTTTAGTTAGTTTATTTAATTGTATTTATTTGTAGGAATTGTATTTAATTTATTTATTGATAGTGTAGAGTTAGGTTTAATTGTAGATAATTGTAGGTATTTTATTTAATTAATTTATTGATAGTGTAGTGTTAGGTTTAATTGTAACTTAGGTTAGGATTTATTTTACAGGTAATTTTGTAATTATTTTAACTATTTTAGCTATTAAATAGTTCTTAACTATTTAATAGCTATTGTACCTGGTTAAAATAAATACAAAGTTACCTGTAAAATAAATATAAATCCTAAAATAGCTACAATATAATTATAATTTATATTGTAGCTATATTAGGGTTTATTTTACAGGTAAGTATTTAGCTTTAAATAGGAATAATTTATTTAATAAGAGTTAATTTATTTCGTTAGATTTAAATTATATTTAATTTAGGGGGGTGTTAGTGTTAGGGTTAGACTTAGCTTTAGGGGTTAATCCATTTATTACAGTAGCGGCGAGATTCGGTCGGCAGATTAGGGGTTAATAATTGAAGTTAGGTGTCAGTGATGTTAGGGAGGGCAGATTAGGGGTTAATACTATTTATTATAGGGTTATTGAGGCGGGAGTGAGGCGGATTAGGGGTTAATAACTTTATTATAATAGCGGTGCGGTCCGCTCGGCAGATTAGGGGTTAATAAGTGTAGGTAGCTGGCGGCGACGTTGTGGGGGGCAGATTAGGGGTTAATAAATATAATATAGGGGTTGGCGGTGTTAGGGGCAGCAGATTAGGGGTACATAGCTATAATGTAGGTGGCGGTGGTGTACGGAGCGGCAGATTAGGGGTTAATAATAATATGCAGGGGTCAGCGATAGCGGGGGCGGCAGTATAGGGGTTAATAAGTGTAAGGTTAGGGGTGTTTAGACTCGGGGTACATGTTAGAGTGTTAGGTGCAGACGTAGGAAGTTTTTCCCCATAGAAAACAATGGGGCTGCGTTAGGAGCTGAACGCAGCTTTTTTGCAGGTGTTAGGTTTTTTTCAGCTCAAACAGCCCCATTGTTTTCTATGGGGATATCATGCACGAGCACGTTTTTGAAGCTGGCCGCTTCCGTAAGCACCGCTGGTATTTAGAGTTGCAGTGGCGTTAAATTATGCTCTACGCTCCCTTTTTGGAGCCTAACGCACTGAAAACCCAGCCATTCTGTGAACTCTAAATACCAGCGGTATTTAAAAGGTGCGGGGGGAAAAAAGCACGCGTAGCTAACGCACCCCTTTGGCCGCAGAACTCTAAATCTAGGCGTTAAATATTAATTAAATAAATCTAAATAATATTTCTCTTATTAACTAAGTTAATCCTATTTAAAACTAAATACTTACCTGTAAAATAAACCCTAATATAGCTACAATATAAATAATAATTATATTGTAGCTATCTTAGGATTTATTTTTATTTTACAGGCAACTTTCAATTTATTTTAACCAGGTACAATAGCTATTAAATAGTTATTAACTATTTAATAGCTACCTAGTAAAATAAAGAGAAATTAACCTGTAAAATAAAAACTAACCTAAGTTACAATTACACCTAACACTACACTATACTTTAATAAATTATTCCTATTTAAAACTAAATACTTACCTGTAAAATAAACCCTAATATAGCTACAATATAAATAATAATTATATTGTAGCTATCTTAGGATTTATATTTATTTTACAGGTAACTTTGTATTTATTTTAGCTAGTTAGAATAGTTATTAAATAGTTATTAACTATTTAATAACTACCTAGCTAAAAGAAATACAAAATTACCTGTAAAATAAATCCTAACCTAAACCTAACACTACACTATCATGACATTAATTAAATAAATTAACTACAAATAACTACAATTAAATACAATTACATAAACTAACTAAAGTACAAAAAATAAAAAAAGCTAAGTTACAAAAAATAAAAAATAAGTTACAAACATTTTAAAAATCTTACAACAATTTTAAGCTACTTACACCTAATCTAAGCCCCCTAATAAAATAACAAAGCCCCCCAAAATAAAAAAAATGCCCTACCCTATTCTAAATTAAAAAAGTTCAAAGCTCTTTAACCTTACCACCCCTTAAAAGGACCTTTCGTGGGGGCATGCCCCAAATAATTCAGCTCTCTTGCCTGTAAAAGAAAAATACAACCCCCCCAACATTAAAACCCACCACCCACATACCCCTAATCTAACCCAAACCCCCCTTAAAATAACCTAACACTAATCCCCTGAAGATCATCCTACCTTGTCTTCACTCAGCCGAGCTGCGATGGAACCGAAGAGGACATCCGGAGCGGCAGAAGTGATCATCCAAGGGGCGCTGAAGAAATCTTCCATCCGATGAAGTGATCCTCCAAGCGGTGCTAAAGAAGTCTTCCATCCAGGCGATGTCATCTTCCAAGAGGCGCTGAAGAAGTCTTCTATCCGGGCGATGTCATCTTCCAAGCCGGGTCTTCAATCTTCATCCCGCCGACGCGGAACATCCTTCTTTACCGACGGACTACTGACGAATGAAGGCTCCTTTAAGGGACGTCATCCAAGATGGCGTCCCTTCAATTCCGATTGGCTGATAGGATTCTATCAGCCAATTGGAATTAAGGTAGGAAAAATCTGATTGGCTGATTGAATCAGCCAATCAGATTCAAGTTCAATCCGATTGGCTGATCCAATCAGCCAATCAGATTGAGCTTGCATTCTATTGGCTGATCGGAACAGCCAATAGAATGCGAGCTCAATCTGATTGGCTGATTGGATCAGCCAATCGGATTGAACTTGAATCTGATTGGCTGATTCAATCAGCCAATCAGATTTTTCCTACCTTAATTCCGATTGGCTGATAGAATCCTATCAGCCAATCGGAATTGAAGGGACGCCATCTTGGATGACGTCCCTTAAAGGAGACTTCATTTGTCGGTAGTCCGTCGGTAAAGAAGGATGTATGTGGGTGGTGGGTTTTAATGTTGGGGGGGGTTGTATTTTTCTTTTACAGGCAAAAGAGCTGAATTCTTTGGGGCATGCCCCCACAAAAGGCCCTTTTAAGGGCTGGTAAGGTAAAAGAGCTTTGAACTTTTTTAATTTAGAATAGGGTAGGGCATTTTTTTATTTTGGGGGGCTTTGTTATTTTATTAGGGGGCTTAGATTAGGTGTAAGTAGCTTAAAATTTTAATATTTTTAAAATGTTTGTAACTTATTTTTTTTATTTTTTGTAACTTAGCTTTTTTTTTTTGTACTTTAGTTAGTTTATGTAATTGTATTTAATTGTAGTTATTTGTAGTTTATTTATTTAATTCATTTAAAGATAGTGTAGTGTTAGGTTTAATTGTAACTTAGGTTAGGATTTATTTTACAGGTAATTTTGTATTTCTTTTAGCTAGGTAGTTATTAAATAGTTAATAACTATTTAATAACTATTCTAACTAGCTAAAATAAATACAAAGTTACCTGTAAAATAAATATAAATCCTAAGATAGCTACAATGTAATTATTAATTACATTGTAGCTATCTTAGGGTTTATTTTACAGGTAAGTATTTAGTTTTAAATAGGAATAATTTATTAAAGTATAGTGTAGTGTTAGGTGTAATTGTAACTTAGGTTATTTTTTATTTTACAGGTTAATTTCTCTTTATTTTAGCTAGGTAAGCTATTAAATAGTTAATAACTATTTAATAGCTATTGTACCTAGTTAAAATAAATTGAAAGTTACATGTAAAATAAAAATAAATCCTAAGATAGCTACAATATAATTATTATTTATATTGTAGCTATATTAGGGTTTATTTTAAAGGTAAGTATTTAGTTTTAAATAGGATTAATTTAGTTCATAATAGAAATATTATTTAGATTTATTTAATTAATATTTAAGTTAGGGGGTGTTAGGGTTAGTGTTAGACTTAGGTTTAGAGGTTAATAAATTTATTACAGTGGCGGCGGTGTAGTGGGGGGCAGGATAGGGGTTAATAAATGTATTATAGGTGGCGACGGTGTAGGGGGGGCAGATTAGGGGTTAATAAATTTAATATAGGTTGTGGCAGGGTCCGGGAGCGGCGGTTTAGGGGCTAATACATATATTATAGTTGCGGTGGGCTCCAAGAGCGGCGGTTTAGGGGTTAATACATATATTATAGTTGCGGTGGGCTCCGGGAGCGGCGGTTTAGGGGTTAATATGTATAGAGTAGCTTGCGGTGGGCTCCGGGAGCGGCGGTTTAGGGGTTAATATGTATAGAGTAGCTTGCGGTGGGCTCCGGGAGCGGCGGTTTAGGGGTTAATACATTTATCAGAGTTGCGGCAGGGTTTAGGAGCGGCGGTTTAGGGGTTAGTAACTTTATTTAGTTGCGGGGGGCTCCGGGGGCGCCGGTATAGGGGGTAGTACAGTGCAGTTTAGTGTGAGTGCTTAGTGACAGGCTAGCAATAAAGCTGTGAAAAAAACGAAGAGCAGCGAGATCGGATGAGTGATAACTCTCACAGTCCGCTGCTCATCGCCCCATACTTGGTGCGCGGCTTTTTGACAGCTTTATTTGATAACTTAGGCAAAAATTTTCAGGTCCGCGGCGGCGATGTGAGGCGAGCTTAGGCGGGCGTATTGGGCCGGCGAAGGCAGGAAAGTTGACACGTTGATAACTACCCCCCATTGGGTCTTTTCAGTATTACAGAATTTAAGCTTTGCACTTTCTCATTTATATTTTAATAATTTAGATTTAGCTCTAGCGGTTATTTTACAAATTCTCATTATGTTTTGAAAGTTTCTGTGTTACGAATTAGGATCATACTTTGCATATTTCTGTGAAGCTTTTAAAAATTACATTGCACCTTGTATTTGCTGCATTGCAAACTAAAACTGAGCTTCAGAAAGTGAGAGGGACAGGGCAGTTCCCTGGGCTGAACAGAGGAGTTCCCAGGGTATGTCGGAAGATCTCTCACAAGTCTTGTAAAATTTTGTAATCATTTTAAACAAGCGGGTCTCACTGATTTATCTCACCCGCTCTATTCAGGTGAAGATTACTCAAAATTCACAATACACTTATTTTGACTAAGAAATAAGTAATATATACTAAAAAATAGACACAAGCAAGTTAAATTGTAGTGGAAACATTTCAGTTTAATTTGGAATTCATGCAATTAGAGGCTTTATATCAGCCCCATGGGTTCTCCAGTTACCTTCTCTCTCCCATGTGAAATTTAAATCACAGAGAGCTTAATTACTTTGTATAGAAGGCATCTCTCATCTCTCTGGGATTTTCCAGGTTCTTCCCCTTTTCTTAAAAAAAAAACAGTGAGTTCTGCCCCTGTGAAGTCAGCTCTGTAAGCTCTCTCCAAAATATCTGACCCATAGAAAGTAATCTTTACAAATGTAGTTTAAATAACTGATAAAAATGATACTACACAAGTAGGGCCAGCCTTAGGCAAGGCGAGCGACGTGGCCACCTAGGGCCCTCCATTTAGGGGGGCCCTACACACTTTGTATTTGTTTTTTAAAAACGCTGCCTTTATTTTTTTATTTTTTTTATGGCAGTACTTTTTTTCCGGAAAGCCCGGGAATTCAGGAGATAGTTGTAGCATGCAACGATCTGATTGATTGGAGGATTATACTATAATTCTCCAATCAGCTCCTTGCATGAATATGAGGGTGGTGGTGAAGAGAGGAGGCACGATGAGGACGTGTGAAGCAGAAGCAGCACGAGCAGTGTGGTGAGAGATACAATAGCTATCAAAGAAGTTAAACAAAAGCTTACAATGTATATATTATACTAAAAACCTTTTGGACTTTGTAACATGATATGGTTTACATTCTAATGTTGACGTTGCTGTGAAGTATATTGTGTTGTTGCTTACTACAAATTCTACATAACAATAGTAGAATCTCAGCAACGTTGTTACTATGAAGTGGTTAAATAGATGACACAACGGGCTAGATTACAAGTGGAGCACTAAATATGCGTGCAAGTGATTAGCACTCCACTTTGTAATACCAGTGGACGCTAATGTGAGCTGGTATTTCAAGTTAATCGCAATTCGAACATGAGTTGCTAGGAAGCATTGTGCTCACAAGAGCGCTCTTACATAGGCTCAAATGGTAGCCTTGTTCTGATGCCGTCGGAAATAATTGCATTCTAAGTTTGTGATACTCCTGTAACTTGTAATTAAACTCACCTGTACAAATTAACAGGTGCTGACAATATAGAAATCAAACCGGCAGCCAGTTAAAATGGTGAAAAAATGACTCCACCTTTCTGTTGTGTGTTTCTGTGTGTCACACTAAGCATGGAGAAGAGAAAAAGCAGCAAAGAATTTTCTGAGGATTTGAGAACAAAAATTGTGGAAAAGCATAGACAATCTCAAGGTTACAAGTCCATCTCCAGAGATCTTAATGTTCCTGTGGCCACTGTGCGCAACATAGTCAAGAAGTTTACAGCCCATGGTAATGTAGCTAATCTCCCTGGATGTGGACGAAAGGGAAAAATTGATCAAAGATTGCAACGAAGGAGGACTCCACTACTAACACAGAAACATAAAAAAGCCAGATTGGATTTTGCCAAAACTTACCTGAGGAAGCCAAAGTTATTTTGGGAGAATGTGCTGTGGAGAGACAAAACAAAATTACAGCTTTTTGGTAAAGACCATCACTCTACTGTTTTCAGAAAAAGAAATGAGGCTTTTAAAGAAAATAATACAGTCCCTACAGTCAAACATGGTGGAGGTTCACTGATGTTTTGGGGTTGCTTTGCTACTTCAGGCATTGGATGTCTTGACTGTGTGCATTGCATTATAAAATCTGAAGACTACCAAAGAATTATGTGGTGCAATGTAGGGCCCAGTGTCAGAAAGTTGGGTCTCCTTCAGAGGTCATGGGTCTTACAGCAGGACAATGACCCAAAGCACACGTCAAAAAGCACCAAGAAATGGTTTAAAACAAAGCACTGGAGAGTACTGAACTGCCCAGCAATGAGCAGTTGGGAAAAGGAACCCTTCCACTCTGAGAGACCTGGAGCAGTTGGCAAAAGAAGAGTGGTCCAAAATTCCAGTAGAGAGGTGTAAGAAACTCATGGATGGTTACAGGAAGCAATTGATTTAAGTTATTTTTCCCAAGGGGTGTGCTACTAAATATTAAATTGAGGGTGCCTATAATGTTGTCCAGTCCATTTTTGGAGTTTTGCATGAAATGTGTCAGATTTGGCTTTTTTTCTCCACTTTTTTGTGTCATACCAATACAAACAAAAGAAATAAACATGAGAATGCCTAAACATTTGTAATTGCAACAAATTTCTGGGCGAAGTGGTGCATTATCTGACAGAAATGCAGGTGTGCCAATATTTTTGGCCATGACTGTATATGTAAATTATTATATAATTATATATTTATATTCACACATTAACACATCCATGTATATGTATATTAGCAATAGACCACAATGTTTTTTTTTTTCTAACACCCCACTCTTACCAACTTTAAAGCCCCAAATCTGCATATTGCAGTTATTGTTTTATTAAAAATAATGCTATATTTAAAAAAAAACAAAAACTATAATGCCCTCTAAATTTGCCTGTTGGAGCATGATAATTTAGTGCTCCGCTTGTAAACTAGCTCAATATGTATTGATCACCAGAAAGAAAGATGTGTAATGTAATATTAGGCACAATCTCATATTGTTGTTTATTCATGACGATATTCAACTTATGCCCTTATTCATACTATGGAGAATTGCAGATGCTATTATATTTAACATAAAATGCCCAATACAGTATGAACTCAAGAATACCAGCAAGCAGTGTACTTAAAAGTGTACAGGAATAAGGGCAGGCTAGGAGTATATGTGTGCTGCCATTTTTTGTGTGTCTGCTATTTGATTGATTGAGGACACCCCTAACATTCACACAATATTATACATTGCCTCTAAAATAGGCATAACAGGCTCTTTTGTATTAGTTGCCTCTCTTATATGTTGTGTTGTTTATGTTATGTAGAAGTTCATGGAATCATGACTTGCCCAGTTTATAAACTTGATACATTTTTAGAAAAGGACATGGCTGGTACATAATTCACTGAAAGTTTTCTTCAGTCTTCCAGTTTCTTCAGGTTTGCCAGGTCATATTTTATTCCATACAGATGACCATTAAAACTCACTATAGATTTAATATAGAATAATGAGTGAACTGGTTAAAACAGTGAGGGCTTTTCCAAGCCCCCTATACATTCTCTTTGTAAAAAGAGTTTGTTAAGTAAACCAAGGAACTAGTAAGTAATGACATATAAATACATTGATACTGAATATTTCTAGTTCAGTTGTTCTATATTAGGAGTCTGGTTATTTGAGTAGGATGTGAACACTCCCTGGCACTTACAATAAAGAATCTATTGTGAGGCAAGAGCTTTCAACTTTGAAAGTTAAGCTTCCCCAACAAGGATCTTTAAAGTTTGTGCAACTTCTGTATTTCAAAGGCAGTGGAAATGAGATTATAATATAAAATGTTTATGCGTAGTTAAAATAATTTATATCTGCAGAAATAAGATGCCGCTTCTTTACAGCAAAAATCTGAGAAATAAACCTAAAAGGACATAGGGCTAGATTACAGGTGGAGCGCTAATTGCAAGTGGCTGGTTATTGCTAAAACAAGCTTGCGGTAGCATTTAGCACTCAGAAAATTAACCAGAGATCAGACCTCTAGTTAATTTTCAAAATAACCCCAATTGCCACCAAAATAAAGAATATTCTTTTTTTTATTAAAAAATATGGAGCTTTTTTTTAATTAAAAAAAAAGCAGTTATGAGGGGTTAAAGTTAGCGTGTGCAGGGTGAAAAGTGCCTTTACATAGCGGTCTATGGGAACTGTGTGTTACCGGTAAATATACTGTATATGTATATGCTTATATACATATACTGTATATTTATGTGTTAATACGTGTATATATACATATAAACACATCAATATATATGTATATATTCATATACATATATATCTACAATATGCTGCCCATCGCTGCACAACTTACCACCTTCGCTGCGCTAGTCCCATTGGAGCCTATGGAAGCGCGCTCTTGTGAGCGCAAAGCTTCCATGCAATTCATATTACACCTAACTTGTAATACCAGCGCACATTTCTGTGCACTGATATTACTAAGTGAAGCGCAAATATCGATTTCCTGAAAGCGATATTTTGTGCTCCACTTATAATCTAGCCCATAATTATATAATCTATTCCCTGAATAGAAGATTATTTGGAGTGGAATATATCTGCACAAGGTCCTAAGTGTGAGGAGAGAGGGGTAAGAATTAAAAATAAAATATAATGTTATTGATTTAGTTAAATAAAATTATTTAAATTCTTATTATTAAGGTAATGGTTATTTTTCTTTAGTTAAAGGGACAGTCTAGTCCAAAATATACTTTCATTATTCAGATAGGGCATGTAATTTTAAACAATTTTCCAATTTACTTCTATCATTAAATTTGCATTGTTCTCTTGGTATTCTTAGTTGAAAGCTAAATCTAGGGGGTTCATATGCTTATTTCAAAGATCTTGAAGGCCGCCTCTTAGCTCAAGGCATTTTGACAGTTTTTCACCACTAGAAGGTGTTAGTGCTTTTGTTTCATATAGATAACACTGTGCTCACGCATGTGGAGTTCCTAGGAGCCAGCACTTATTGGCTAAAATGCAAGTCTGTCAAAAGAACTAAAATAAGGGGGCAGTCTGCAGAGGCTTAGATACAAGATAATCACTGAGGTAAAAAGTGTATTAATATAACTCTGTTGGTTATGCAAAACTAGGGAATAGGTAATAAAGGGATTATCTATCTTTTAAAACAATAAATATTCTGGTGTAGACTGTCTCTTTATATAAAACTATTTAAATTGTTGTTATTATTAAAGTAATCATTATTTTTCTCCTTCCAATAAAGTACAGCTGAAAAGTACAGTCTTACTGACTAATGATTGAAAATCATGACTTAAATTGATTTAAATCCGATCCACCCGGGTTCTATGATATACCATTTAATGAAACCTACATATAAACACTAGACACACACATATACAGGCGTACCTCAGAGATATTGCAGGTTCGGTTCCAGACCACTGCAATAAAGTGAATATAGCAATAAAGAGTCACACTATTTTTTTTGTTTCCCAGTGCATATACAAGTTATATTTACACTATATTGTAGTCTAAGAGGCCTATTTATCAAGCCGTCAACCACAAATATGCTGGAATTCCGCAGCGTAATTGAGGCGAGCCTGATTCGCCTCATTTATCAAAGCCTACAGACCGGCAAAAGTTCAAATCTGTGACGTAATAGACGATCCATCGGTTTCAATCCGACACAGATCGATGCTTACGTCATTACAGATGTTCCGAATACAAATTCGGCACTATCGGACAACTTTTGCTAGTTATCAAACTGCTAACAGGTATGCTCGCCACTATTCTGGCCCAGCGTACCTGCTTTTCAATCCACCACCCTGGAGGCCGCGGATGCCATAAGAATCAATGGGAGTCTGAAAGCAGTGAAAGCTCATGTTCGCTGCTGCCCAATATCCCATTGATTTCTATGGTAGAAAACCAGTAAAGTTTACACCTAACACCCTAACATAAGCCCAATGTCTAAACACCCCTAATCCACCACCCCCACCACCGCCGCCACCTACATAAAAGTATTAACCCCTATCCCGCCGCTCCCCGACATCGCCGCAACCTACATAATGTTATTAAACCCTATCCTGCCGCTCCCGGAGCCCTCCGCAACTAAATAAATATTTTAACCCCTAAACCCCTGGCCTCCCACATCACTACCACTTACTAAACCAATCAACCCCTAAACCACCAGCCCCCCACATTGCCATAAACTAAATTAAGCTATTAACCCCTTAACCTAACAACCCGTTAACTGTACATTTAAATTACATCATCCCTATCTGATAATAAATTTAAACTTAGTTAAAAAGAAATATGTATATGTGCGCTAACAGCTAAGGGGTTAATCTCTGAGTGATAATCCAAAAACAAACAATGTCTAAAAACAATATTTAATCAGTAATATAAATGTTTAGTACACAAACTTAATAACGGTATTAAAATAATTTTCACATATGACCGGTCATCTAAATGTGATATAGATAAAAATGGAAACATAAAACAATTGTAAATAATTGTGAATAATATCCATCTTAAAAGTTACCTATGTAACCAAACTATTGAGATATATATCATGTTACAAGCATACTAAAGGTCCTTAATCAGGGTACACCCCGGTGTCCCTTTAAAGAATTATCTCCACTTCTAGCTTTAATAGGGATCCGACCTTGAGGTAGTGTTAATAGCAAAAAATGTTTGCTGGAGGTGTCCCTTGTTAGCTCGCCAGGGTATGAACAGACGTATGAATTTTCAGGTCATCGATAGTGGGATAACAAGGGACACCTCCAGCAAACATTTTTTGCTATTAACACTACCTCAAGGTCGGATCCCTATTAAAGCTAGAAGTGGAGATAATTCTTTAAAGGGACACCGGGGTGTACCCTGATTAAGGACCTTTAGTATGCTTGTAACATGATATATATCTCAATAGTTTGGTTACATAGGTAACCTTTAAGGTGGATATTATTCACAATTATTTACAATTGTTTTATGTTTCCAGTTTTATCTACATCACATTTAGATGACCGCTCATATATGAGAATTATTATTATACCGTTATTAAGTTTGTGTACTAAACATTTATATTACTGATTAAATATTGTTTTTAGACATTGTTTGTTTTTGGATTATCACTCAGAGATTAACCCCTTAGCTGTTAGCACACATATACATATTTCTTTTTAACTACATTTGTCCTTTTTATTCTGTTTTATGGGAGCAGATTAGTATATGTGCAGGGGCATGATTTGCGCACCATTTTTACCCCTTCTTTTAATACATTTAAACTTACCTTTAGATTTAGATTAAACTATATTAAACTATTAATTACCTACCCTAATATACTAAAATTACAATAAACTATATTAAACTATTAATTAATCTACCCTATTATACTAAAATTACAATAAACTACATTAAACTAATAATTAACCTACAATAAATGTTATACTAAAATTACATTAAACTACAAATTAAATTAACTATACACAAAATAACAAACACTAAAGTTACACTAAATTACACAAAATAACAAACACTAAAGTTACACTAAGTTACACAAAATAAAAAATATATTATCAAATATTTAAACTAATTACACCTAATCTAAGAGCCCTATGAAAATAAAAAAGCCCCCCCAAAATAAAAAAAACTCCAAGCCTACAATAAACTACCAATGGCCCTTAAAAGGGCCTTTTGCGGGGCATTGCCCCAAAGAAATCAGCTCTTTTACCTGTAAATAAAAATACAAATACCCCCCAACAGTAAAACCCACCACCCACACAACCAAACCCCCCAAATAAAATTCTATCTAAAAAACCTAAGCTCTCCATTGCCCTGAAAAAGGCATTTGGATGGGCATTGCCATTAAAAGGGCATTTAGCTCTTTTTCCACCCAAAGTCCCTAATCTAAAATTAAAACCCACCCAATAAACCCTGAAAAAAAAACTAACACTAACCCCCGAAGATCCACTTACAGTTTTTGAAGTCCCGACATCCATCCTCGACGAAGCAGCAGAAGTCCTTTGCGAAGCCAGCAGAAGTCTTCATCCAAGTGGGCAGATGTTAGGCGATGTTAGGCGAGCGTATTGGTGCCGGCGAATGCAGGACAGTTGACGGTTTGATAAGAAGGCCTCTAAGTGTGCAATAGCATTATGGCTTAAAAAACAATGTACATAACATATTTAAAAAATAGTTAATCGCATTGCGATTAACGTGTAACACCAGCGCATGTTATTGTGCACTGGTATTACAAAGTAGAGCACTAATATTGCTTGCATGCAATCGATATTTAGCGCTCCACATGTAATATGGCCCTTTTTAATTACACAACCCAAGGTATTGATCTATGCACATTTTGGTATATTCCATGCCACCATTTCACCGCCAAAGGTGACCATATAAAAAAAAATAGTTTACTTTTTCTCAAACTTTGTGTTTCTCACTTAACTTATTTACATACTGCTTGTGCAATCATGGAACAAAGGATTGTAAAAGCTTCTCTGGGATCCCCTTTGTTCAGAAATAGCAGACATACATGGCTTTGCCATTGCTTTTTGGTAATTAGAAGGCCGCTAATTGCAGCTGAGCACCACACTTCTTTTATTCCCAGCATTGAAGGGGTTAATTAGGTAGCTTGTAAGGTTAATTTTAGCTTTAATGTAGAGATTACACTCCCACCTGACACCTCCCATCCCCTGATCCCTACCTAATTGCTCCAAAACAGCTATCTTCCCTCCCTCACCCCCACTGGTCACCACAATCTTAGGTACTGGCAGTCAGTCTGCCAGTATGCAGTTTAGGTTTGTTTTTTTAATTATTATTATTTTTATTTTATTTTTAGATAAAAAAAATGTGCAGTGTAATGATCCTCCTCAACCCTCCCACCTACCTGATCCCCCCAAATAGTTCTCTAACCCCCACTACTTGTGGCCATCTTTAGTACTGGCAGAGAGCTATAAAATACCTATATAATGTTTTTAACATTTTCTGTAGTGTAGTGGTCCCCCCACCTCCCCCCTCCTGTAATCTTTAGTTAGGGACCACCCACCTCACCTTTTTTCTTTAGTGTAGCATCCCTCCCTCTCCCTTTATTTTTATTTTCTGATCCCCCCCCCCCCCCTAAATAGTTCTCTAACCCTCTCCTTCCAACTACTTGCGGCCATCTTTAGTACTGGCAGCTGTCTGCCAGTACCTATAAAATACCTATATTTTTTATTATTTCTATTATTATTATTTTTATTTTCTGTAGTGTAGTGGTCCCCTCCACACCACATTTTTTCTGTATTGTAGCTCCCCCCCTTTATTTTTACATTCTGCAGTGTAGGGCCATCTGACTCCCTCCGCTGCTGAAACATCCACCTGCCTCCCGGTTTCCCTTCCACACCTCCCGCCAGCACCAGCAGGTGATCATTACAGATGGTGACACACACACAGTTTCACCATCTGTAATGATCTGGCATTTGCCTTCATATGGAACCAGAGCACGGATAGGCAAAGTACCACATGACGTAGATAAAAATCATATTGGGTTAAGGGATAAAAATATATTAGGCTCTATCACCAGTGTTACTTCACAGCAGATTAAGAAACACATGACTCATTTCCCGCCTTTAGGAGGGCGGCCCATTGGCCGAGAGTCTGCAGGGGGCGGCGTTGCACCAGCAGCTCTTGTGAGCTGCTGGTGCAATGCTGAATACGGAGTACGTATTGCTCTCTGTATTCAGCTAGGTCTGGTGGACCTGATCCTCAATGTCGGATCAAGTCCGCCAGACCTTGCTAAATAGAGGCCTTAGAATGGGCACTTCCTTAGTGATAAACCCTATAACATCATAATATTAGTGATGTCGCGAACCTAAAAATTTCGGTTCGCGAACGGCGGACTCGAACTTCCGCAACTGTTCTTGAACTGGCGAACCAGGCGAACCGCCATTGACTTCAATAGGCAGGCGAACTTTAAAACCAACAGGGACTCTTTCTGCCCACAATAGTGATGGAAAAGTTGTTTCAAGGGGACTAACACCTGGACTGTGGCATGCCGGAGGTGGATCTATGGCAAAACTCCCATGGAAAATTACATAGTTGATGCAGAGTCTGGTTTTAAGCCATAAAGGGCATACATCACCTAACATTCCTAAATAGTTTGGAATAACATGCTTTAAAACATCAGGTATGATGTTGTATCGATCATGTAGTGTAAGGGTTATGCCCGCTTCACAGTGACAGACCAAACTCCCCGTTTAAAGGTACAGTCTACACCAGAGAATTACAAGACGTGTGGTCTGGGACCCATGGTAAGGTTCCCAGAGGCAGTTGTGGGGCCACGGGACGTGTATATGGCATGGATTTTAGGAACCAGGAGATGGGAAAAGATGCTTGGTCGGTCCTCCTACTTCAAATTTGGGGCACTGCGCGTGCAATCTACTGTGCCACCAGATATGAGTGGTGTGTTAAGTAGTACTATTCTTATCAGTTTAATACCTGTTACGTCCCCTATCAGGGTATGTGTATATGGCATGGATTTTAGGAACCGGGAGATGGAAAAAGATGCTTGGTCGGTCCGGCCACGAGATAGATAGATTTGATAGATAGATACATAGATTAGATAGATAGATCAATAGATGCAATAGATACATTTGATAGATACGATAGATAGATTTGATAGATAAATAGATAGATTTGATAGATAGATAATTTCCCAGACAGAGAATTACAAGACGTGCGGTCTGGGACCCATGGTAAGGTTACTTCCTTTTGCACAATCGAGTACAGGTTGGGGATTACCTTTTGTGCATTGAAATTTCAGCCGTGTACCTTCCACTTCGGTTTCTCCTATCAGGGGATGTGTATATGGCATGGATTTTAGGAACCGGGAGATGGAAAATGATGCTTGGTAGGTCCTCCTACTTCAAATTTGGGGCACTTCGTGTGCAATCTACTGTGCCACCAGATATGAGTGGTGTGTTAAGTAGTACTATTCCTATCACTTTAATCCCTGTTATGTGCCTTTTTTTTGTTTTGTTTTTTGAAGCCACAGTGCAGCACCAGAGGCCAGAAAAATTTGGCATGTACACATGCCTGAAAAATTAGGTATTGTTGCAGCCGCTGCTGTAGCAGCGGCCAGAAACATTTATGTTTGTTTCCCTGGCAGAAAGTGCCCTAAAACATTGCGGCTTGAACACTAGGTGGTGGCGGATAAGTCACGCAAGTCATCCAGCATTCGAAGATAACATACAGCAGCTTGTGGACCATTTATAGCCCAAGGCAGGTCATCTCATTAGGCCTTTTTTACTCGAATGTATCGCCTAATGTCAGTCCCTTCGGGATCCATCCCTCATTCATCTTAATAAAGGTGAGGTAATCTAGACTTTTTTGACCTAGCCGACTTCTCTTCTCAGTGACAATACCTCCTGCAGCACTGAAGGTCCTTTCTGACAGGACACTTGAAGCAGGGCAGGCCAGAAGTTCTATAGCAAATTGTGATAGCTCAGGCCACAGGTCAAGCCTGCACACCCAGTAGTCAAGGGGTTCATCGCTCCTCAGAGTGTCGAGATCTGCAGTTAAGGCGAGATAGTCTGCTACCTGTCGGTCGAGTCGTTCTCTGAGGGTGGACCCCGAAGGGCTGTGGCGATGCATAGGAGTTAAAAAGCTCTGCATGTCCTCCATCAACAACACGTCTGTTAAGCGTCCTGTCCTTGCTGGCGTGGTCGTGGAAGTCGGAGTATTACTTTCACCTCTTCCCCTGTTAGATTCCCGTTGTGCTGTGACATCACCCTTATACGCTGTGTAAAGCATACTTTTTAATTTATTTTGGAACTGCTGCATCCTTTCCGACTTGCGGGAATTTGGTAACATTTCAGGCACTTTATGCTTATACCGGGGATCTAGTAGCGTGGACACCCAGTACAGGTCAATTTCCTTCAGTTTTTTTATACGAGGGTCACTCAACAGGCACGACAGCATGAAGGACCCCATTTGCACAAGTTTGGATGCCGAGCTACTCATGTCCCGTTCCTCGTCCTCAGTGATCTCACTGAAGGTATGTTATTCCCCCCAGCCACGTACAACATCACGGGTACCAGATAGGTGACAACGAGCACCCTGGGATGCCTGTTGTGGTTGGTCTTCCTCCTCCTCAAAGCCATATTCCTCCTCTGACTCCTCTTCCTCACAATCCTCTTCCAGCGTTGCCGCTGGTCCAGCAAGCGATGCTGATAAGGCTGTTTCTGGTTGTGATGGTGACCACAACTCTTCCTCTTCACGCTCATCTATGGCCTGATCCAGCACTCTTCGCAGGGCACGCTCCAGGAAGAAAACAAATGGTATGATGTCGCTGATGGTGCCTTCGGTGCGACTGACTAGGTTTGTCACCTCCTCAAAAGGACGCATGAGCCTACAGGCATTGCGCATGAGCGTCCTGTAACTTGGCAAAAAAATCCCCAGCTCCGCAGAGGCTGTCCTAGCACCCCGGTCATACAAATACTCGTTAACGGCTTTTTCTTGTTGGAGCAGGCGGTCGAACATTAGGAGTGTTGAATTCCAAGGTGTTGCGCTGTCGCAAATCAAGCGCCTCACTGGCTGTAAGGGATCCTGTATCTTTAACTGCCTGCAAATCTTATTGGTTACTCCCCCTTTAAATTGCCTAAGCAACTAAGCAGCATTGCTTAGTTATTCTAATTGTTCCCACTGTGAACACCTGAGAACCAAGCCACACTTCCTAACACATGAGAAGGATCTCATCTCTACCACGGACATTTCACTATTTACAGCTGGATAATTTAAACCGGACTCAACTAAATTTTGACACTCATTCCAACACTACAAAGTGTAGTTCAAATACCTGGCATTTACTGCTCATTTTCAAAGGTAAAACATCTACAAGTTGTTAAAAGCTGTTTACCTTCTAATCCTTTCGTTTTCAGTCTGGACTACATTTCCCAGAAGCCTCTACCACATGATTGCAGTTACTTCCGGTTTGACGATCTGCAGCAGCTCAAGCTGATCTCTCTCACTTACAGACAGGAATGGATTCCTAACTCCCAGTTCACTGAATTAAGGTACTTGAACTGTAAGAGCTTCATTAACTTTACACTACAAAACCCCATCAAGATTAATCAGTTATCCTGTACAAATTCTAATATATATAACAGGGAATAGTTAATCTGAACTAGTTATTCAACCTTGATTCTTTTCTCTATTATAACATACTTGTATTAACTCTTGATTGTCCAGCTTCTCTATAACCAGATAAGTTCTATTGGGTTATTTAATTCAAAATCATTCTATATTATACTCACCACTAAATCTGTGATTACTTTATTATATTGAGTAATTGAATTCTGTGGTGGAACAAAACTATTTTTCTTTATATACTGTTGTGGTTTCCTTAAAGAGATATTGCATAATACTCCTGTTTATTTACAAAGCTGACTACTTAATAAAGTTCCTCCTTTAATATCTGTAAATTGAGTTCCTTAAAGGTCCAGCCTTACATAATAACTAAGCCTTTAAAAAAAAAAATGGAACCAACAGATATACCCCAAATTGTGTATAATCTTTCACAGAAAGTGGATCAGTTAACACAAGCTGTCCACGACGTTCAGATTGAAAATCAATCCCTAAGATCTATAATAAGGGATTCTATATCACTCAGATCGCCATCACATGACACCAGCCCTGAGCCACAAGTTATGTTACCAGAACCATTCACAGGTAACCGAAAACTTTATCGGCAATTTAAAAACTCCTGCAATCTTCTCTTCCAATTAAAACCTAGAACCTACCCAACAGAGAGGGTAAAAGTTTTAAGTGTTATATCCTTTCTAAAAGGTGAACCCCGTTCATGGGCAGATAATTTATGCGAATCTGAGGATCCCCTCCTGGGGTCACTTGATGAATTTTTTGAAGCCCTTGATGATTTGTATCACGACAAGGACGTACAACTCACAGCTGAATCCTCAATGAGAAGTTTGAAGCAAGGCAAAAGGCCTGTTGAGGATTACGTGGCTGATTTCAAGTTGTACGCATCCGATTCTCAATGGAGCCAAGTAGCTCTCCGAAACCAATTCAGACTTGGATTGGCTGACAGTTTAAAGGATTAGCTTGCCAGAGTAGAACTACCGAAAACCCTGGATGCCTTAATGAGAACAGCCACCCTACTAGACCGCAGATTGCGTGAAAGGCGTGCCGAACGGTACAGTACCGATTCCCGTCCTAAGCTTTATTCTACCCATGAGGCCACTCCATCCATAAAACCTACTGAACAACCTATGGAGATTGGAATAGCTCGCGGTCCATTAACACCAGAGGAAAGACTCCGTAGACGAGTAAAATCCTTATGTATGTATTGTGCAAATCCTTTGCACACTGTACAGGACTGCCCTATACTTCTAAAGAACAAAAGAAGTAAGTTTGGTTTTTCTTGTACATCAATGCCTATAACAAACAATCCCACTTTTCTCATTTTACCTCTTTTCCTACAGTGGGACCAAAAGCAACTGACGGTTGATGGAATAATAGACTCCGGAGCCTACGGCAATTTTGTTGATTTACAAATTGTTAAAATTAATAAAATACCCCTTATTCGTAAAAGCAAACCAATTTGTGTCCGTGTGATTGATGGCTCACCCATAACAACTGGTCCCATAACTCATCACACCATACCAATACGCATGTCAGTTCTAGGTCATACTGAATTGTTATCTTTTGATGTCTTACCTTCACCAAACTACAAAATTGTTCTGGGCATTAATTGGTTACAGTTACATAACCCACATATTCAATGGTTACCCTTTAAAATTGATTTTAACTCACAGTACTGTTCAGAATACTGTTCTAACAATAAATTGGTTTTACATTCAGATCCATTAGAGACTAAATTAACATTGGAAACCTTACCCCCTGAATATTCTGACTTTCTAGATGTTTTTAGCAAAACTGAAGCCGAGAATCTTCCTCCCCACAGACCGTATGACTGTCCAATTGATCTACAACCTGGGGCAGCAATTCCTTTTGGTCACTTGTACCCACTAAGCCAGCCTGAACTCGAACATCTTAAGTCATATCTAGAAGAGAACCCTAGAAAAGGATTCATCAGCCATCAACCTCCCCTGCAGGAGCCGGCATATTTTTCGTCCGAAATAAAGATTCCACTATCAGACCCATCATAGATTACAGACAACTTAATAAGGTTACAATTAAAAACCGTTATCCTCTACCGCTGATACCGGAGCTCATCGAGAGGTTATCCGAAGCCAAAATTTACACCAAATTGGACTTACGCGGTGCGTATAACCTCATCAGAATCAAAGAGGGTCATGAGTGGCTCACTGCATTTAGAACCAGGTACGGGTTATACGAGTACCTGGTTATGCCTTTTGGATTGTGCAATGCACCTGCCACATTTCAGCACTTTATAAATGAAGTATTCCACGACTTACTAGACACTACCGTTGTTATTTATCTTGATGACATTTTAATTTATTCCCAGTCTTATGATCATCACATCAGACATGTAAAAGAGGTTCTCCTGAGGTTGCGCAAGCATAAACTCTACGCCAAACCAGAAAAATGTCTATTTCACACTGACAGAGTAACTTTCCTTGGTTACGAGATATCACCTACCGGTATTGAAATGCAAAAAGAAAAAGTGGAAGCAGTTTCCACATGGGAGACACCATAAACCAGAAAAGACCTTCAAAGATTCCTTAGTTTTTCGAATTATTACAGAAAATTCATAAAAAACTTCTCCAGGATTGCAAGACCATTAACAAGATTAACCAGTGTTTCAATTCCTTTCCATTGGACAACAGAGGCAGAAACCGCTTTTTGTAAGCTAAAAACTCTCTTCACTACCGCTCCTATATTGAAATATCCAAACCCTTCCCACTGCTACATATTAGAGGTCGATTCCTCAGATTTTGCGATTGGAGCTGTTTTGTCTCAACAAGAAAATCCTAACAGTCCCATTCATCCTATCTCATTTTATTCAAAAGTAATGTCACCAGCTGAAAGAAACTATCCAATCGGAGAGAAAGAACTTTTAGCGATCAAACAATCATTAGAATACTGGAGACATCTTTTAGAAGGCACAACTTATCCAATTAAAATTTACACTGATCATAAGAATTTACAATTCCTACAAAACAACAAAACACTATCCTCTAGACAAGTCCGTTGGAGCCTTTATTTTTCTCGTTTTTCTTTTAATATTATCTACAGACCCGCTAACAAAAATGGGAAGGCTGATGCTCTCTCCAGATTGCCCGAAAAACCTGACAGACTTGATATACCATCAGATATCATACCCAAAGACCGATTCATTGGCCTCACCAATACATTACTTTCTGAGATAAAAAAACATACCAGAGAAGACACAACTCAAGTTCATCCTGATCTCAAGATGAGTTCAGGAATTTATTATCATGAAGGAAAAATGTACATACCTACTACATTGAGATCAACACTTCTACAGATGTACCACGATTCACCCCTTTCAGGACACCCTGGTACCCAACGTACCTTAGAACTACTCAAAAGGACTTTTTGGTGGCCGAAGATGAGAGATACTGTACATCAATATATCCAAACTTGTATGACATGTTGCGTTTCCAAACCCGAAAGAAAACCCCCATACGGTCTACTCATGTCCTTACCAATACCCACAAAACCGTGGCAACACTTATCGATGGATTTCATCGTAGATTTACCTCCATCTAAGAATCAGACCACTATATTCGTTATAGTGGACATTTTCACAAAGATGGCTCATTTTCTACCGTTTCACAAGCTTCCTACCTCATCTGAAACAGCCAAATTATTCCTTAATAACATAGTTAAACTTCATGGTATTCCATCCATCCTCACAACAGACCGAGGAACCCAATTTACCTCTCAATTTTGGTCAAAATTGTGTGAACTTACTCAGATTGACCATAGATTCACCACCTCATTCCACCCACAAACTAATGGCCAGGCAGAGCGAGTTAACCAGTGGTTAGAGCAATACATACGCTGTTTCTGTTCCTATCATCAAAACGACTGGTTAGACTTCTTATCTATGGCAGAATTCGCATATAAGAATTCTGTCAATGCTTCTACAAAGGTCTCTCCATTCTATGCCAATTATGGGTATCATCCGAATTTCCTATTGGATTCTACTGATGATCTCAATTTTCCCCTCGTTGATGATCTATACAATTCTCTAATTGACAACTTTAACTTCCTCCATGAGAACATCAAACAAGCACAATCTGTACAAAAGAAACATTATGATCTACGTAGGAGGGAACCTCCACTTTACTCCATTGGAGATAACGTTTGGCTGTCAACAAAGAACTTGAAGCTACAAATTCCAAGCAAAAAATTGGCAAGTCTCTTCCTTGGACCTTTCCGTATCAGTAAGGTTGTAAATCAGAATGCTGTCACTCTTGACCTCCCGGCTAGCCTTCGAATCCACCCTACGTTTCACGTCTCTCTTTTAAAGCCTTATACGGCACAAAGAGTTAAAGATGTTCTCCTTCCACCTCCCTCAATTCTACCTGATCCCAATGAGTTTGAGGTTCAAAGCATTCTAGATTCACGATTACGTCATGGGTCCTTACAGTACCTGGTTCGCTGGAAGAATTTTTCATCGGATGATGACTCTTGGGAACCGGCTGCAAATATCAATGCCCCCGGCTGATTTCTGTCTTCCATTGCCGGCACCCGGATAGACCTCGTCCTGTAGCTGTGGAACAGCTCCCTTGAAGGGGGGGGTACTGTAAGGGATCCTGTATCTTTAACTGCCTACAAATCTTATTGGTTACTCCCCCTTTAAATTGCCTAAGCAACTAAGCAGCATTGCTTAGTTATTCTAATTGTTCCCACTGTGAACACCTGAGAACCAAGCCACACTTCCTAACACATGAGAAGGATCTCATCTCTACCACGGACATTTCACTATTTACAGCTGGATAATTTAAACCGGACTCAACTAAATTTTGACACTCATTCCAACACTACAACGTGTAGTTCAAATACCTGGCATTTACTGCTCATTTTCAAAGGTAAAACATCTACAAGTTGTTAAAAGCTGTTTACCTTCTAATCCTTTCGTTTTCAGTCTGGACTACATTTCCCAGAAGCCTCTACCACATGATTGCAGTTACTTCCGGTTTGACGATCTGCAGCAGCTCAAGCTGATCTCTCTCACTTACAGACAGGAATGGATTCCTAACTCCCAGTTCACTGAATTAAGGTACTTGAACTGTAAGAGCTTCATTAACTTTACACTACAAAACCCCATCAAGATTAATCAGTTATCCTGTACAAATTCTAATATATATAACAGGGAATAGTTAATCTGAACTAGTTATTCAACCTTGATTCTTTTCTCTATTATAACATACTTGTATTAACTCTTGATTGTCCAGCTTCTCTATAACCAGATAAGTTCTATTGGGTTATTTAATTCAAAATCATTCTATATTATACTCACCACTAAATCTGTGATTACTTTATTATATTGAGTAATTGAATTCTGTGGTGGAACAAAACTATTTTTCTTTATATACTGTTGTGGTTTCCTTAAAGAGATATTGCATAATACTCCTGTTTATTTACAAAGCTGACTACTTAATAAAGTTTCTCCTTTAATATCTGTAAATTGAGTTCCTTAAAGGTCCAGCCTTACAGTGGCATGTTGTTTCGCTGCTGGATATCTGCAAAATTCGCCATGGCCATGTAGGAACACCTGAAATGGCCACACACCTTCCTGGCCTGCTTCAGGACATCCTGTAAGCCTGGGTACTTATGCACAAAGCGTTGTACGATCAGATTACACACATGTGCCATGCATGGCACATGTGTCAACTTGCCAATTTCAATGCCAATTACAAATTACTTCCGTTGTCAGAAACCACTTTGCCGATCTCCAGTTGGTGCGGAGTCAGCTTCTGATCCACCTGTGCGTTCAGGGCGGACAGGAGTGCTGTTCCGGTGTGACTCTCTACTTTCAGGCAAGTCAACCCCAAGATGGGGTGACACTGCCATATCTGGGAAGTGGAATAGTACCTGATGAGCTGGGGAAGTGCCGTTGATGTGGAGCAAGACGCAGCAGCAGAAGAGTACTCAGCCGAAGAAGAGGTTATGGAAGAGGATGGAGTAGGAGGAGTAGAGGAGGTAGCAGCAGGCCTGCCTGCAAGTCGTGGCGGTGTCACCAACTCCTCTGCAGAGCCACGCATTCCATGCTTGGGAGCCGTCAGCAGGTTTACCCAATGCGCAGTGTAGGTGATATACCTGCCCTGACAATGCTTTGCAGACCAGCTATCAGTGGTCAGATGGGCCCTTGCCCCAACACTGTGTGCCAGACATGCCATTACTTCCTTTTGCACAATTGAGTACAGGTTGGGGATTGCCTTTTGTGAAAAGAAATTTCGGTCGGGTACCTTCCACTGCGGTGTCCCAATAGCTACAAATTTTTTGAGCGCCTCAGACTCCACCAGCTTGTATGGTAAAAGCTGGTGGGCTAAGAGTTCAGACAAGCCAGCTGTCAGACGCCAGGCAAGGGGGTGACTTTGGGACATTGTCTTCTTACGCTCAAACATGTCCTTGACAGACACCTGACTGTGGGCAGATGAGCAGGAACTGCTATGGAAGAGACACGGAGTGGCGGATGGTTGAGAGGGGGCAAGGAGGACAGCAGTGGTTGACGTGGCTGAAGATGCTGGACCAGGAGGAGGATGGCGGCTTTGAGTTTGTGTGCTGCTTCTACTCATGTGTTCATCCCATCGGCGTTTGTGATGTGAGATCATGTGCCTTTGCAAAGCAGTTGTACCTAGGTAGGTGTTGGACTTCGCACAACTCAGTTTCTTTTGGCACAGGTTCCAAATGGCATCGCTGTTGTCAGAGGCAGACACACAAAACAAATGCCACACTGCTGAGCTCTGCGATGACGGCATTCTGGTGGTGGCAACAGCATGCGTTGATTGGCGTGCTGTCTGGCTGACCCCGGGTGCCGATGCATGCTGTCTAGCTGTGCCACTAGCTCCTTGCGATGACCTCCCCCTGCTTCCAACTCGTCTCCTCCTCTCTGTCTCCCCATCTGAATTTTCCCCCTCTTCTTCTTCTCTTCTAGTGGGCACCCACATGAAATCCACGGACGCATCATCATCAACCGCTTCACTTGTATCTGACAAATCAACAAAGGAAGCAGCAGCGGGTACAACATCATCATCATCACACCATACGTCCATGTCTGTAATGCTGCCTGACTGAGACATATCACTGTTATCTACATCCTCTGTCAATGATGGTTGCGCATCACTCATTTCTTCCAATTGATGTGTCAATAACTCTTCTGACAGATCAAGTGAAGCGGCTGTGGTGCTAGTGTTGGTGGTGGCGGCAGGCGGGCGAGTGGTCACTTGCGAGGTGCTCGAAGCTAAGCTAAGCTAAGCTAGAGGTCGATGGTGCGTCAAGGTTCCGAGCGGAAGCTGTAGAAGATTGGGTATCCTGTGTTAGCCAGTCAACTCAGAACTTTTCGCATTCATGGTACGTGGCCTCTGAACACTGTGCATTATTGTAGGGTCGAAGGGAATCACAGCACCACGACCACGACGGCACCTTCGGGGTGGCCTGCCTCTGCCTGTCATTTTTTTTTTAAATGTACACTTACACTACTATTAAACAAGATATGAGTGGTGGCACTGGCCAAGTGGGCACAGTATACGCTGTGAGCCTGACACAAAAAAGCAGACTGATGTTTCACAGTCAAAAAAGTTTATGTTTTAAATATTTACACTACTGTTACAACAGATATGAGTGGTGGCACTTAGCAAGTGGGCCTGGCACACACACTGGCAGGCAGGCAATTGCAATAAGATTACACTAGCAGACTGATGTTTCACAGTCAAAAAAGTTTTTTTTTTAAATATTTACACTACTGTTACAACAAATATGAGTGGTGGCACTAGTTGGCAAGTGGGCCTGGCACACACGCTGGCAGGCAGGCCACTGCGATTAGATTACACTAGCAGACTGATGTTTCACAGTCAAAAAAGTTTTTTTTTAAAATATTTACAGTACTGTTATAACAAATATGATTGGTGGCACTAGTTGGAAAGTGGGCCTGGCACACACGCTGGCAGGCAACTGCAATTACATTACACTAACAGATTGATGTTTCACAGTCAAAAAAGTTTTTTTTTTAAATATTTACACTACTGTTATAACAAATATGATTGGTGGCACTAGTTGGCAAGTGGGCCTGGCACACACGCTGGCAGGCAGGCAACTGCAATTACATTACACTAGCAGATTGATGTTTCACAGTCAAAAAAAGTTTATTTTTTAAATATTTACACTACTGTTACAACAAATATGAGTGGTGGCACTAGTTGGCAAGTGGGCCTGGCACACACGCTGGCAGGCAGGCAACTGCAATTAGATTACACTAGCAGACTGATGTTTCACAGTCAAATTTTTTTTTTTTTAAATATTTACACTACTGTTACAACAAATATGAGTGTTGGCACTAGTTGGCAAGTGGGCCTGGCACCCACGCTGGCAGGCAGGCAACTGCAGTTAGATTACACTATCAGACTGATTTTTCACAGTCAAAAAAGTTTTTTTAAAAAATATTTACACTACTGTTACAACAAATATGAGTGGTGGCACTAGTTGGCTAGTGGGCCTGGCATACACGCTGGCAGGCAACTGCAATTAGATTACACTAGCAGACTGATGTTTCACAGTCAAAAAAGTTTTTTTTTTTAAATATTTACACTACTGTTACAACAGATATGAGTGGTGGCACTTAGCAAGTGGGCCTGGCACACACGCTGGCAGGCAGGCAACTGCAATTAGATTACACTAGCAGACTGATGTTTCACAGTCAAAAAGTTTATTTTTTAAATCTTTACACTACTGTTACAACAAATATGAGTGGTGGCACTAGTTGGCAAGTGTGCCTGGCACACACGCTGGCAGGCAGGAAACTGCAATTAGATTACACAAGCAGACTGATGTTTCACAGTCAAAAAAGTTTTTTTTAAATATTTACACTACTACTATAACAAATATGAGTGGTGGCACTAGTTGGCAAGTGGGCCTGGCACACACGCTGGCAGGCAGGCAACTGCAATTACATTACACTAGCAGACTGATGTTTCACAGTCAAAAAAGTTTTTTTAAAAAATATTTACACTACTGTTACAACAGATATGAGTGGTGGCACTTAGCAAGTGGGCCTGGCACACACGCTGGCAGGCAGGCAACTGCAATTACATTACACTAGCAGACTGATGTTTCACAGTCAAAAAAGTTTTTTTAAAAAATATTTACACTACTGTTACAACAGATATGAGTGGTGGCACTGGGCAAGTGGGCCTGGCACACACACTGGCAGGCAGGCAACTGCAATTAGATTACACTAGCAGACTGATGTTTCACAGTCAAAAAAGTTTTTTTTAAAAAATATTTACACTACTGTTATAAGAAATATGATTGGTGGCACTAGTTGGCAAGTGGGCCTGGCACACACGCTGGCAGGCAGGCAACTGCAATTAGATTATACTAGCAGACTGATGTTTCACAGTCAAAAAAGTTTTTTTTTTAAATATTTACACTACTGTTACAACAAATATGAGTGGTGGCACTAGTTGGCAACTGGGCCTAGCACACACGCTGGCAGGCAGGCAACTGCAATTAGATTACACTAGCAGACTGATGTTTCACAGTCAAAAAAGTTTTTTTTTTAAATATTTACACTACTGTTACAACAGATATGAGTGGTGGCACTTAGCAAGTGGGCCTGGCACACACGCTGGCAGGCAGGCAACTGCAATTAGATTACACTAGCAGACTGATGTTTCACAGTCAAAAAAGTTTATTTTTTAAATATTTACACTACTGTTACAACAAATATGAGTGGTGGCACTAGTTGGCAAGTGTGCCTGGCACACACGCTGGCAGGCAGGCAACTGCAATTAGATTACACAAGCAGACTGATGTTTCACAGTCAAAAAAGTTTTTTTAAAAAATATTTACACTACTGCTTTAACAAATATGAGTGGTGGCACTAGTTGGCAAGTGGGCCTGGCACACACGCTGGCAGACAGGCAACTGCAATTACATTACACTAGCAGACTGATGTTTCACAGTCAAAAGTTTTTTAAAAAAATATTTACACTACTGTTACAACAGATATGAGTGGTGGCACTGGGCAAGTGGGCCTGGCACACACACTGGCAGGCAGGCAACTGCAATTAGATTACACTAGCAGACTGATGTTTCACAGTCAAAAAAGTTTTTTTTTAAAAATATTTACACTACTGTTATAAGAAATATGATTGGTGGCACTAGTTGGCAAGTGGGCCTGGCACACACGCTGGCAGGCAGGCAACTGCAATTAGATTATACTAGCAGACTGATGTTTCACAGTCAAAAAAGTTTATTTTTTAAATCTTTACACTACTGTTACAACAAATATGAGTGGTGGCACTAGTTGGCAAGTGTGCCTGGCACACACGCTGGCAGGCAGGCAACTGCAATTAGATTACACAAGCAGACTGATGTTTCACAGTCAAAAAAGTTTTTTTTAAATATTTACACTACTGCTATAACAAATATGAGTGGTGGCACTAGTTGGCAAGTGGGCCTGGCACACACGCTGGCAGGCAGGCAACTGCAATTACATTACACTAGCAGACTGATGTTTCACAGTCAAAAAAGTTTTTTTAAAAAATATTTACACTACTGTTACAACAGATATGAGTGGTGGCACTTAGCAAGTGGGCCTGGCACACACGCTGGCAGGCAGGCAACTGCAATTAGATTACACTAGCAGACTTATGTTTCACAGTCAAAAAGTTTTTTTTTTTTTAATATTTACACTACTGTTACAACAGATATGAGTGGTGGCACTGGGCAAGTGGGCCTGGCACACACACTGGCAGGCAGGCAACTGCAATTAGATTACACTAGCAGACTGATGTTTCACAGTCAAAAAAGTTTTTTTTAAAAAATATTTACACTACTGTTATAAGAAATATGATTGGTGGCACTAGTTGGCAAGTGGGGCTGGCACACACGCAGGCAGGCAACTGCAATTAGATTATACTAGCAGACTGATGTTTCACAGTCAAAAAAGTTTTTTTTTAAAATATTTACACTACTGTTACAACAAATATGAGTGGTGGCACTAGTTGGCAACTGGGCCTAGCACACACGCTGGCAGGCAGGCAACTGCAATTAGATTACACTAGCAGACTGATGTTTCACAGTCAAAAAAGTTTTTTTTTAAAATATTTACACTACTGTTACAACAGATATGAGTGGTGGCACTTAGCAAGTGGGCCTGGCACACACGCTGGCAGGCAGGCAACTGCAATTAGATTACACTAGCAGACTGATGTTTCACAGTCAAAAAAGTTTATTTTTTAAATATTTACACTACTGTTACAACAAATATGAGTGGTGGCACTAGTTGGCAAGTGTGCCTGGCACACACGCTGGCAGGCAGGCAACTGCAATTAGATTACACAAGCAGACTGATGTTTCACAGTCAAAAAAGTTTTTTTTTAAATATTTACACTACTGCTTTAACAATTATGAGTGGTGGCACTAGTTGGCAAGTGGGCCTGGCACACACGCTGGCAGGCAGGCAACTGCAATTACATTACACTAGCAGACTGATGTTTCACAGTCAAAAAAGTTTTTTAAAAAAATATTTACACTACTGTTACAACAGATATGAGTGGTGGCACTTATCAAGTGGGCCTGGCACACACTCTGGCAGGCAGGCAACTGCAATTAGATTACACTAGCAGACTTATGTTTCACAGTCAAAAAGTTGTTTTTTTTTAAATATTAACACTACTGTTACAACAGATATGAGTGGTGGCACTGGGCAAGTGGGCCTGGCACACACACTGGCAGGCAGGCAACTGCAATTAGATTACACTAGCAGACTGATGTTTCACAGTCAAAAAAGTTTTTAAAAAAAAATATTTACACTACTGTTATAAGAAATATGAGTGGTGGCACTAGTTGGCAAGTGGGCCTGGCACACATGCTGGCAGGCAGGCAACTGCAATTACATTACACTAGCAGACTGATGTTTCACAGTCAAAAAAGTTTTTTAAAAAAATATTTACACTACTGTTACAACAGATATGAGTGGTGGCACTAGTTGGCAAGTGGGCCTGGCACACACGCTGGCAGGCAGGCAGGCAACTGCAATTAGATTACACTAGCAGACTTATGTTTCACAGTCAAAAAGTTTTTTTTTTTTTAAATATTTACACTACTGTTACAACAGATATGAGTGGTGGCACTGGGCAAGTGGGCCTGGCACACACACTGGCAGGCAGGCAACTGCAATTAGATTACACTAGCAGACTGATGTTTCACAGTCAAAAAAGTTTTTAAAAAAAAATATTTACACTACTGTTATAAGAAATATGATTGGTGGCACTAGTTGGCAAGTGGGCCTGGCACACACGCTGGCAGGCAGGCAACTGCAATTAGATTACACTAGCAGACTGATGTTTCACAGTCAAAAAAGTTTTTTTTTTAAATATTTACACTACTGTTACAACAAATATGAGTGGTGGCACTAGTTGGCAACTGGGCCTAGCACACACGCTGGCAGGCAGGCAACTGCAATTAGATTACACTAGCAGACTGATGTTTCACAGTCAAAAAAGTTTTTTTTAAAATATTTACACTACTGTTACAACAGATATGAGTGGTGGCACTAGTTGGCAAGTGGGCCTGGCACACACGCTGGCAGGCAGGCAACTGCAATTAGATTACACTAGCAGACTGATGTTTCACAGTCAAAAAAGTTTTTTTTTTAAATATTTACACTACTGTTACAACAAATATGAGTGGTGGCACTAGTTGGCAACTGGGCCTAGCACACACGCTGGCAGGCAGGCAACTGCAATTAGATTACACTAGCAGACTGATGTTTCACAGTCAAAAAAGTTTTTTTTAAAATATTTACACTACTGTTACAACAAATATGAGTGGTGGCACTAGTTGGCTAGTGGGCCTGGCACACACGCTGGCAGGCAGGCAGGCAACTGAAATTAGATTACACTAGCAGACTGATGTTTCACAGTCAAAAAAGTTTTTTTTTTTAAATATTTACACTACTGTTACAACAGATATGAGTGGTGGCACTTAGCAAGTGGGCCTGGCACACACGCTGGCAGGCAGGCAACTGCAATTAGATTACACTAGCAGACTGATGTTTCACAGTCAAAAAAGTTTATTTTTTAAAATATTTACACTACTGTTACAACAAATATGAGTGGTGGCACTGGGCAAGTGGGCCTGGCACACACGCTGGCAGGCAGGCAACTGCAATTACATTACACTAGCAGACCGATGTTTCACAGTCAAAAAAGTTTTTTTAAAAAATATTTACACTACTGTTACAACAGATATGAGTGGTGGCACTTAGCAAGTGGGCCTGGCACACACGCTGGCAGGCAGGCAACTGCAATTAGATTACACTAGCAGACTTATGTTTCACAGTCAAAAAGTTTTTTTTAAATATTTACACTACTGTTACAACAGATATGAAGGGTGGCACTTAGCAAGTGGGCCTGGCACACATGCTGGCAGGCAGGCAACTGCAATTAGATTACACTAGCAGACTTATGTTTCACAGTCAAAAAAGTTTTTTTTTTAAATTTACACTACTGTTACAACAGATATGAGTGGTGGCACTGCAGGCAGGCAACTGCAATTAGATTACACTAGCAGACTGATGTTTCACAGTCAAAATTACACAGGCAAAAAAAACAACAACAAAAAACGGCTGATGTTCTAGCCCTAAAAAGGGCTTTTTGGGGTGCTGTCCAAACAGCAGAGATCAGATGAGTCCTTCAGGACTGTACTGAACACTGAATACACTAGCCTAGCTATCAATTTCCCTAAAAAATCAGCAGCAGCTACACTGTCCCTCCTCTCACTAACAATGCAGGAGCAGAATGAATCTAAAATGGCTGCTGCCCAGGAACTGGGAGGGTCTAAAGACCGCTGCTCCATAACCTGTCCGCCTGCTCTGAGGCAGCAGACAGAAATCAACTCGATTGAATTTGATCAGGTTGAATGACACTCCCTGCTAGTGGCCGCTAATCTGCAGGGGCGGCATTGCACCAGCAGTTCACAAGAACTGCTGGTGCAATGATAAATGCCAACAGCGTATGCTGTCGGCATTTATCGATCTGCAGTGGACATGATACGCTACTTCATATCATGTCAGCTCGCGCATTGTTAAATATGCCCCAGTGTGTAAACTTGCAGCCTGTCACTTTCAAAGTCAGATTTTGGAAACATAGATTCTGATTCAGTAACAGTGACAGTTCATCTCACCATGAGGTATTTAACTTAAAAAGTAATAATATAATTTATCACCTTCTAAAAATTATATATATAGAGAGAAGGGAGAGATTATTATTAAAAGAAAATCTCCAGGTTTGCTATGACCTTCCATGACTGTCCGCACTATCTTTCTCCACTCTCTCACTTCAACAACTTCCTATTTCTATTCAGCTGTTGTCTTACCCAGAACCACCAAGTTGATGTTGCTAACTAAGGACTAGTTTCCATTGATGGGGTAAACTTTGGAAACGGTTGGTAAAAACTTTTATCTCCATTAAAGTCTATAGATAATTTTTGTTACCACCAGTTTCCAAATGTTACCAACTCAATGGAGACTAAGCCTAAGGGAGGGTGGAGTAGTGGGCTTGGGCAGGTAGAATCAGAAGAGGCGTGTAACATTTTGGCCTGACTAGTAGCTAACAACCTGAAAATGTGAGCCCTATATATATATATATATATATATATATATATACACACAGTATATATATACACACACAGTATATATATATATATATATATATATATATATATATATATATATATACATATATACACACACAATCCTATTATTATTATATTAGACAATAATTTATCACCCACACAAAAAATTATATATTTGTTTTATCTGCTGGCTGTCCAGTATTTTTTTGAAGGACAGCTGGCAACCCTACTGAACTACCTGATGTTCAATTTCTCTCTTTCAGAAGAGCAACTCTTTCTCTGCTACTCAATTCTCTCATTGCTCACAAGCAGCTTGCCCTCACCATGACACCATAAAAAGGCACACAGACTTCTCCCGCTTCCATTTACACATGTCCACCACCACAGCATGCAGGGGACATATAAATAATACCAGCTCGAGCATTGTGAATATACAATAAAAAATTTAATAAATAGACAGTCAAGATAAAAAGGTGACATTTTGGCATCAAATCAAAAAGTTCTGTGGACAAAGGGACAGTGTATTAAAAAATGTGAATTCATAAGGTGATCCTGTGTTCATCACTTAGTTTAAAAAAATATCAAGCTAGGGCGGAGCCAACTACCGAGGCGGATAGTTGCATGTACCCAGACCTCCTCTAATAACTCAGAAGAAAAGTGACTAAAATACTTTATCATATTTATCAAAAGCCATTTAAAATGTATATGGGGATACAGGGAACCAGTGGAGCCTTCAACTTCTCTATTTTGGCTCAAATTACTCCGGAGATCACTATATAATCACAGCAACTGACGGAACCCACATGGTACTTTAAGATCTGGAACAGAGCGACGGACAGGATAATTCAGCAAGCTTGACACTCTGCAAGCTATTTATATTCATACAGTGAAGGAAGTGTCTTCTGCCTAAACAACATAACTTGTCTTAACTCTATAATGGAGGTAACAGCTCTTTTAATGCTGCTAGCAAACAAAATGGACGCACACTTTCACTCTCTCATTAGCACGTTGAGAGACGAGTGTAGTGACACCGATGAAAAGGCGGAAGCTGAAACCTTAACCCAAAGCTTTCCTAGCTTACATGACATGAGGGTACAAGTTGGACTGCCTGATGCTACTTTTGAGAAGCACGCTGAGATCTACAGTCAGCAGGACACCGGGCTAATCACGGGCATAGAATTGACATGCTCCGGTAACCCTGATCTGGTAAGAGATCATTCTGATCACATGTTCAACACAGAGGCTCTAACTTCAGATTCCCTAACGCGCTCCATCGAGCCCCTGGCTCATCAGCCATCTACCGGATCCTTTTATGACTCTTATGTCAGCAAAAACTGCTGATCTATACATCTCACTCGGCCGCCTAACACTTGGTTTGGGAACAACGCTACTTCTGAGAGCTCCTTCGCAGTGCTTTTTCAGAGCGCCTTCTGCGATACTCATGCAAACTCTAGCGACCTGAATGCAGGTTGGAGGACAGTGTGGGACCCTGGTCTATCTATTTATATCTGCCTTCCACGTAAGCTCCATAAAGACGGAGTGGGTTAACTTTACCCCATCAACCACATCATCATAAGGTTCCACAGATTACAACTCTGGGACTAGACCAAAGATACTGTTTCATCCTAGTTACCTATGTTTTGCAGTTTAAGTTTGCCTTTCTATATTTTTAAACCGCACTTAACGCAGAGAGTGCCTTGCAGACTTGTCATGCCACCGTTGAGAGCCGTTATAATTCTAACCTGGTTCGCACCTACATGAGAGGTTTGTAGACGGATAACTATATATTTAGAATGCCGTTTTCCATCCACTGTTTGCATATGTCGGGTTGAAGAAATGCTTTGACAACCAGTTGTGACTTTCCTGTTGTTATTCTCACTGTGGACAATTAGAAAATGTTTTAGACTTATGACCATTATCACCTTGGCTCAGCATGATTTCCTCGGATCACTAAGGTGTACATTGTGCTAGCAACTACGGCTATCAGAGAGACTTAAACACCTGTCTCTCCTGAACCCTGCTATGGCCCCATATCTGAGGACTCTAACGAAATGCCACACGAGCATCGGAGCAAACTCTGTGCTATCAACGTTTCCGTGTAATGTTTTGGGAGGTGGGATTGCCTCTAGTAATAACACTGTTCTCTTGTTTTATACACTCCATGACACCACTGTTCTCCTTATGTTTTATCCAAGTAGGTGGGACAATACATTACTGTTTTAGTTTGTGTTATTTTTCAGTAAGTTTGACACTACATACTGTACTAGACTATTTTAGAGCGCAGAATGGGCTGATGATATGTATATATCCTTAAGCACGTGTTTATATCTTCAGAAAGCTTTCTGGTTATACTATATCCTAAATTACATCAGCTCCTATTGCTATTGATATATAAGATGTGTGAACGAGTGCTTAGCTTTGAATAGCCAGCTATACTTAACACCATAACATACATGTCATGCCAATCAAAATGTCTCTGTTCCTAATATAAGCAACCCCCTCATAGGCTAGGGATAAGTAACCCCTGCATACTCTCACAGTAACACTTGCCAGCATTAGTTTCTACTATCGACATGACTGTCCTCTTAAGATTTGTTGTCAGGCAACACTTGTCATATCTGTATCAGGAAATATATGTAAGGTCCTCAGGGACCAGATCAGAGTTTACCTAATGCCCAGCCTCCCAGGAGGTATACCTTATAAAAATGTCCAGATTAGCATTGCTATCTTCCCCCCCTTAATTGAAAAACTAACGTAATTTCTGCTCTATTCCATATGTTTCTTATGAACAGATGTTCCAGACTCTCCTCAATAACGAACTATATGACTCTTCTAGTCATTAGCCCATACAAACAGCAAAGATCCCCTTATGGCTTACCCTCCCTCATGGATACTTGCATCAAAGGGCATCGAACGTCATACGGTTTATACTGATATTTTCTCTTGCAAATAACTTTTTTGTCCCTACGCTGATCTTCTTGTTATCACAAATCATCTATTCCTGCTGGGCTACTCTCCTCCCTTTCCCGTCGGTACTTGTTGCCTACGGGTCATAACCCTATTCCCTTTTCCCATATTGCCTATAGTTGGCACTTCCCCAGGAGAGGAGTTCATCCAGAAGCCCCCTATAATCTATAAATTATATTTTTACTATATTCTATTTTATACTTTTAGTTCTTTTCTTCGTTTCATACTCTGTCATGGGTGATTTACACGCTCCAGAAACCCCAGTGGGACATTTTATATTAATCTTAGGTTTAATAGGGCATGATACCCTTTAACTGCGCTATATCTAGGGCAACTTTATAAAGCATACATCTCAGAGTCTTGCAGATATACTTCCCTAGACATACTATATTCATGTTACTATTGGTATCCTACAGAGTGCTACTAATGTGGACCTCTTAATATTATTACTCTAGCTATGACTTTGTAAACTTTCATAGTTAACTTTACTACTTATCCCATGTCAAATTAATATCTCTCTTTTCCACCAAGATTAGACAGTAGTCTGGTTTATCATAAGTAATTATTATAAGATACCATTACACATATTTTAGGATATTAAGCCCTCTAATAGCTCCATTCACATTGTTACATTGACATTTAGATGGCTCCGCCCCTCATCCCCTCCCATCCTTTTCCTTTTCTAACTTGAGCGGCTCTTGTCCGCTGAACTCTTTTTCCCCCTTTTTGACCACCTTGGTCTAAGAGCAATTACACAAATACTGCCCCACACTTACCTCAATTCTGCTAGAATAAATAACCTTATAAACTCTCTAACTGGTAAGATGTGGGCCACATTGCTTATATATATAATTGAAAACTGAGGTTCCATTATTTGATGCACACACATATATTCCTCTACTGACATCCTTACCTTACATGGGTCACTGCAACAATCTCATATGCCACTTATCTGTTGTACATACTTGCCCTTTCATAAGGGAGTTTTGCATATGGGACATAGATATATTTCCTATGACTATTGTACACGTTTCCCTCCAAAGATATATAGAATTTATTTCAGGACCTACTTCTTCTTTGGTTTATGATTATGTTTATGTACTAAAAATGAATTTTTTTTAAAACCTATGATATCCTTGTTATCGGATGACTATGTTATGTAACTTTTCTTATAACCTCAATAAAAAAAAAAATTAAAAAAAAATATCAAGCTACTGGAGTTTTTGGCAGTGAATTTTCCAAGGGTAACAGGTGCTCTCTAATCCTATCTTAGCATGAATTGCACAACTTACATATTGAATAACACATAAGCTGCTGCTAATTAAATTTACCACATATGTGTTGTGAGTTATATGCTGTTTACTAGTGTTTCCTATAGTGCTGGACAAAAACATGCCTGCTTTTTGTAGCATAAGCACAGACTTTACAAACACACTTGAAACCCTTCATTTTCCTTTTTTTAATTTTATTTAGCTAATTAACTCATTCATTTCTCATTTAGGGCAAAGTCACTCTAAGTAGATCCCTATTGTCTGATTTCACCCAAGACAAATCTGAATCACTCATTCTGTCCCAGTGCTAGGGTCTCTTTCCTCTCTTATAAGCCCCGATGTTCAAAGAAAAGGGGCATGGCTGCGCAGTGCCGGCAAGCATGGATGTCTCTCCCATAGAAGTCAATGGGAGCATGACGTCACCACCCGCATCACAGAAATCGGGGCTTATCTGTATTTTGCTGCGGCCGAGGGGGGGGGGCCCTATTTGAAACTAAAAAGAGTTTCCGTGAAGGCACACTCCAAATGTTTCCGGTGGGACATCACCTACACTAACTACCTCAAGAGATGTAGTCTCACCAACTGATAGCTGGCAAGACAAACATGGCTGCTACCCTCCTTGCAACCTGCACTTCACTGATTCAAACATATCGCACTGGTGTCAATATGTCCGAATCAAAGTGTAGCCTACTCTCACTAGCATTACCCGCTAACTCCCCTGAAGGCCTATACCTATGTCACATCTTCCCTGCTCTACCTCGCTACCTCCCACCAACTGCCTAGACCTACGTGAGAGCTAACCTACACTCCCTCTGCAGCGCCCAGCTAACTCCCCCTGACCGCCTACACATACGTCACAACTAACCTACACACCACTGGAACAGCCATCTAAATCCCTTATACTGGCTACATTTACGTAATGTCTAACCTACACTCCCCTGGAACACCCCAACTAACACACATACTGCCTACCGTCAGAAAAATACCTGACTATAATGAACTATACTAGATAGTAAACTTATAGATAGACAGCACCTTTATTGAAAACTGAAACTCGTTTAGAAAAAATAAAAATTTTAATTGGATAGAATGTTTTATCTGAAGAAATTGTCTGAATTTGGAAACGACTCCCAGTGCGTATTTTGAATTTGTACACACAGAGTTTGGCTTGTACATACATGTGAATGCTCATTTCCAGTGTCAAAAAAGATGTTATTCATCATTTGTGAATATCATTGCGACTTGGAGCAGTTTGATTGAATATAACGGAACACCGGGAATTGCGCCTCCTCTACCGACACAAATAGATAGTAAACCTCCCCATTATAACTATAGGAGCTATGTCACTAAAACTATGCCACAGAGTTAACCTAAAACACCGGCGACCGACTGCCTGAGGATCAGCAAAACCTCACTAGCCTAGCCGGACTCCTGAAATCCAGCACCGGACCAGAATTGAGCCCCAGTCTGGCACATCTTAAAAGGGGTGCTGATTGAGCAGGGTGCCGGGATCAAGTTGCCCTTTTAGTATGTTGTTGAAAATTTGATGAGGCACCTGGGGGTATCACTTGTCTGGGGGTGCTACCTTCTGGGAGGAATGGGGGGGCTGGAATTGAACTGATATTTGATTTTAAATTCGAATCATAACATAGAAAATAAATTATTTTATATTGGATGATTAGAATTTAAAATAAAATACTTTCTTGCTATTGGCTGATTGAAATCAGCCAATAGGGATTGACTGATTTAAAAACAGCCAATAGGGATGAATCGGTACCCCTATATAAAGGGGTTCCTCCCTTCAGGAAATTCAGTGGGCAGCTGCAACCACATGAAGACCAGGGCACTAAGAGAGCCAAAGATAAGAAGATGCTCAGCGGAAGAGGCCGCAGAAGTCCATCCCTGCGAAAATGGGAACGGGTGCCTGGACCTTGCATTGTAGGTAGTGGGGGTCTTGTAATTGTATTTGTAAAAGGGCTATTGTAATTTATTTTAGTGTTAGGGTTAAGAGTTTTTTTTTGTTTTGGGTGTTTTTTTATGGGGCATGTAGATTACGAGTTTGGCGTTATGAGTATAACGCTGCTTTCCCCTAACGCCGGTATTACAAGTCTTGTTGGTATAGCTGTACCGCACACTTTTTTGGCCGTCATGATACTGCACTTTTTAAAAAGTCCTTTTTCAATGGGACTTCCATACTGCAGGTATTACGAGTTTTGCCTGGGAGGCCAAAAAGTGAGCGGTACACCCTATACCAACAAGATCTATACCGCCATCTAAAGTCAGTAGTTATGAGTTTTACGTTACAAAGCTGTAGCATAAAACTCATAACTAAACTGTCACAAAGTACACTAACACCCATAAACTACCTATTAACCCCTAAACCGAGGCCCTCCTGCATTGCAAATAATAAAATAAAATTATTAACCCCTAATCTGCCGCTCCGGACATCACCGCCACTTAAACAATGTATTAACCCCTATTCCGCCGCTCCCCGACATTGTCACCGCTATAATAAAATTATTAACCCCTAAACCTCTGCCCTCCCGCATCGCAAACACTATTTAAATATTATTAACCCCTAATCTCCCGTCCGCCCACTCCGCCGCTATAATAAACCTATTAACCCCTAAACCTAACCATAACGTAACCCTAACCCTAACACCCCCTAACTTAAATATAATTGAAATAAATCTAAATAAAACCCTACTATTAATAACTAACTAATTCCTATTTAAAACTAAATACTTACTTACCTGTAAAATAAATCCTAAACTATCTACAATATAACTAATAGTTACATTGTAGCTAGCTTAGGTTTTATTTTTATTTCACAGGTAAGTTTGTATTTATTTTAACTAGGTAGACTAGTTACTAAATAGTTATTAACTATTTACTAGCTACCTAGTTAAAATAAATACAAAGTTACCTGTAAAATAAAACCTAACCTGAGTTACACTAACACCTAACATTACAATAAAATTAAATAAATTAAATTAACAAAATACATTTATCTAAATTACAAAAAAAATAAACACTAAATTACACAAAATAAAAAAAGAAATTATCAAAAATAAAAATGAATTACTCCTAATCTAATAGCCCTATCAAAATAAAAAGCCCCCCCAAATAAAAAAAAACCTAGCCTACACTAAACTGACAATGGTCCTTAAAAGGGCCTTTTGCGGGGCATTGCCCCAACAAAATCAGCTCTTTTAACTGTAAAAAAAAATAATACAAACAACCCCTCAACAGTAAAACCCACCACCCATACAACCAAACTCCCCAAATAAAAACCTATCTAAATAAACCTAAGGTCCCCAAGTGCATTTGCATTTAGCTCTTTTACATTGCCCAAAACCCTAAACTAAAAATAAAACCCACCCAATAAACCCTTAAAAAAACACTAACCCCCGACTTACAGTTTTTGAAGACCGGACATCCATCCTCATCCAGGCGGCAGAAGTCTTCATCCAAGCAGGCAGAAGTCTTCATCCAGACGGCATCTTCTATCTTCATTCATCCGACGCGGAGCTGGTCCATCTTCAAGACATCCAGCATGGAGCATCCTCTTCTTCTGATGGCTGTTGAAGAATGAAGTTTCCCTTTAAATGACATCATCCAAGATGGCGTCCCTTACATTCCAATTGGCTGATAGAATTCTATCAGCCAATAGGAATTAAGGGGGGGGTGGGAAATCCAATCAGCCAATAGGATTGAGCTTGCATTCTATTGGCTATTCCAGTCAGCCAACAGAATGCAAGCTCAATCCTATTGGCTGATTGCAGCAGCCAGTAGGTTTTTTCCCCCTTATTTCCTATTGGCTGATAGAATTCTATCAGTCAATCGGAATGTAAGGGATGCCCTCTTGGATGACATCATTTAAAGGGAAACGTCATTCTTCAACAGCCATCGGAAGAAGAGGATGCTCCGCGTCGGATGTCTTGAAGATGGACCCGCTCCGCGCCAGATGGATGAAGATAGAGGATGCCGTCTGGATGAAGACTTCTGCCAGCTTCGAGGAGGACTTCTGCCCGCTTGGATGAAGACTTCTGCTGGCTTTGAGGAGGACTTCTGCCCGCTTGGATGAAGACTTCTGCTGTCTTCGAGGAGGACTTCTGCCCGCTTGGATGAAGACTTCTACCGCCTGGATGAGGATGGATGTCCGGTCGTGGATTGTCGGGGGTTAGTGTTAGGTTTTTTTAAAGTTTTTTTTTGGGTAGATTTTATTTTTAGCTTAGGGTTTTGGGCATTGTAAAAGAGCTAAATGCCATTTTCAGCTTAGGTTTATTTAGATAGGATTTTATTGGGGGGTTTGGTTGTGTGGGTGGTGGGTTTTACTGTTGGGGGGTTGTTTGTATTTTTTTTACAGGTTAAAGAGCTGATTTCTTTGGGGCAATGCCCCACAAAAGGTCCTTTAAGGGCCATTGGCAGTTTAGTGTAGGCTAGGGTTTTTTTTAGTTTGGGTGGGGCTTTTTATTTTGATAGGGCTATTAGATTAGGAGTAATTCATTTTTTTTTTATTTTTGATCATTTCTTTTTTATTTTTTGTAATTTAGTGTTTTTTTTTTTATTTAGATAAATGTATTTTGTTAATTTAATGGGGCATATGTATCAAGCTCCGAATGGAGCTTGATGCCCCGTGTTTCTGGCGAGTCATCAGACTCGCCAGAAACAGCAGTTATGAAGCAGCGGTCACAAAGACCGCTGCTCCATAACCTGTCCGCCTGATCTGAGCAGGCGGACAGACATCGCCACAATACAACCCGATCGAGGACGGGTTGATTGTCACCCCCCTGCTGGTGGCCTATTGGCAGCGAGTCTGCAGAGGGCGGCGTTGCACCAGCAGCTCTTGTGAGCTGCTGGTGCAATGATGAATACGGCGAGTATTTAATTTTATTGTAATGTTAGGTGTTAGTGTAACTCAGGTTAGGTTTTATTTTACAGTTAACTTTGTATTTATTTTAACTAGGTAGCTAGGAAATAGTTAATAACTATTTACTAACTAGTCTACCTAGTTAAAATGAATACAAACTTAGCTGTGAAATAAAAATAAGATAGCTTCAATATAACTATTAGTATGAATAGTGCCGTGGTAAAGTGTGAAGTCTTTTATTTTTTACTTTCTCACCTTCTTATCCTGTCCGGTTGCTGCAGGTTATGCCCTAAGTGCTGGCCTCTGCAATAATGAGTCCGTGGATCAACAAGCCAGCCATGTTGCACAATGTACGTCTTTGCTTCCTTTTAGAGGCTGATTCTTTTGCAGTTTGATCCGCCCGGTCACTTGTTGGTAAGTGTGTATTTCTTACCGGGTTGCGTTTTAATTGTGCTGGCAAGCGGGCTCCCGCGGCAGGGCGCAATCCTCCTCTGTATCCTTTGCTGCGTCAGAAGCGCCATGTGAGAAGGCCCAAACCCTGTTAGCCTCCCAGAAATTAGATTGCCGATCAGCGTTTCTAGTTCTTGCTAGGTCAGACGGTGTTTGGGGTTAAGTTGTTTTCATGCCGTCCTTGTGCCTTAGTCAGTTCTACCCATCTTACACACTTCTGTAGGGCCTTTGTGCTGCGATGGTTAGCAGTGCTCCATGTGACATAGATGATTTTTGGTACTGTCCCAGACTGGGTCAGATATCCCCAAAGGTCTTTAGGCTTTGATTTATTATAATGTGCAATTAAAATTAGTTAAAATATGAGTGTGGAAGTACTTAGGGAATCAAAGCTCTTTCAGAATACAGACATCTGTCTGCGTGGCTAGGCTCGGCCCCCCCTAGAATTTTTTTTAGTAACTTAGGGGTTTAGTTTAGAGGGGGGTAGATAGTGTAGGGTTAGTTTGCTTTGGGGGTTGTGGCAGTTTGGGGTTATTTTTCTTTTTTTCTGTTTTAGGAGGTTTAGTTTAGAGGGGGGTTAGGTTTTAGGTAGAGAAGGGTTATTGTGGTGGTTTAGGGTTAATAGTAGGGTTGCACCGATACCATTTTTTTAAGACTGAGTACAAGTACCGATACTTGTTTTCAAATACTTTCCGATACCAATTACCAATACTTTTTTTTTTACTGTCATGTGACAGATTACCAAGCACAATACAGACTAACTATTTAAGATTCCTTCTTTATAATTATGAAGGACTGTAACTCAAAAGACATTTATAAAATAATAAAACAGTTGTATTTGTCACAAAGTTCACAGAACATGTTTATAAATAAAAATATTACAATAAAATATATTAATAACAACAACAATAAATAACAAATATAAAATTACAACCAACCAAAAGAGCAATACAGTAAAAAATAGAACAGTGCACTGTTTAATCATGGGGAACAACACTATGGGCTAGATTATATTTGACTGGCAAGCTTTACCAATGAGCTCATTACATGTCCTACTCCATTAAAGTCTATGGAATTGGAAATGTGAACAGAGAATTGGTAAACTTACCAATCAAATGTAATCTAAATCTAGTCCTATAATTGCAGGATGAGTGTTCATTGGAATTAACTTAATTTGTCCTATGCGTACTCTTCCTGCAATTATATAATCTAAGGGTATGGATGTTCCTCAGAGTACAGTATGTTGTGAACATAATTGTGCAAGATGAGAACTAGCAGTAAAAAAGGCAATCAAGCAATAAGAATAGTTTTTCAAAACTTAGTGGCAAGTTCTTTTTAAGGAACAGAACAGAAGCATCTCTGCATATTCAGCTATTAGTCTGAGTCTGTTTTTGCTATCAGTGAGGAGGTTCGACTCTAAGTTGAACAGTCTTTCACTTTCCACACTACTGCATGGGGCAGAAAGATATTTTTGGGCCATTTTAGCCAGTGCTAGAAATCTCAGTTTATTAACTGCCCAGTACTTCAGGGGTTTGTCTGAACGAGGTACAGTGATCATCTCCTACAATAATACAAATAACAACAATTTGTATTGGCAGAACAGTAGTAAACAATTTTTAGTTTAGTCTCCACTCCAGCTTAAAATGAAATGGGAACATGCAGTTAGAAAAAACGCCACAAGATAGCATATGGGTAGGAAGTGAAGGTATCGGTTTAAGTATCGGTGCATTTACACGAGTACAAGTACTCATGCAAATACTTGGTATCGGTACCGATACCAATACTAGTATCGGTATCGGTGCAACCCTAGTTAATAGTGTAGGGTACTTGATGTCAGTATGTGGCGCTTAACAGGATAGGTACTTGTGGTGGATATGTGGCAGTTTAGGGGTTAATAGGAAAGGTACTTGCAGAGGGTATGTGGTGGTTTAGGGTTTAATAGAATAGGTACTTGTAACTCCCCCATAGAAGTCAATGGAGCAAGAAAAGGGGAAAAACACTAACACCCTACTCACACTCAAACACAATCGTATATTCTCAAGTGCATTAACCCGACATCAAAATATGAATGTTTCACATTCCAATGTTCTTTACAAACAAGACTATACTCTATTTATTCATAAATAAATATTTCTATATATAGCTGATTTTTTTTGGCACAATATATATCTTTACTTTCAACTCACAATACCAGCAGCAAACACCCCTTATCGTCTGTGGCCAAATGTTAGTGCTCAACTCGTAATCTGGCCCTGTGTCAATACATTTTTCAAACTATCTGCTGAAAGTTGTGACAAACGTGTTTTTCATGGTCTGCTAAAGGGACAGAAAACTCTAATCAGCTCTTTTATGTATATGAAAAGGAACAGATTTAAATTACTTTAACCCCTTCCTGTCTGTACTTATTTGTCATATAGGAACAAAGTTCCAATGTAAACAAATAAGCAAAAAAAATGAAATCCCCTGATCGTACATGCAACTGTGTGATTTCAATGATGGGACCAGGTCTGGGGGGAGTGCCTATGACTCTAGGCACGCCCTCCTGCCTGCGATCCCAGTTAGAAAGCTGCAGAGGCTTCAGGACAGGCAAGAAGGGCTTAATATACTTTTAAATAGAAAAAGACTAAGTTAAAACTGTTTATTTTGAAGTAAACAGGAAGCATAACTGGGCCTAAAGGGGCATTAAAACCCCAAATGTTCTTTTATGATTCATAAAGATCATAGAATTTCAAATAACTTTCCAATTTACTTCTGTTATCAAATTTTCTTAAAAGGATAGTCTAGTAAAAATTAAACTTTCATGATTCAGATAGAGCATGCAGTTTTAAGCAACTTTCCAATTTACTTCTATTATCACTTTTTCTTGGTCCTCTTGGTATCTTTATTTGAAAAAGCAAGAATGTAAGCTTAGGAGCCGGCCCATTTTTTGTTCAACACCTAGATAGTGCTTGCTGATTGGTGACTACATTTAGACACCAATCAGCAAGCGCTACCTAGGTGCTGTTCCAAAAATGGGCCGGCACCTAAGCTTACATTCTTTGTTGAAGGAGCAACAATGCACTACTTGGAGCTAGCTGAACACATCTGTTGAGCCAATCAAGTGGCATACATGTGCAGCCAGCAATCAGCAGCTAGTTCCCAGTAGTGCATTACTGCTCTTGAGCCTCCCTAGGTCAGCTTTTTAACAAAGGATACCAAGAGGACAAAGGAAATTAGATAAAAGAAGCACATTGGAAATTTGATTAAAATCGCATGCTCTGGGCGGAGCCTGGCCTCGCTGGAAGATGGCCAATAGCTAGTAGGGCTCCCATCTTACACACAGGCAAATCGTTATTCCTGAGAGCAGGATCATCCTAACCCTCTTACCCTGATCACCGACTAAACCACAACACTATCCTGATCCTGGTGGTCATTCCCGGTCGGCTATAGTCGTTAGCAACAACGCTTGCCATGCAGAAGCTCTTCCCCAAGTAAGACAAGAGGCCTAGTAGGCAGGTGCAACGGACCCACAGTCCCCCAGCGGTGTCGGGCGCTTACGATACCTTAAGCTTGGCCACCGCTAAAACTTGAAAATCCCCTACGGTGTCCGCTGCTCTGAGGGACATCCCCGCCGCAACACATTGCAAATAACGAGCGGAGGAGGACGGGAGACAGCAGCGAGTATACATACCACGTGTGAGCAGCATAGTTCCTCAAGCTGCGCCATCTCCGTCTTCAGCAACGATCCAGGGTATGTACTGTCCGTGGGCACAATTACACACAGCCGAAGCCTCTGCATGTAAAAGTCAGATTTTTCTCTGTGTCTGAACCCTCTCATTCATACAAAGAGACAGCTAGATACAGACTCTGGAACACGGTAACAGATTCTATAACCCCTTTAATATAATAGCAACTTCATGGGATCAAACTTTAGCCTTTGCACACAGCAGTTAACTCTCACCTCCTTCTTTATCTCTCCTTTTTGGGCAAACATAAGCTGCAACGTTTAAACAAAAAAAAAAAAAGAAAAAATATAAAGCAAAAGGGGGGAAGCAGGACACGATAAGACTATGGCCTAGATTTGGAGTTTGGCGGTAGCCGTGAAAACCAGCGTTAGAGGCTCCTAACGCTGGTTTTAGGCTAACTCCGGTATTTGGAGTCACTCAAAAAAGGGTCTAACGCTCACTTTTCAGCCACGACTTTTCCATACCGCAGATCCCCTTACGTAAATTGCGTATCCTATCTTTTCAATGGGATTTTTCTAACTCCGGTATTTAGAGTCGTGTCTGAAGTGAGCGTTAGAAATCTAACGACAAAACTCCAGCCGCAGAAAAAAGTCAGTAGTTAAGAGCTTTCTGGGCTAACGCCGGTTCATAAAGCTCTTAACTACTGTACTCTAAAGTACACTAACACCCATAAACTACCTATGTACCCCTAAACCGAGGTCCCCCCACATCGCCGCAACTCGATTAAATTTTTTTAACCCCTAATCTGCCGACCGTCACCTACGTTATCCTTATGTACCCCTAATCTGCTGCCCCTAACACCGCCGACCCCTATATTATATTTATTAACCCCTAATCTGCCCCCCACAACGTCGCAGCCAGCTACCTACACTTATTAACCCCTAATCTGCCGTCCGCACGCTGCCGACAGCTACATTATCCCTATGTACCCCTAATCTGCTGCTCTAACATCGCCGACCCCTATATTATATTTATTAACCCCTAACCTGCCCCCCACAACATCGCCGCCACCTAACTTCAATAATTAACCCCTAATCTGCTGACCGCAAAGAGCCGCCAGCTACATTATAGCTATGTACCCCTAATCTGCTGCCCTAACACCGCCGACCCCTATATTATATTTATTAACCCCTAACCTGCCCTCCCTAACATCGCCGACACCTAATTTCAATTATTAACCCCCTAATCTGCCGACCGAATCTCGCCGCTATTCTAATAAATGTATTAACCCCTAAAGCTAAGTCTAACCCTAACACTAACACCCCCCTAAATTAAATATAATTTTAATCTAACAAAATTAATTAACTCTTATTAAATAAATTATTCCTATTTAAAGCTAAATACTTACCTGTAAAATAAATCCTAATATAGCTACAACATAAATTATAATTATATTATAGCTATTTTAGGATTGATATTTATTTTACAGGTAACTTTGTATTTATTTTAACCAGGTACAATAGCTATTAAATAGTTAAGAACTATTTAATAGCTAAAATAGTTAAAATAATTACAAATTTACCTGTAAAATAAATCCTAACCTAAGTTACAATTAAACCTAACACTACACTATCAATAAATAAATTAAATCCAATACCTACAAATAACTACAATGAAATAAACTAACTACCGGAAGATGGATCGCCAGCCCCCGCTTGGGTTGGATGAAGATTTTGGAGCCAGGACGGATCGGTGAACCTGGTATGGTGAAGACAAGGTAGGATGATCTTCAGGGGCTTAGTGTTAGGTTTATTTAAGGGGGGTTTGGGTTAGATTAGGGGTATGTAGGTGGTGGGTTGTAATGTTGGGGGGGGGTATTGTATGTTTTTTTTTACAGGCAAAAGAGCTGAACTTCTTGGGGCATGCCCCGCAAAGGGCCCTGTTCAGGGCTGGTAAGGTAAAAGAGCTTTGAACTTTAGTAATTTAGAATAGGGTAGGGCATTTTTTATTTTGGGGGGCTTTGTTATTTTATTAGGGGGCTTAGAGTAGGTGTAATTAGTTTAAAATTGTTGTAAGATTTTCCTTATGTTTGTAAATATTTTTTTTTTTATGTAACTTAGTTCTTTTTTATTTTTTGTACTTTAGTTAGTTTATTTCATTGTAGTTATTTGTAGATATTGTATTTAATTAATGTATTGATAGTGTAGTGTTAGGTTTAATTGTAGGTAATTGTAGATATTTTATTTAATTAATTTAATGATAGTGTAGTGTTAGGTTTAATTGTAACTTAGGTTAGGATTTATTTTACAGGTAATTTTGTTATTATTTTAACTAGGTAACTATTAAATAGTTATTAACTATTTAATAGCTATTGTACCTGGTTAAAATAATTACAAAGTTACCTGTAAAATAAATATTAATCCTAAAATAGCTATAATATAATTATAATTTATAGTGTAGCTATATTAGGATTTATTTTACAGGTAAGTATTTAGCTTTAAATAGGAATAATTTATTTAATAAGAGATAATTAATTTCGTTAGATGTAAATTATATTTAACTTAGGGGGGTGTTAGTGTTAGGGTTAGACTTAGCTTTAGGGGTTAATACATTTATTAGAATAGCGGTGAGCTCCAGTCGGCTGATTAGGGGTTAATAATTGAAGTTAGGTGTCGGCGATGTTAGGGAGGGCAGATTAGGGGTTAATACTATTTATTATAGGGTTAGTGAGGCGGATTAGGGGTTAATAACTTTATTATAGTAGCGCTCAGGTCCGCTCGGCAGATTAGGGGTTAATAAGTGTAGGCAGGTGTAGGCGACGTTGTGGGGGGCAGATTAGGGGTTAATAAATATAATATAGGGGTCGGCGGTGTTAGGGGCAGCAGATTAGGGGTACATAGGGATAATGTAAGTAGCGGCGGTTTACGGAGCGGCAGATTAGGGGTTAATAATAATATGCAGGGGTCAGCGATAGCAGGGGCGGCAGATTAGGGGTTAATAAGTGTAAGGTTAGGGGTGTTAAGACTCGGGGTACATGTTAGGGTGTTAGGTGCAGACGTAGGAAGTGTTTCCGCATAGCAAACAATGGGGCTGCGTTAGGAGCTGAACGCGGCTTTTTTGCAGATGTTAGGTTTTTTTTAGCTCAAACAGCCCCATTGTTTCCTATGGGGGAATCGTGCACGAGCACGTTTTTGAGGCTGGCCGCGTCCGTAAGCAACTCTGGTATCGAGAGTTGAAGCTGCGTTAAATATGCTCTACGCTCCTTTTTTGGAGCCTAACGCAGCCTTTATGTGGACTCTCAATACCAGAGTTATTTTTATGGTGCGGCCAGAAAAAAGCCGGCGTTAGCTACGCGGGTCCTTACAGACAAAACTCTAAATCTAGCCGAGTATAAATATAAAGAAAAGGGGTCAGAGGAGCAGGACGCATCATTATAAAACCCAAAGAAGAATCACTGAATCAACACATTTTAATTCTGGATCTGTGTGCCTGTCGCATGTTAACAAATTTTTGTGAGATTTTGCCTCTCAGTGGTGTGGTAGAACATCTTCATTAAGCACATAGGTAATGCCTTGCAAGAGACAGAATAAGGGTGAGAAAACAGTACCCTCCAAGACCCTCAACCAGTTCCTGAAGCCCCGCGAGATAACCGAGACCACGAGTATTGTGGATCCCTCTGTCACGCATCCTGAGATGTCCAAAGCAATGCAAACTAACGACCCCGAAATTAACCCATTTGTCACCAAGAACAATATACTACACCTATCCTCCAAAGATTATATTAAAATAGTGTTACACGAAATGAGAACTTTATTCAGTGACCTTAGGAAGGATCTGGGAGCAATTGACAAGAGAGTCACGTCACTAGAAAAGAACCAGAAATCCCTCCAAGCAGAAGTTCAATCCAGATCCTCAGCAATTCAAAAGCAAGACTGAAAGATACAGGAGTTATCTGATAAAATGGAGGATCTAGAAAACCGCTGCCGCTGAAACAACCTGAGGATACGAGGTGTCTCCGAATCCATTCACCCCCCTGCCATTGAGGGGTATCTTCAAGCCCTCTTTAGGGTAATAAAAAACAACCCTAATGCGGAAGAGATTCAAATAGAAAGAGCTCACAGAGCCTTAAGGGCTAAACAGCCTCCTAAAGCTCCCCCACGGGACATAATTGTTAAGTTTCTTAGGTTCAAGGATAGAGAAGAACTCTTGTGATGTGCTAGAGAAAAGAACCCCATACTCCATGCAGGAGAGGAAATTCAGTTGTTTGCAGATCTTTCCCCAGTCACCTTGCAGAAAAGGAGGGACCTATCCCACATTACTTCTACTCTAAAAAGCAACAGAGTACAGTATAGATGGGGCTTCCCAGTCTCCTTGATAGCAACCCATAACAATAAGTCAGCAATTTTCAGACCGGGCTCAGATCCTACCCTCTTTTACAAAGAGCTCTCCCTCCCGTGGGCGGAAAATAGAGACTTATCAACCTCAGAATCCATGGAAGAAGACCACAACAGAGGGACTCCCACCCTCAGTGCTTCACAACCGTGAATAAGCCATTGGGCTGGACTCTCACTATCTCCACATAGGAAGGACTTCCTTCTTTGTTTGTACTGTCACCCACTGATCTACACTGTGTGGACCACAAGACCCACTCGAGCATAAAATCCTGAGCTCAGACTCTTTATGACCAATGGGACTACATCTTGAGGCACTCTGCTTCCAAACATACCGGAGATGTATCCTTTTTGTAATACTAGTTCATAGTACTTTTTGCAAAACCTGTTATTTGTTGATGTTCTATAGCTAAATGCTGTTACAGTTATATATTACGAGATGGTTAGACTTGGATGTTTGTTGGTTTTTCTTTTCTCTCTCCTTACTCTAGGGTCTGCTTGCATCATCCTCAAGAAGCGCTCTCCTCTACCGGATGTTTCAGGTTAACCAGAGACTTGTATACGTGAATTGTAATTAATGATGCGCCTCATTCTGTATTCAGGCAAAATAACATGTATTTCATAGAGATTTCATAATTTTTCCGTTAATCTCTAGAATGTTTTTTTTTTTTTCTCTAGGTTACACTTTTTAGCTTGATTGATAACACCTTTATTGTAATACCCTCTCGAAGTGATATTTTGAACTTGGAGACCTTTGCCCAATAGCTTTACTAGGCCACTTTTGTAAACACTCTTAGCTAAACATAGATATTGCTCCCAATGATTGTGAATTAAACTTTTAAATATGGCCTCTTCCTAATCATAGACCTAAGAATCTATGGCCCCTAACTAACTGTTGCCTAAAACAAAAGAAACACACAAATCAGTTTTAATATTTCCTCAAACGCTTAAAAACAACTTATCTGGTGACCTTGTTTTCCTTACTCCCTCCCCTCCCCCTTTTCCTTCCCTCCCCTCTTTCCCTCTCCCCATTATCCATATGCTTCTCCCTCGTCCTCCATAATTTTTACCCTCCATTTTCCCTTACCCTCCCCTCCATTCCTTCCTCCCAACCTGCTCTCGGAAGAAATCACATTATATTATTTACTTTATGCCGGTGCTAGAGATACTTCCCCTACTTATTCCCCTATACGTATTTTGTCTTGTGACCTACTTTCCAATATTGAGATCTGTTGGAAGAGTAGTGTATACAAACCTTATTACTAAACTTCCACTTTCCTTCTTCCTTAACGTTCTGCTTATTTTACTCCTTTTTGACCTACACTCTTCTCCTTCTTTCTTCTCTCACTCTTCTACCCTTCCCTCCCCCCCCCTTTTTTTTCCCCTCCCCCTATCCTTGCACTCACAACACATATATCAGTCAGGATGTTGACGAGGGCTAGTAGATTCCAGGACCATTCCCTCAGACTGACCTCTATTAATGCAAAAGGACTTAATTGTCCGGGTAAACGATCTATAGCAATCAAAGAGATGAACAAACTCAATAGTCAAATATTAATGGTGCAAGAAACTCACTTTAAAAAAAGGTAGGGAACCCCGTTGGACCCCTCATCCTTACTCACAAACCTGTTTTGCATCGGGATCTAGCAAGAAGGGCGGAGTGGGTATACTACTACACAAAACCCTGCCGCTCCAAATCACAAACACAATCAAAGACCCGGAAGGCCGATTTATATTGATGGTTGGGATACTTTTTGGGCAACACATCACACTCCTTAATGTTTACACACCAAACCAAAACCAAGGTATTTTCTTTAAAAAAAATTGCAAACCTTCTTTTCGATCATGCCAAAGGCGTAACACTTATAGCGGGCGATTTCAATATCTCACTTGACCCACTGATGGATACCTCTAGAGGTGTCTCTTATGTACCCAAAGCAATCCTTAAATCAGTTAGAAACTCTCTGACAGCAGTATCACTACATGATGTCTGGAGAATCCTAAACCCCAAAGCGAAAGACTACACCTTCTACTCTCCTCCCCATGACTGCTATACTCGAATTGACTACATTTTTTCGGATCCCAATGGTCTCTCCCTCATTGACCGATGTGAGATAGGAAATATAACATGGTCAGACTACGCCCCTATCACATGTTCTATCACATGGCTAGACCTTCCCATAGTGTCTAGAACATGGAAATTAGATGATACTCTTCTTGACAACCCCCTAATATTAAAAGAACTTGGGAAAAATCTAACAGAATATTTCACTCTCAATGAAAACACCACTTCCTCACCCATTATAGAATGGGAGGCCCATAAATCTGTAATACGAGGACTTATAATTAAGCATAAGATGAGACTAAACAAACAATCTAGAGAATTATATACAAACTTGTTAACAAAGGTTGACACACTGGAAACCCAACACAAAACAGACCTTAACAACCATATTATCAGGCAGAACTTTATTCAAGCTAGATTAGAACTCAAGCAACACTTAACTGAAACCTACCAACGTAACGCCCTCCATCTCAAACAATATTATTATGAGGGGGGCAATAAACCCGGGAAACTCCTAGCAAGAAGTTTACGCAGAAAACAACTCTCAACTTACACACACTCCCTACAGACAAAGGATGGACAGATAATACATGATAGTAAACTTATAGCCTCTACTTTCAGAGAATACTATAAAACGCTGTACAACATTGATAGCCATGACACATCTCCCTGTTCCCCTGATGCTCTAGAACCACAGCCCCATGGTAAAGATAATTTGGATGACTATCTCAGAGATCTTAATCTTCCCTCTCTAAATAAGGAAGCTAAAACATACCTAGAATCCCCCATAACATTAGAGGAATTACATAAAGCAATAAAAGATATCCCCTCTGGTAAAAGTCCGGGTCCGGTTGGATTTTCCTCCAAATATTACAAAAAATTCAAAGACATCCTTTCTCCTCCCCTCCTAAAAATCTTCAATGACTTGAGTAGCAATCTTCTCTCTCTAGATCACTCCTAGAGGCCCACATCTCTGTTATCCCCAAACCTGGGAAACCAGCCAATAAACCAGAGAACTTTCGGCCTATCTCACTAATAAACAACGACATGAATCTATTGGCCAAAATATTGGCCAACAGAGTAAACAAATATTTACCCGAACTTATTGAAAAAGACCAGGTGGTTTTTGTAACCGGGCGTGAAGCCCGGGACAACACCAACAAAATTCTCCAATTAATCAATCATGCAAAAAACACTAATATCCCCATGGTTCTTTTAGCAACAGATGCGGAAAAGGCCTTTGACAGGGTCAAATGGTCTTTCCTGCGAGCCGCAATGGAAGAGATGGGATTCCCAGAAGCATTCCTAAATATGGCTATGGCCCTATATTCCTTCCCAAATGCTAGGATCAGAATTAATGGCACCCTATCTGACACCTTTACAATTAGCAACGGCACTAGACAGGGCTGCCCCTTGTCACCGTTGCTCTTTGCTATCTCTATGGAGGTGCTCGCACAAAAAATACGAGGCAATAGGTTAATCAGGGGAGTGGTGGTGGGCGACAAGGAACATAAGCAAGCATTATTTGCAGATGATGCCCTCTTTTCTCTTACAAGGGCTGAGACCTCTGTCCCGGAAATGCTGGCCGAGCTAGACCGTTATGGTAGAGTCTCTAATTTTAAGTTAAACATCACCAAATCTGAATTAATGAATATAAATACCCCCCCTGAGGTAATACAGCGCCTTAGAAATGCTTATAATATCCCTATAGCCCAGAAAAAGCTGAAATATTTGGGAATATTTCTAACTCCCTCTCCTCAAGACTTATTCAAATATAACTACAATACACTAAAATATGATATATTGCGTGATATTTCGGTTTGGAAAAATAAACATATCTCTTGGCTAGGTAGGGTAGGAGTCTTAAAGATGAATGTCCTCCCGAGGATATTATATTTACTGCAGACATTACCTATCACTCTCCCAACAGATTTCATAAAACTGATTCAAAAAGCTTTTGAGCAATATATATGGGGTAGCTCTAAACCGAGAATACCCAAAAAAACTATGTATCTCCCGAGAGATTGCGGAGGATTAGGAGTTCCCAACCTGCTGGCTTACAAACAGGCTATGACGCTTCAACATGTAGCTGAGTGGTCCCATAATACTAACAATAAAGCATGGATACAGATGGATTGGCAAATTTTTAAATTGAATAATGTTGCTACTTTAGCTTGGACCGCACCTCATAAGAGACCCACCATCCTACAACAATATCAAATAGCAGCAGACATACTGTCAGACTGGGACAGGATCCTGACCTCAACTACCCATATTTCTTCAATCCCCTTGCCACTCTCCTTATTTACAGAACACATAGACCTACCTTATAGACACCTAAGCTCACAAACTATGTACCCTTATAACCTGAGGGTGGGCTCTATCCAGTTCGCAACAGAAAATGGCCCCTTCAAAACACAGGCTGACCTAGCAGAGGTTCATGGGGAGATCTTCTCCTCATGGATAAACTATCATCAATTGAGACACTTCATCTCTCACCACAAAAGTAAGAAAGAACTGGGAAGGGAAACCACAGCCTTCGAAAAATTATGTGTCCAGGCAACACCCCCCTCGCACCTAATCTCCAAACTTTACAAACTGTTAAATTGCCCAGACACGTCAGCACTCCCATCATATACATACTCCTGGAATCGAGAAATAGGCCAGGACCTTGATGCAGAGACCTGGTCCAGAGCCTTTTATCTATCCAGGAAATCCTCCGTCTCGGCAATGGTACAGGAAATACACCTAAAGCTTTTCTTGCCGATGGTAATATGGTGGTCCCAGGTTGGAAGTGTTTTGGAGAGATACGTTCCTATCTATCTCTGATATACTATCAACTCAAATCCTGCCCATCCCAAACACCATCTTATTTCTCTCAATAACCAAGCAGACAGGCCTAGGCAAACAACCACTGCTACTGATCATGATCACAGCAGCCAAAAAACTCATACCTAAATACTGGAAATCTCAAATAATCCCTACAACAGATGAGTGGAGACTTATGGTCTCTGAGCTCCTGGCCCTCGAGAGATACCACTATCTCAAAACACACAAACTGGAAACTTATGAATTAATGAGAGCAATATGGAGTAAAACAATCTGAACCTGGAAGTGCAAGGCTCAGACCTCTTTGACATGACGACAACCGCTGTACCTCCACATCCCCTCCCTTCCCCTTGGGGTTTGTTTTTTTTTCCCTTCTCCCCTTTACTCTCCCTCTTCTTTCCTTCTCTCAACCTTCTCCTACTACTTTTACTACCTTCTCTGCTTTGCCAACCTCTATAAGTAGAGTTGGTAACCGATATAAACACAAAGAAAAACCCCCAAAAAGGTTAAACGCTCTCATGACTCATTTATGTTTTGGACGGGTGTTGACAATAATTTGAATTTCCACCGACAAAGATGTAATTTGTTGCATGGAATGCTTGATTTGTTAATGATTTGCAGTTTATGTGATGTAACGATTGTAAAATCTTTTATTGTTGTCAACCTGAACTATTTATTAATAAAAGTTACCTTGAAAAAAAAAAAAAAAAATCGCATGCTCTATCTGAAACATGAAAGAAAAATTTGGGGTTTAATGTCCCTTTAAGGCCTATTTCATCAATAACTAATAAACATATCTCCGACTGCTTTATTGGTCAACCATGAAAAGCCTCACACAAAAAAAGTTTTGCGTTTTTTTTGTCCATACAGGAAAAAGTGATTCTTTAGGTTTCTTTTTTGTATATGAAATAGCTTATATTGTTCTTTGAAAACACAACTCATTAAAATGCAGGGAAATCAGATCTCCTTATTTATCACTATTTGTATACACATATACTTCTATATAGGGATTATTTTTAGATCCTTTGTGAGTTATAAGGATTGCATACATAGGGGCCGATTTATCATGTCCGCCAGACATTGCTGAATGCCGACAGCATACGCTGTTGGCATTTAACATTGCATTAGCAGTTCTGGTGAACTGCTTATGCAATGCCGCCCTCTGCAGATTCGCGGCCGCTAGCAGGGGGTGTCAATCAACCCGATCGTACACGATCGGGCAGATTGCAGACCGCAGCCTAAGAGGAGGCGTATGAGTTAAGGAGCAGCGGTCTTAAGCGGCCTGAAGGCTCACGCAGAAACAACTGCATTGGGACGGTTCGGGCCATGATAAATCAGCCACTAGATCTCCTTTGATTATCTTCCTTTTGGTGTCCTTATTGCCAGAGGTTATGTCACCATTGTGATTGGCAAACCCAAAAGGATATCTAAAGAATGAAGCAAATTTGATAAAAGAAGTACAATGAAATGTTTAAAATTGTATTCTCTATCTGAATCATGAAATAAATATTTTGGGTTTAATGTCCCTTTAAGGAGGATCCCTCCGAAGAGCAGACAATTCTGAAACTGTACATGCAGAAGAGATCTCCAACATGAATGATACCTTGCAATATAGAAACTTGACGCAAAGAGAATGCATAGGGGCCTAGTTATCAAGCCGTCAACCTCAAATACGCTGGAATTCCGCAGCGTATTTGTGGCGAGGCTGATTCGCCTTAGTTATCAAGCCCTAGATACCGGCAAAAGTAGAATTTAGTGACGTAAGCTTCGATCCGCTGGACTCAGTCCGACACAGATCGATTCTTACTTCACTACAGATGTTCCGCACACAAGTGCGGCACAATCTGACTACTTTTGCTAATTATCAAAAAACTAGCAGGTACGCTTGGCACTTTTCTGGCCCAGCGTACCTGGTTTTCAATCTGCCGCCCTGGAGGTGGCGGATCCCATAGGAATCAATGGGAGTCTGACCATAGCGAAAGTTCATGTTCGCTGCTGCCAGACATCCCATTGATTCCTATGGGAGATGTCTACACCTAACACCCTAACATGTACCCCGAGTCTAAACACCCCTAATCTGTCCCCCCTACACCGCCGCAACTAAATAAAGTTATTACCCCCTAAACCGCCGCTCCCAGAGCCCACCGCAAGCTATAATAAACTGATTAACCACTAAACCGTCACTCCCGGAGCCCACCGCAAGCTATAATAAATATGTTAACCCCTAAACTGCCGCTCCCGGAGCCCACCGCCACTCTAATAAACTGATTAACCCCTAAACCGTCACTCCCGGAGCCCACCGCAAGCTATACTAAATATGTTAACCCCTAAACCGCCGCTCCCGGTCCCCGCCGCAACTATAATATATGTATTAACCCCTAAACCGCCGCTCCCAGACCCCGCCGCCACCTACCAATCAGCCAATCAGATTGAGCTTGCATTCTATTGGCTGTTCCGATCAGCCAATAGAATGCAAGCTCAATCTGATTGGCTGATTGGATCAGCCAATCGGATTGAACTTCAATCTGATTGGCTGATTCAATCAGCCAGTCAGATTTTTCCTACCTTATTTCCGATTGGCTGATAGAATCCTATCAGCCAATCGGAATTTAAGGGACACCATCTTGGATGACATCCCTTAAAGGAATATCCATTCGTCGGTAGTCATCGGGAAGAATAGGATGGCTCCGCGTTGGATCGTCTGAAGATGGCTCCGCTCCGCTCCGGATGGATGAAGATTGAAGACGCCGCTTGGAAGATGACATCGCCAGGATGAAAGAATTCTTCAGCGCCCCTTGGATGATGACTTCTGCCGCTCTGGATCTCCTCTTCGGTTCCATTGATGGTCGGCTGGCTGAAGACGACTAAAGGTAGGATGATCTTCAGGGGTGTTTTAGGGGTTAATAACTTTATTGAGTTGCGGGGGGCTCCGGGGTGTGCCGGTATAGGGGGTAGAACAGTGTAGTTAGTGTGGTTGATTAATGACAGGCTAGCAATAAAGCTGTAAAAAAGCCGAAGAGCAGCGAGATCGGATGAGTGATAACTCTCACAGTCCGCTGCTCATCGCCCCGTACTTGGTGCGCAGCTTTTTGACAGCTTTATGGATAACTTAGGCGAAATTTTTCAGGTCCACGGCGGCGATGGTAGGCGAGCTTAGGCGTGTGTATTGAACCAGCGAAGGCAGGTAAAGTAGACGCGTTGATAACTAGGCCCCATAGACTCAAAAAAGAGTGTGTGTGAAACTTTCAAAACAAGAATAAGACTCCAAGGATGAGTAAAAGTATTGAAAATAGGTGTAACTCAAACCATGGCTTGAATAAAAAATTGAACATCAGGTAAACGTGCCAACTTCCTATGTAACAAAAATAGAAATAGATCAATACCTGGCTGTTTATAGTATAAGCTAAAATAAAAGTAGAAAAGGACTGAAGAATATGTGGTAATCCAGAAAAAAACACATTCAGCACTCTAAGTTAAATATACCTTCCACACCTTACCCTCCTGTATTTGATTATCAATCATAGATACAGAAAAAAAGTTGATTCATCTGCAAGAGTTCAGACTCAGAGAATCTAGGTTCTGGTAAAGAAAAAGAAATATAAACTATGAAATTGCAAGTTGTGCCCAGGTTCAAACTGGCAACCTCTAGTCTGTAAGGCAGCTGACCTGAGTCACAACAGCTCAACAGTTATAGAGGCCTATTTATCAAATGTCTTGCGGACTTGATCCAACAGTGCGTATCAGGTCCGCAAGACATTGCTGAATGCGGAGAGCAATATGCTCTCTGTATTCAGCATTGCACCAGCAGCTCACAAGAGCTGCTGGTGCAACGCCGCGCCCTGCAGACTCGCGGCCAATCGGCCGCCAGCAAGGGGGTGTCAATCAACCAGATTGTACTCTATCGGGTTGAATTCCGGCGATTCCTGTCCGCCTGCTCAGAGCAGGCTGACAGGGCTATGGAGCAGTGGTCTTTGCGACCGCTGCTCCATAACTTGTGTTTCTGGCGAGTCTGAAGACTCGCCAGAAACACGGGCCGTCAAGCTTCATTTAGAGCTTGATAGATAGGCCCCAGTGTCACAAGCCAAACATGCGTGACAAGAGAGGAGAGGCTGTGTTTAGGAAAACTCTAAAATAAACAGGAGCTAAAAATAAGATTTCCTACGCGGAAACCCCATATTATGGATATAACCCCTTAACCTCCGGATTCCACACACACTGAAAAGATGACTCTCTCTCCATGAAACAGAAGACAGAGAAGACCTCTGAGGGTTTTCTACACCAAGGCAGTATATGAATCCTGAAAACAGATTTCCAGAAACCTGGGAAACGACCAAAGCCTTCCTATGCAATTTGGCAATAAGGTTGTCAGTGATCACAGCAGTCCTGTCGGAAAAAAACTAAATCAGTGCAACTAACACTGCAAGAATGTCAGTAAGTATAATAAGTAGTTCACTGGGTGAAGATTGGGAACTTCCCTGCGACACTCGTGAAGAGATGACACTATGGGGCCTATTTATGAATGTGCAGGTGGATATGATACGCTGTCGGCATTTATCATTGCACAAGCATTTCTTGTAGCAGGAGTTGTCAATCATCCCGATCATATCCAATCGGGATGATTGCTCTCTGCTGCCCGCCTCAGAGGTGGCGAACAAGTGAAGGAGCAGGGGTCTTAAGACCGCTGCTTCTTAACTCTTGTTTCTGGCGAGCCCTCATTGTATCAATATGTATGGAACCAAAAAAGATAGTGTTTGGTTCCAGGGGGGAAGTTTAATATATGTTACACTGCAGTTCAGCAGGAAATAGTTAGTTGATGAGTAAAGGCTGTGACACACTGCAAGCGGAGCGGTGCGCAGCGTGTAGATGCAGCTGTGCGCGCTCAGTGTGTCCTGCCTTTTCATCTCTGAGCACTCTGCTGCGTCAGGTCGCGTAGCTGAGCACTCAGAGATGAAATAATTGAACTTCAGAAGCGATGCAACGCGGTGCGAAGCAGCTGCATCGCCTCGCGCCGCATCGCTTGCAGTGTGTCACAGCCTTAAGGCAGCTACACAGACATTAACTGTAACAAGAGCTGAAGTTTATGCATTCTGTTATAAGATGTTCTTTTAATAAATTTGTTAAAACTGCAACTGGAGTCTGAGAGCCTCTCTCATAAACAGCAACTTTATATATGGTGGCAGCGGATGTTATTTGAGAAATACACCAAAAGAGGATATGGAAGGTTTAAAACCACCAGGTCTGCTGGATTTTCAAGCAAGGAATCTGTCTCAGGCATGGAAGAGATGGAAAGAAGACATTCTTTTATACACAGACCTAATCATGGCTGACAAACCAGAGGAGATGAAGGTAAAGTTGTTTCTGTACTTAATTGGAGAAAAAGGCAGAGAGGTAAAAGACACCCTTCTCCCAGAAGCAGCAGCTCACACACTAGCTCTGCTAATTAAAGCATTTGATGATTATTGTGAGCCAAAGCAAAATGACACTGTGGAAAGATATCATTTTTTTTCAAGAAGTCAGAGGGAAGATGAAGGAATAGATGCTTATGTCACAAATCTGTGTACACTGGCAGCCACTTGCAACTTTGGTAATATAAGAGACTCATTATTCAGGGACAGGATTGTATGTGGCACAAGAGACTCTAAACTTAAGGAATGCCTACTGAGAGAAGTGGATTTAACACTGGAAAAATTTATTCAAATAAGTAGAACTGCTGAGCTGTCTAAAGTGAGGGCGAAGATCATTGAGAGTTCCAGCACCAGTGCAGTGTCAGTCCATAGGATGGACACAAGTTACAACCTTAGGAAGGGTCATAACAGAATCAGGGCCGGTGCTAGGATTTTTGGTCACACAGGCGAGGATAAATTTTGCGCCCCCCCAATTACATACCATATACAATTCTGATTTTTACAAAATGTTAAAAAGATGTACTAAAAAACCCTAAAGATAATTATACACACACACACACTATATATATATATATATATATATATATATATATATATATATATATATATACACACACTATATATATGTATATATATATATATATACACGTACACACACACTATATATATATATATATATATATATATATATATATATATAAAATATATTTTAATATACACACATATATACTATATATACATATATGTACAAAATATATATATATGTGTGTGTATATATATATATATATATATATATATATATATATATATATATATATATATATATATATATATATATATATTTTAATATACACACATATATGCCATATATACATATATGTACAAAATATATCTGGTTAAGCTATAGAACAAGCATATTCAAGTATAAATATTATAAATAGTGCTAAGCTATTGAACTCAAGTAAATGGACACACACAGGCACAGGCCAGGCAGGGACTTTAATACAATTATTCTATATCTTTAGAGAATATTAAGAAAAGTGATTCAGACAGCCTGGTACATCAATAGCTTTTTAAGCCATGTGAACTGCATCTGCAAGACTTAGACTTTACCTTTAGTACTAGGTTATGCCTGGCAATCAAAGGGTTATTTTGTTTTACATCTGACCTGTCCAGTATCATCTTAAGTTCTGAACATAATAAACATTATTATTAATTATAACGTTTTCCCTGGTGGGCTGTAATGTCTATGTGAAGGAGAACAGATATAAGATATTTAAAATAACAAGCAAGCAATGAAGCAATAGCTAATTAATTTATTTGATTCATCCTGCTTAGTATGGGCATAGTTGGGTCTGTGTGGTTTATATTTAAAAAAATTAAAATCAGTAGTAAAAGTACCGGTCACCGGCGGACCCTTACCCTTCTGAGACCCCCACTAACTCTGTGACCCCATTCCAGATTTTCCTACCTGCTCCAGTCGGTCGCTCGGTCAACTTCACTGATCATCTGCGGTTCACTCAGACTGTCACCTCTGTCCTCCTCACATGGCTCAGATGGAGGGCGAGGCAGCTCACACATGGAGACTTGGAGACGTCAGGCAGCCGTGGACGGCTTATCCCACACGATTTCTCCCTCTCAGAGTGAGGAGGACGTGATGTCAGCAGCACAGGCGCAGCTGCGCAACTTAGGCAGACGTGAAGACGTGAGCTCTGCCTCCGCCTCATCACCTCCAGTCCTCCACTGATCTCTGAGCTCTCTGATAGGGTAAGGCTACAATCCAAAGAAAGATCATATGCCGGGCGGCCCGGCCAGCTCAAAGTTGGAGGGACAGGGGGGGCGGCAGTGCGGCACACAGCTCTTTCAGTTTCAGGATCATTCAGGAATCAGAATTGTGTATATAAACAGTTGACAGTTGCAAGTGCAACAGGCGCACAGATGAATGATCAGATCAAATTTTAAAAAAATAAAAATGCATTTTTTTTTCATAGGCACGGCAGCGCAGCGCCCCCCTGCTGGTGCGCCCTAAGGCGGGTGCCTTAGTTGCCTAATACAAAACGCCGGCCCTGAACAGAATGACAATGACTCCAGACAAGACAATACAGTGTATCTATTGTGGAAAGCGTCACGAGAAACTGAAAGAAAAATGCCCAGCATTTGGAAAGCAATGTAAAGGGTGTGGTAAAGCAAATCATTTTATTAGCCAGTGCCATGCCAATACACAACAAATAAAGCCAACAGTACAAGCTGTCTATAGAGAGACTGAAGACTAGAGGAATATGAAGACATTCTGGGTCTGACCTTGGAACCAGCTTTTCAGATTTGTACATTTAAGAAAACAGTAAGCAGATTTCCATCAGCTTTGTTTGCTACTATGCTAATTAACCAACAAGCTGTTAGATTCCAAATGGATTGTGGAGCAGACTGTAATGTCATTCCAGCAAGGTTGGTGAAAGACAAATCTAAAATTTTACATTGTGATAAAATGCTAAGTATGTATAATAAGAGCACACTGAAACCAATAGGGATATGTAAGCTCAAAATAAGAAACCCATGCAACCAAAAGTTATATCAGGCTGAGTTTGTTGTAATTGACACAGATGTGTGTAATCCTATACTAGGAAGTAGAGCTATACAAGCTATGGATCTGATCTCAGTGCAACACCAAAATATCCTAAACGTTGAACAAGACGGCAACCACCCAGATGCCACTGTGTGGGGCTGGTCAGCCATCAATAAAGAGTATGCAGATATTTTTCAAGGAGTAGGCTGTCTAGAAGGAAAACTAAAATTGGAAGGGGATGCTCTTGTACAGCCTGTTAGACTTCCAAAAAGGTTCCTGTGTCATTACTCAAACCCCTTAGAGAGGAGCTTACCAGTTTAGAAAAACAGGGCATTATAACTCCTGTAGAGAGAAGTACAGACTGGATTAGTAGTATGGTGGTAGTGAAAAAACCATCAGGGAAGTTAAGAATTTGCATTGACCCTAAGCCTCTGAATAGGGCTTTGAAAAGGAGCCACTATCCTTTGCCAACAATTGATGATATTCTCCCTGACCTAGCAAAAGCAAGGATTTTTCAGTATGCGATGTCAAGAGTGGATTTTGGCATATTGAATTAGAGGAAGAATCCAGCTATTTGACCACTTTCTCTACTCCTTTTGGACGATACAGCTGGGTTCGAATGCCTATGGGTATTAGCCCAGCCCCAGAAGTGTTCCAGCGAAAACTAAATCATGCACTGGAAGGGCTACCAGGTATCAGGATCATTGCAGATGATATTCTGATTGTAGGAGAAGGTGATACCAATGTGGAAGCTATTCAAGACCACAATCAAAAGTTGAAGAAATTACTAAATCGTTGTAGAGAAAGACACAAAATTTCAGCTAAGGAAAACAGAAGTGCCATATATTGGTCACTTATTATCAGCCCAGGGACTTCAAGCAGATCCAAATAAAGTAAAAGCCATCACTGAAATACCCAGACCCTCAGATGTTAAAGGAGTACAGAGATTTTTGGGGATGGTGAACTATCTTTCTAGGTTTTGTGAAAACCTCTCAGATGCAGGTGAACCACTGCGACAACTTACCCAGAAAGGTACAGTGTGGGAATGGACAGAGGTGCAGGAAGAGGCATTTCAACAGATCAAATAAAAAATCAGCAGTGCACCAGTGCTTAAATATTATAACCCAGATGAACCTTTAGAACTTCAATGTGATGCATCAGAGAAAGGTCTGGGAGCAGCACTGATGCAAGGTAAACAACCAATCGCTTTTGCAAGCAGAGCAATGACAGAGACAGAGCAAGGTTATGCACAAATAGAGAAGGAGCTATTAGCAGTCCTATTTGGAATGGAAAAATTTCACCAATTCACTTCACTTCATTTGGGCAGACAGTAGCTGTACAATCAGACCATAAGCCCCTTGAAAGCATCATGAAAAAACCCTTACTTAAAGCACCAAGACATCTTCAGCGTATGATGTTATGGCTTCAGATGTATGATGCATGTATCAGATACTGCCCGGGGAAGTCTCTGGCGGTGGCAGACACATTAAGTAGGGCTTATTTAGAAGAAGGTTCCATGGAGGGTTCTTTGGAGCACCAGATTGAAACTATAAACATGCTCCAATATCTACCCATCTCAAACAGGAGACTTGTTGCTATACAACAGAGCACAGAAAAAGACAAGACTTTACAAGCAGTAAAGTGAATTGTGATGAGTGGCTGGCCTCATGCTAAGGAACAGGTACCCCTAGAGGCTTCACCATTCTCTACCACATACGTGATGAATTGAGTGTACAGGATGGTGTTCTATTCAAAGGTGAGCGAGTAGTTATTCCATCTGATCTCCGAACAGATATTATGTCTCGAATACATTCTTCACATTTTGGTGTGGAAGGATCTCTACGCAGAGCCAGGGAGAGTATTTACTGGCCAGGAATGAATGCACAGCTAAAAGAATATATCGACCAATGTGACATATGCCGTTCATTTGATACTAAACAACAGAAAGAGACATTCGTTCCTCATGAGATCCCAATGAGACCGTGGGAAAAGCTTGGCATTGATTTGTTCACATTCCAAGGAAAGGAGTATTTAATAACAGTGGACTATGACTCTAATTTCTGGGAGATAGACCATCTTCAGGATACAAGATCTACTACAATAATAAGAAAATTAAAGGTCCATTTTGCCAGATATGGAATTCCAGACACAGTATGTTCTGATAATGGACCACAGTTTATTTCAATGGAGTTTAAAGACTTCAGTAGGGGTTGGAACTTTGACCACATTACCTCATCACCAGGATACCCTCAAAGCAATGGAAAAGTAGAGTCGGCAGTAAAGACAGCGAAAAGACTACTGCAAAAAGCTGTGACTTCTCAAAATGATCCTTATCTAGCATTTTTGGATCATCGCAACACACCAACACAGGGCATGGAGTGCAGTCCTGCTCAAAGACTGATGGGTCGAAGAACCAAATCATTACTTCCAATGAGAGGGAGTATGTTAATACAGGATCAGGTGATGAATGACAGGCACCAAATCCTGTGCAGGAAGCAGCAATCATTGCAAGCTGCTCAATATAACAAGGGAGCCAAAGACCTGCGGCCTCTAAATGGTGGTGAACAGGTGTGGGTACAACTGCAAACAAACCAAGGAAAAGAGTGGCAGAAGGCTTGCCTAAGAGCTCCTGTAGGAATTAGGTCATATGAAGTGGTGACAGAGTCAGGACAGGTCCTGAGGAGAAATAGGAGGCATCTGAGAGGCACTGGACACTACAGGCCTCCAGCAAGGACCCAAACTAGCACCCAAGAGGAATCTCACATTGAGAATACAAACCAGCCATTAATGACAAATAACTCTGAAGAAGAAGGACAAGAAGAAATAAACAGTGAAATATCAGACACGGAAAGATTGCAGGATGACAACAGAGTCCTGTCAGAACAACCACAGGGATCCAGAAACACCCAGACTAAAAGTGGTAGATGTATCCGAAAACCAGAATATCTAAATGACTATGTGGACTAATATTTAGCACAATGAAAGACTGCATCTCAGGATCCATATTCCTACAATAATTAAAAGAGATAGCTTTTGCCATTTCCCCAAAAAGGGAAAATATGTATCAATATGTATGGAACCAAAAAAAGATAGTGTTTGGTTCCAGGGGGGAAGTTTAATATATGTTACACTGCAGTTCAGCAGGAAATAGTTAGTTGATGAGTAAGGCAGCTACACAGACATTAACTGTAACAAGAGCTGAAGATTATGCATTCTGTTATAAGATGTTCTTTTAATAAATTTGTTAAAATTGCAACTGGAGTCTGAGAGCCTCTCTCATAAACAGCAACTTTATACACTCATTACTCTACTGAGAGATTTACATGGGCATATGCTATACTTCTCTAACCCTCTCTTGCAGAAAACAATCCATTGAGGGTACAATAGAATCAAATCTAGCAGAGCACCTCTAATCTCTGCCTACCTCCTAGACAAGGCAAAGAACTACTGGGAGGGAAGAGGAAGTAGGAGGGGTAGTTAAGTGCTTTGTTTGGGGTGTATTTGCCTCCTCTCTGTGGCCAAGAGATGTATTCCCATATGTAAGAAAATTATTTTTTTGGACTCTCATTACCAGTAGAAAGAAATATATATTCTATGGATTATTTAGAATTGTGAGCACAATGCTTCCTAGCAATGCGAATGCCAGCCCGTGTTTGCATTGCGATTAAATTAAATGTGCGCTGGTATTACCAAGTGGGGAGCTAATATTGCATGCATGCAAGCAATATTTAACGCTCCACTTGTAATATAGCCCTAAATATTTACAGTACAGTACCATATACCTTTGAACCCTTATAAATATGTTTTATTAATATTTATGACAAATTTTTATCAGATAGTGTTTATATAAGTGTAACAGTATATCAATGTATTTATGTTGTGTTTGGTACAACATTTATCTTAGCTCTAACCCTTTATGTGAGGTCTTCAATCGCGCTAACCCAATTCACTTGTGCGGTCGCATTTACTTTTAACTTGCAATACGTGTGCAAATTAATGCAACCGCTATATTCTAATTTTGCGCACACTAACATTAGTGTGCCATTTGTAATTTAGCCCTAAATGTTTTACTTCATCTAAAATACGATGATATTACAGGTTTTATTTTATTTTTTTAAATTGATGTTCCTGTGAAGGAAAAATAAACTTTAGATTTTTATGCTGCATTCAATAAAGATTTGCAAACTGCCCATTTTAGCTAGTAAGCAAATAGTTAGTTTTGATGAGTTAAAGGGACATTCCAGACAAAATTTTAATGCACATCAACACATTTCACTTTTGAATAGAAACGTATTTATATATGCTTCACATGCACAGTAAAATCTGTGACTTAAAACAGTGATAGCTTTTACTAGAAACATTTTCATTAATCCAAGTTTATTGAAAAAAAATGCTTATAGGTAAAAGTAAAATACATTGAAGTACATCTCAAGTTTTGGCTGGAATGTCCCTTTAAGTACTTCCTGTTAGTTTAAAACTAAATTTAAAAGTTTTTCGCTTTTACTTTAATGTCCCTTTAACATTATTAGTGACACCATTATCATTATAAACCATATGCAGTAGAAAGATGGGAAAAATATTTGTGCATTTCATTCTATTTTGCCTAAGGCCAGTAAAAGTATTAATCTCTCTTTAGTGAAACTGGATTTAGATATTAAACATGTTATTTAGATAATGAACCATTGGAATTCAGAAGACTTAAGCAATTCAAAGCCACAATCAAAGTGATATGTCTATTCCACATGGGAAATCTCCAAAATATCTGTATGCATGTTACATCAGGGGGAAGGAAAAACTAGCATTCTTGCTCTGTGAACCATTCCAAAGATAAGTCATGTGGGTCCTTTGTGAATTATAACAAGGAACGTTTTATGGATCATAAAAGATTATTTGCTACGTTAATCCATAAATAAATAGGCTTATTGTTATATATGTTTTCAAACTAGCATGGTTATCTGATGAAGAAAACAATCTTTCCTAAAAATAGTTTGGTTGATAAATCTTTCATCTGAATGGGCCAATTAGATTGTTATTGGTATATCCTTCTGCATTAGAGCCACTAGATTTGTAATTTTGTATTGGTATTGAGATGCTGACTCTACACTACTAAAAGTAGTAAATTAAACGGATTTGAAACCCAATTTTTTTTCTATTGTGATTCTGATAGAGCATGTAATTTTAAGCAACTTTCTAATTTACTCCTGTTATCAATTTTTCTTTGTTCCCTAAGTATCGTTATTTGAAAAAGCAGGAATGTAAGCGTAGGAGCTGGACCATTTTTGGTTCTGCACCCTGGATAGGGCTTGCTGATTGTTTGCGATTAAACAGTAAAAGTGAAAAGTAATAAAAAAAATGGAAGGTAATAAAGTTCACAATTACATAAATAAAAAACACTTATTGCTCATCAGAATGTGTAGTCACAGTTACTCAAAATAAAAGACGGCACCTGAGCAAGGTGGAACACAGCAAGGCAGGGCAGGGCTGGCTCTGCACCATGCACAGATAATAATTCTGACAAATTGACAGAGCTAATGCTACAGACCCTGGTCAGCAACTGGCCCTGGGCCCACTGGGCAAATGCCCTGTATGGCCTATGTTCAATCCATTACATAAAGATAGGGAAGAGCTTAATCGGCTCAATAGGGACAGTATACACTCATTTTCATATAACTGCATGCAATAGACACTACTATAAAGAATAAGATGCACAGATACTGATATAAAAATCCAGTATAAAACTGTTTAAAAACTTACTTAGAAGTTCTCAGTTTAGCTTTGTTGAAAAGGTAGCTGGAAAGCCCACTGCAAGTGGGAAATAAGACCCTCCCCCTTCTTTTGCATATGAAAAGACAATTTACACAAACAGGAGCAAGCTGGAGAAGGTAGCTGACGGTATTCTCATAAAACTTTGGGGCTTGGTTAGGAGTCTGAAAATCAGAGCAATGTTATTTAAAAACTAGTCGATAAGCCTGCCCAGAGGGCAGTCTAATTATTTTTTAAACTACAGATGTAAAAACAACCTATTTTTGTAACTGTTCTTTTATATAAAAATATTTTAGAAAATCGCAAGTAAAACTAAAATTAATAACCGCTCAACTGTCAACCACCCACATCGCCATACACCTAATTACCCTTTTAACCCCTAAACCGCAAAACCCCCACATCGCAATAAACCTAATTATCCTATTAACCCCTACACCGCAAAACCCCCACATCACAATACACCTAATTACCCTATTAACCCCTAAACCGCAAAACCCCCACATCACAATAAACCTATTTACCCTATTAATCCCTAAACCGCAAAAACACCTACATCGCAATAAACCTATTTACCCTATGAACCCCTAAACCGCAAAACCCCTACATCGCAATAAACCTATTTAACTTATTAACCCTTTAAACCGCCAAAACCCACAGCGCAAATAACTATTTAAATAACTAAGTACAGTACACTAACCTAACACCCCCTAACCTAACAACCCCTAAGCTAACACCCCCTAACCTAACAACCCCTAACCTAACACCCCATTAAATAAACCCAAATTACCTAAACTAATACATTCTAAAGTTACAAAATTTAAAAAAAAAAATAAGTTTACAAAAAATAAAAAAGGCTAACATTACAGAAAATAAAAAAATCAAATTACCAAATTTAACAAAATTAAACCTAATCCCTATGAAAATAAAAAGACCCCCCCAAAATAAAAACACCCCCTACTCTAAGAATAAACTATCAGTAGCCCTTAAAGGGCTTTTTGCAGGACATTGCCCAAAGATAATCAGTTCTTTTACAAAAAATATACAAAGTCCCACCTAACATTAAACCCCCCACCCCTCAAAATAAAATAACACTAAAAAACCTAAACTACCCATTGCCCTGAAAAGGGCATTTGTTTGGGCATTGCCCTTAAAAGGGCATTTAGTCTAACCCCCAGGTTGGTACTCACGGTTCCTGAAGTACGGCGAAGGTCTTGTTCCAGGCTGTGAAGTCTTCTTCCAAGCGCAACCTCTTCTTCTTCCAGGAACATCCTGCGCGGAGCGGAGCTGAAGACTGAAGACCACGGAGCTGAAGATTGGCGACCCTGGAACTGAAGACCGGCGACCGTGGAGTCATGGAGCGTGGACGATCCTCTTCGTACGATCTCTGCCGTACACTGAATAATGAATTCAAGGTAAGCGATTAAAGATGGCGTCCCTTGAATTTCTATTGGCTGATTTGATTCTTCCAATTCAAATCATCCAATAAGATTAGAGCTACTCAAATCCTATTGGCTGTTCAAATCAGCCAATAGGATGAGAACAAGTGATATTTTTTAGGCTATTCAAATCAGACAATAGAATTTCACTTGCTCTCATCCTATTGGCTAATTTAAACAGCCAATAGGATTTGAGTAGCTACTCATTTGATTCATTTACACATTTTTTTCTGGACTACCTGGTATATATTTTTTTAGTGGAAAGTGCAGCACAATATTCCACCATTGCACATACTTTGTACTTTGCAAATTTATTTTTACCGTATCCTGTATAATTGATTGTGTTTTAAATTGCATTATGTATTATTGTATTTTATATATTAAATATGTTTTTATATACTTTATAGCCATATATAGGACCCCATACTGGATGATTAAGTGCTTCCCTATCTTTATGTAACAGACACTTTTATAAGCTCAGGTGAGGAGATCTTTTACAGTAGGAAGCTTGTGTGTAAACATTTGGCAATTGATATTGGTGCTTAATACTCCTCCTTATAGACTATGTTCAATCCGTACCTGGTGAAGGCTTTTTATTAATTGATAACTTGAATTCCTTCTCTTTCAAATACAGATGAAAGTAAGGTGTAGTTGAGTCTATGGGCTTCATTTATTAAGCAGCAGATGCTGCTTCGGAGTCCCATCGTTTCAGGTCCGCCGTCATAAGACCGCTGCTCCTTAACTTCTCCACCACCTTTAAGGTGGCGGATTGAAATCATCCTGATCCAATCAGGATGATTAATGGCCCCTGCTAGTGGACAATTGGCCGCCAGTGAGCAGGGGGCAGTATTGCACTAGAAATGCTTGTGCAATGTTGAATGCTGACAGTGTATGCTGTTGGCATTTAGCGAGGTCGAGCGGACATGATTTGCTACAGCGAATCATGTCCACTCGCCTTTTAATAAATCTACCCCAACGAGCACAGCCAAGGAGTGGGATTAAAATAGTTAAACAAGACACCCTTAACCTCCATATCTGTGCATTACTGGATTTTAATATTTTTGATGAAAACATTTTTATTTTTAAATGTTTATTTTGGTACAGCTGTTACATATTTTTACTTGCACAGTCCACATCATTAAAATTTAATAATTTAGCTGAAAGCATTATACAGTTTTTATTATATATGTGTATATTGTGATGCTACCCATTGTGGTTGTGTCCCTTTTGTCTAGGAGATGCAGGGTTTGGATACATGTGTTGGTTACTCATTCTTTTATAGTCCTTGTAAAATGGAGAGGGCACAGTTCCAGAGCTAGTGTCTGGACTGTTTGGTTGGAGGTGTATAGTACTCTACAGCAGGGGTCGCCAACCTTTTGGACCTCAAAGACCACTAAACTCACAATTTTGAATCCCGTGGGCCACTAACATGATTTTTTTTTAAAAAGGTACAAAACTCTATAATGTATGTATAATATATATATATATATATATATATATATATATATATATATATATATATATATATATATATATATATATATATATATATATATATATATATATATATATATACACACACACACACACACACATACTGTACATAACCAGTATAACCATAGCTAAGTTTACATTATGTATATATTTACACATTTTTAAGAATTATTTTTTGGAATTAACTAACTGAATGACAGAACTGAGAGAATACTTCCAAATGACAGATGAAGAGTGAGTGCCAACTTTTGAGCTGGAAACAAAGAGGCAGAAAGTGGGAAAAAAGAATTATGTTTAAAATGACCACAAAACTTCCAAGTTACCTCCCCAGTTAGGAATTATTCAAAACTACTCATAAATTAAGTTCAGAAAGCTCTCAATATGGATGTGAGCTAACCAAGACTGATGTTACTGTCAATTACTATAATACTGGTGGGATATGGCTTTGCGCACAGGAAAATTATTAGAATGAAAAATAATTAATATTTAATAAAACAAAAAAGAAGATGGAGGGGAGGAAGTCAAACATTGATGTAAGTCCATCTGAAGGAATTAGGAAAACTACTACAAAGAGACAGGTAAAGGGAAGAAAATAAATGGAATATGAGAAAAAAAAATCTTTTTTAATATACTTTAATTCCACTAATTCAAGCAAGACTAAACCAACCTCAGCTGGCTTTAGAATGGAAGCATCTTCCTCTGAGCAGCGTGCCGGGCGTGAGGAGTTAAAAATACAATCTAGCTACGCAAGTTGAGCAGTACTATGCATGCAATGTGCATAGGGAGATTGTAATTTAACTCCCAATCCGTCGGTTTTCACTGATTTCCAGCCAGGCACTGTAGGGAGTTGCGGCGCGAAGGGGGTGACACCATCAGAGGAGATTAATTCCTGCTTGATGGTGTCAAGGACCACCAACATCTTCTCGTGGACCACCAGTGGTCCATGGACCACTGTTTTCTCGACCGCTACTCTACAGTACTCAGTTTGCAAATGTCATCATGATATATTGTTATTTCTACAACCTAGCAAAACAAGATAACTTAAATTTAAAATTTGGCCTTATTTTTTACAGGACAGAGTGTTTAGCAAACAATCACCTAGATTACGAGTTTTGCGGTAACAGGGGTGCGGTGCTAACGAGCAGTTTTCCCTTACCGCTCACTTGCAGACAACGCTGGTATTACGGGCTTTTAGAAACCCGGCGTTAGCCGCAGAAAAGTGAGCAGAGAGCAAAAGTTTGCTCCACATCTCACCTCAATACCAGCGCTGCTTACGGTAGCGGTGAGCTGGCAAAATGTGCTTGTGCACGATTTCACCATAGGGATCAATGGGGGAGAGCCAGCTGAAAAAAAACCTAACACCTGCAAAAAAGCAGCGTTCAGCTCTTAACGCAGCCCCATTGATTCCTATGGGGAAATACATTTTATGTCTACACCTAACACCCTAACATGAACTCCGAGTCTAAACACCCCTAATCTTACACTTATTAACCCCTAATCTGCCGCCCCCGACATAGCCGACACCTACATTATATTATTAACCCCTAATCTGCCGCTCCGGACACCGCCGCCACCTACATTATACTTATAAACCCCTAATCTGCTGCCCTCAACATCGCCGACACCTACATTATATTTATTAACCCCTAATCTGCTGCCCCCAATGTCGCCACCACCTACCTACACTTATTAACGCCTAATCTGCCGCCCCCAACGTCGCCGCCACTATATTAAAGTTCTTAACCCCTAAACCTAAGTCTAACCCTAACCCCCCTAACTTAAATATAATTTAAATAAATCTAAATAAAATAATTACAATTAACTAAAATATTCCTATTTAAAACTAAATACTTACCTATAAAATAAACCCTAAAATATCTACAATACAGGGAGTGCAGAATTATTAGGCAAGTTGTATTTTTGAGGATTAATTTTATTATTGAACAACAACCATGTTCTCAATGAACCCAAAAAACTCATTAATATCAAAGCTGAATATTTTTGGAAGTAGTTTTTAGTTTGTTTTTAGTTTTAGCTATTTTAGGGGGATATCTGTGTGTGCAGGTGACTATTACTGTGCATAATTATTAGGCAACTTAACAAAAAACAAATATATACCCATTTCAATTATTTATTTTTACCAGTGAAACCAATATAACATCTCAACATTCACAAATATACATTTCTGACATTCAAAAACCAAACAAAAACAAATCAGTGACCAATATAGCCACCTTTCTTTGCAAGGACACTCAAAAGCCTGCCATCCATGGATTCTGTCAGTGTTTTGATCTGTTCACCATCAACATTGCGTGCAGCAGCAACCACAGCCTCCCAGACACTGTTCAGAGAGGTGTACTGTTTTCCCTTCTTGTAAATCTCACATTTGATGATGGACCACAGGTTCTCAATGGGGTTCAGATCAGGTGAACAAGGAGGCATGTCATTAGATTTTCTTCTTTTATACCCTTTCTTGCCAGTCACGCTGTGGAGTACTTGGACGCGTGTGATGGAGCATTGTCCTGCATGAAAATCATGTTTTTCTTGAAGGATGCAGACTTCTTCCTGTACCACTGCTTGAAGAAGGTGTCTTCCAGAAACTGGCAGTAGGACTGGGAGTTGAGCTTGACTCCATCCTCAACCCGAAAAGGCCCCACAAGCTCATCTTTGATGATACCAGCCCAAACCAGTACTCCACCTCCACCTTGCTGGCGTCTGAGTCGGACTGGAGCTCTCTGCCCTTTACCAATCCAGCCACGGGCCCATCCATCTGGCCCATCAAGACTCACTCTCATTTCATCAGTCCATAAAACCTTAGAAAAATCAGTCTTGAGATATTTCTTGGCCCAGTCTTGACGTTTCAGCTTGTGTGTCTTGTTCAGTGGTGGTCGTCTTTCAGCCTTTCTTACCTTGGCCATGTCTCTGAGTATTGCACACCTTGTGCTTTTGGGCACTCCAGTGATGTTGCAGCTCTGAAATATGGCCAAACTGGTGGCAAGTGGCATCTTGGCAGCTGCACGCTTGACTTTTCTCAGTTCATGGGCAGTTATTTTGCGCCTTGGTTTTTCCACAAGCTTCTTGCGACCCTGTTGACTATTTTGAATGAAACGCTTGATTGTTCGATGATCACGCTTCAGAAGCTTTGCAATTTTAAGAGTGCTGCATCCCTCTGCAAGATATCTCACTATTTTTGACTTTTCTGAGCAAGTCCTTCTTTTGACCCATTTTGCCAAAGGAAAGGAAGTTGCCTAATAATTATGCACACCTGATATAGGGTGTTGATGTCATTAGACCACACCCCTTCTCATTACAGAGATGCACATCACCTAATATGCTTAATTGGTAGTAGGCTTTCGAGCCTATACAGCTTGGAGTAAGACAACATGCATAAAGAGGATGATGTGGTCAAAATACTCATTTGCCTAATAATTCTGCACTCCCTGTATAACTAATAGTTACATTGTAGCTAGCTTAGGGTTTATTTTTATTTTACAGGCAAGTTTGTATTTATTTTAACTAGGTAGAATAGTTATTAAATAGTTATTAACGATTTAATAGCTTACCTATTTAAAATAAAGACAAATTTACCTGTAAAATAAAACCTAACCTAAGTTACAATTACACCTAACACTACGCTATAATTAACTGAATTCCCTAAACTAAATACAATTAAATACAATTAAATACAATTATCTAAAGTTCGAAAAAAAAAACCCACTAAATTACAGAAAATAATAAAATAATTACAAGTTTTTTAAACTAATTATACCTTATCTAATCCCCCTAATAAAATAGCACCCCAAAATAAGAAACAGCCCTACCCTACACTAAATTACAAATAGCCCTTAAAAGGGCCTTTTGTGGGGCATTGCCCCAAAGTAATCAGCTCTTTTACCTGTAAAAAAAAGTACAATACCCCCCCAACATTAAAACCCACCACCCACACACCCAACCCTACTCTAAAACCCACCCAATACCCTCTTAATAAAACCTAACACTACCCCCTTGAAGATCACCCTACCTTGAGAAGTCTTCACCCAACCGGGCCTAAGTCCTCAATGAAGCCGGGCAGAAGTGGTCATCCAGACGGGCAGAAGTCTTCATCCAAGCCGGGAAGAAGAGGTCCTCCAGATGGGCAGAAGTCTTCAACCAGGCAGCATCTTCTATCTTCATCCATCCGGCGCGGAGCGGCTCCATCTTCAAGACATCCGACGCGGAGCATCCTCTTCAAACGACGTCCAACTGAAGAATGAAGGTTCCTTTAAATGACATCATCCAAGATGGCGTCCCTTCAATTCCGATTGGCTGATAGAAAAAATCCTATTGGCTGATCCAATCAGCCAATAGAATGCGAGCTCAATCCTATTGGCTGATTGGATCAGCCAATAGGATTGAACTTCAATCCTATTGGCTGATTGCATCAGCCAATAGGATTTTTTATACCTTAATTCCGATTGGCTGATAGAATTCTATCAGCCAATCGGAATTGAAGGGACGCCATTTTGGATGACGTCATTTAAAGGAACCTTCATTCTTCAGTTGGACGTCGTTTGAAGAGGATGCTCCGCGTCGGATGTCTTGAAGATGGAGCCGCTCCGCACCGGATGGATGAAGATAGAAGATGTCATCTGGATGAAGACTTCTGCCCGTCTGGAGGACCTCTTCTTCCCGGCTTGGATGAAGACTTCTGCCCGTCTGGAGGACCACTTCGCCCGGCTTCGTTGACTTCTCAAGGTCGGGTGATCTTCAAGGGGTTAGTGTTAGATTTTATTAAGGGGGTATTGGGTGGGTTTTAGAGTAGGATTGGGTGTGTGGGTGGTGGGTTTTAATGTTGGGGGGTATTGAACTTTTTTTTTACAGGTAAAAGAGCTGATTACTTTGGGGCAATGCCCCGCAAAAGGCCCTATTTGTAATTTAGTGTAGGGTAGGGCTTTTTTATTTTGGGGGGCTTTTTTTATTTTGTTAGGGGGATTAGAGTAGGTGTAATTAGTTTAAAATTCTTGTAATTATTTTATTATTTTCTGTAATTTAGTTGGGGGGGGTTTTCGTACTTTAGATAATTTTTTTAAATTGTAATTAATTGTATTTAGTTTAGGTAATTAATTTAATTATATTTTTTATTTTACAGGTAAATTTGTCTTTATTTTAGCTAGGTAGTTATTAAATAGTTAATAACTATTTAATAACTATTGTACCTAGTTAAAATAAATACAAAGTTGCCTGTAAAATAAAAATAAACCCTAAACTAGATAAAATGTAATTATTAGTTATATTGTAGCTATCTTAGGGTTTATTTTACAGGTAAGTATTTAGTTATAAATAGGAATAATTTAGTTAATTATAGTAATTTTATTTAGATTTATTAAAATTATATTTCAGCTAGGGGGTGTTAGGTTTAGGGTTAGGCTTAGGTTTAGGGGTTAATAACTTTATGATAGTGGCAGCGACGTTGGGGGCGGCAGATTAGGGGTTAATAAATGTATGTAGGTGTCGGCAATGTTAGGGCAGGCAGATTAGGGGTTAATAATATTTAATTAGTCCAACCGAAATGAAAAATTATATAAAGGATACCAAGATTCCAAAAGTATGCACTTGTAGCACTCTGGGCCCTAAACTCTAGGGCGGGTGGTCCCACCAGGATTTTAAAATATAACTTTTATTATTACAATTAAAAAAACCAAATTGTTGGTTAAAGTACACACACTATTAAAATACACTCCAGTACCAAATTCTAGTGGTATTTACGTTTATTTGATCTCAAATTATTGAGATTAGGCCTGTATGTGTTCACAATCATAAGTGATCTAAAAAGTAACAAATAAAGTCTGCTAAACACTGTTGCAATATAGCTAGAACAAATAGTAATTAAGAGTGTGAGTTGGGTACATATAATCAGAGATTGAGTGAAATGTGCCCCCTCTATTTAATATCCATTATCACTGGATTATGTTACTGGATTATAATTTTTCCATGTCAAATATGGGGACAAGGAAAATAGTCCTCAGTGTCAGAGTAATTATGATTATATCGGGTAATCGTCTACTGCTCCCTCTGCTCCAGTATTCTATTCATGGTATCACTGGATCAAACACACCAGGCTGCTATTCTGTCAATATTATAGCTTCGGTGCATTGCGGTAATTGCCCGCAGCTAATACCAGGTCATATGAATACTTATTCAGCCTAGCTATGTGTGTTAGGTATCAGAGTCAGTAATCCTTTATGGATAATCACGACGGGCTTAAGTGCTATTTTTCAGGCATCCACTGTGTGTGAAAGGCTATATATATCTGATATAACTAAGTCTGGCACAACCCAGGCTGGGTAAATTGGGTATTGTAAGTTAAAGAGCCTTTTTAGTGGATCGATCTGGATAATAATTACCCGGTCAGCAAATATAAGTTTACCATCATTCATTAATCATAGTATTTCTTCAGGCACACACCACTGCATATCTTCTCACAAAGTTCAGTATATAAATATGGCTAAGTCTGGCACAACCCAGGCTGAGAGTTTTTTACTGTTATAATTATTGGAGCTGCAGTCTCTCCCCACGGTTAATGCTCATTCACACCAGCTGTGCAACACTCTTACAGCCAAGATTTAATTATTCACAGTCTGAGCAAGAAATCGTCTGTGAGTTTGTATTATCTACTATCCACTATGTTAACAGGCTATATATAAAGTTGGAATTATGTCTGGCACAACCCAGATTCTATATTGTATATTTTATGTTAAAGAGCCTTGTAGTGGATAAGCACGGTGCTTACTGCCCGGTGCACTAATACAAACTATCAGTTACTATTGTTTTTCTGTATTAGTCACTGCTCCCATATTGTAAACATAACACTTCACTCGGACATTCATTCAGTTCATATCTCTTAGTTAATTATCAAGAGGGCAAGTAGTATTATTATCATACTCGGGTACAAGTCAGTACCATATCCCCATATGAACCCAAGTCACTCACAAAAAAATATTGCTATTTGAAAAGTACAATTTTAGCGGTACATAGATAAATGGTACTGGGCAGTTAAAAAGACACAAAAATCGAGTGTGAAGGAGTCAGCACTCTCCCCTGACGCGTTTCGCCCGATAGGGCTTTATCAAAGGCAGCGAGCCGCCGAGTTTTTGGGGATTTAAACCCTGCAAAACCGGAAGTCCCGCCCTCGCTCCACTCTGATTGGATAAAAATCGTCTATAGGTTTGTTGATTGACATTGCTATAGACCAATCATCAATTCCAAATTACGTACTTGAAGTTTCTATTGAGTTTATAGGCTACATATCTTATAAAGACCTAATAATGGTCTCTGAATAATGGTTACATAAAACTCTGACTATGGAAATTCTTTATATGTCATTAGTGTTCAGCACTACGAATCTGGTTTCCTCGGTTGTTCTTTCTATGCATGTGTATTGATACCTTTGTATTCTTTATCAGTCTTTAGAGTCTGTCGTTATCAACAAGTTTTTATATATTGCCAATAATTCCTAATAGATATCGTGTTCATCTTATGCATGATAATTCTGTACAACACTCATAAAGTCTAATGCGATATAGGTATATCCACTATGCCAGTCTTAGGTTCTAGATAGTTATTATAGTATTCTGTATAATTGGATCCTATATGAAAAAATATATATGCTGTAGTGACTGTGGATCTAGTGCTAAGAAAGGGAGGGGGGGTTTACCGTGCCCCTAGTGTCTATCGATTCTTCAGATAACTTACTTAAGTGTGTGTGAAGGTTCACCTGGTTGTGTGTGAATGAATGAAAATCTTGAACAATATTTAAAGAGTAAAAGAAAAGGTGAGGAGGGAGAGAGAAAATCTAGATATTTATCTCCCAAATCAATGATACTCATGTTTCAGTGAAAATCTAAGTGCAATCATATGCATTGAATACTTGACAGTTTAGTGAATTAATTTTATAGGTGCTAATCATAGTATAGTGAAAATTAAAAAAATAAATGTGTTTAAATTTTAAAGATTGTGAAGAAAACCCAAACTGAACGTGATGGTGTAGTGAAAAGGTGAGTATTCAAGTAGTGGCATAAGTTCACAATCATGTTCTATGCCACTCCGGTGAAGGAAGGATTCAAATATATAATGTCCTGCCTTATTGTTAAGTTCACCAGCTCTTATAGTGCAGTTATTATTAACAATATATCCATTCCCAGAATTTATTAATAACTGTTATTGCGGTATTGTAAATTCATATTCAGAGTACTCTCTCTTACATACAGCAATAAATCCCTGTTATTGCTGTTATAGCTTATTAGGTGGATACCTTCCTTGTTTTTAAGTACGGTGTAAAAGTATTCAATGTACATATTTTCAATTTATGTATATTCTATTGATTTAACCTTTTACTCAAATCTTAGAGTTAATACTCTAAGATCTGGAATTGAGATGGATCGCTCTTTGTCATATTCCTAGATGGTTCTTCACATCTGTATATATTATTAATTTTAATCAAGTATTAGATAGTAACTCTTCGTTTTTCTATCTTGAAATAATATTAAAACATACTTTTAATCATAAATCACTACTTGGGTGAAGTCTTGTTCATTTATTTTCATAAATAAACATAAAGGTTATTTTGTTCATTAAGACCCCAGGGTTGGACCGAGTTTAATAGGTAAATCCAACGGCTTTCTGACTTTAATAGTGCAGTTTCCAGATCTCCTCCTCGAAATCCCAAGCTCACTTTCTCAATGCCCCAGCAGAGTAGGTCTTTTTGGTTAGAATTATGATGTTTTAAGAAGTGTGCAGCTACACTAGTTAAGGTTTTTAGATCTTCTTTGTCTTTAGCAGCATTTTTAATGTTTCTGAGATGTTCAAGAAGTCTAATTCTCAGTTTTCTGGTAGTCATACCCACATAATACAAATTGCACGTGCATTGAAGCACATATATAACGCTCTCAGTGTTACAACTAATGTATCTCTTAATTTTGTGTTTCTTCCCAAATCTGTCCTCTATTTCAGTGGTATTTTTCATAAAGCTGCAGGTGCTACAATTACCACATTTGTGGGCTCCTGGATTGAAAGAGGAAATAGTTTTTTTCCTTTGAAAATGACTATTCGTCACAATATCTTTGATGTTCTTAGTTCTCCTAAATCCAAATGACGGAGTTGTTCCCAATGTTGATTTGAGTAAAGGGTCAGTCAGAAGAACATTCCAATGCTTTTTAATTATACTTATAATTTGAGGAGTTTGAGAGTTGTGAGTTAGGATCAGTCTGGGAGTTTGAGAGCTGATTTTATTCTGTCTTTTGTACAGTAAGTTATTTCTTGGTGTTAATCGTGCTTTCTGTTTTGCCCTTTTAATCGATCTTTACTGTATCCTCTCTTTAATAATCTTGTTTCAATATCCAGTGCCCTTGCTTCAAATGTTTGGGTTTCTGAACAATTTCTGCGGAGCCTCAGAAATTCCCCTGTTGGTAGGCTTTTCATAGTGCCAGGCGCATGTGCACTGCTCCTGTGTAACAGGCTATTGGTGGCAGTAGGTTTCCTGAATAAATCAGTACTTATGGCTCCATCAGAGTTTTTGCGAATAGTAATGTCCAGAAAATTAATCTGGACTAAACTCTCTTCATGTGTTAGCTTGATGTTTAGTTGATTATTGTTCAGGTGTGTGAGGAACTGTAATAATTCTGAATGCGTGCCCTCCCAGATAAAGAAAATATCATCTATAAATCTAATCCATAATGGTATTAGATCTATATATTTTTGATTTTCATCAGTGAATACGAATTCTGTTTCCCACCACCCGAGGAACAAATTGGCATATGTGGGTGCACATGTCGTGCCCATAGCTGTTCCTCGGGTTTGTAGAAAGAATTGACCGTCAAACGTGAAGAAATTATAATTCAGAACCATTTCCAATAATTTAAGAATAAAGTGGTCATGTTCCATACCTTCTTCAGAATTTTTCTCCAAAAAATATTGAACAGCTTGAATGCCTTGTCTATGGTTTATGGAAGTATAGAGAGACTCTACGTCAGTTGTTACTAACCATGTTGTTTCATTAAGTATTAGATGTTCCAGTCTTTGTAAGACTTGCATGGTGTCTTGAACATATGACGGTAATTCTTCTACATAAGATCGTAATCTGTGATCAATATATTCACTGGCTTTCTCTGTTAGGCATCCAATTCCTGATACTATCGGGCGTCCTGGGGGTATTTCTGCATTCTTATGTATCTTGGGTAGCATATAGAACGTGGCAATTTTGGGGTTGACCACCGTCAGAAATTTCTTTTCCTTAATTGTAATTACTCCATCATTATAAGCTCTATTTATGAGATTGGAGTAGATTTTCATATATCCTTCCATTGGATTAAATAGGAGTTTAGTGTAGCAAGATTTATCCTTTAATTGTTTTGCAGCTTCTTTTAAGTATAATTCTAGCGGCCATATCACAATGTTACCTCCCTTATCAGATCCTCTTATTACAACTTGGTCCCATTCTTTCATCTCTTGAATGGCCAGATGTTCTTTATAAGTTATATTCTGTTGTGAAGGTAAGATTGGTAAAGAGGTGATATCTCGACATACCAGATTTTTAAATACTTCAATCTGAGGGGCATTGATGAATTTTGGTACAAAAGTAGATTTGTTGTTAATTTTATCTCTCCATTTAATAGGGGGCCTGGGTTCAGATTCTGTCAATAAATTCTCCAAATCTCTCAGGCTATTCAGTTCCTCTTCTGACCAACCATCTGGTTTAGAATTTTGAGAAAAATGTTTTTTTAGAAGCAATTTTCTAATGAACAAATGAATATCCTTTATAGTTTCAAATTTGTCAACATTTGTCGAGGGGCAGAAAGAGAGACCTTTTGAGTACAGACATGTGTTCAGCTTTCAATGGTATATTAGATAAATTTATTACTCTCAATGATTCAGACGAATCTGTGAGAAGGGACTGTGTTCCCTCCTCGGGGGTCGCCAGGGCCCTTGATTGTCTTTGTGTGATCTCGTACGTGCTCTGGCTGTTTTTTTGTGTGCGCCCCCTGCCTCTGCGTGTCCTCCTCCCTGTTCTCCTACATCTAAAAAATTATTTCTTTTATTCCTACTTGTTTTATTCCTACTTGTGGATCTAGATGTAATCGTGGATGTAGGGTTAGGGGGGTCATCATTGCTGGATTGAAAATTACTAGAACTACCTTCCTCCCCATCAGTGTCAGATATGTCACTTTCAATTATGTTAACCTTGGGATGCCTGTTGCTGTTTCTGTAGAAGCCAATTTTTCGCCATTTATAGACTCTATTATTGTTAAAGTCACTGATGTCTCTATTGAGTTTACCCTGTTTTACACTTTTAAGTTCTAGTTCATATTTATCTAGTTCTTGTTGGTAAGACTTGTATAGTTGATTAAAGTCTTTATGTTGTTGGAATTTTTTAAGAGCCTCATTTTGTTCTTTAATTTTAGTCTCTAATAAATCATACTCAGACTTGTCGTGTTTCACTAGTATGCCCATCAATTTAGCAGAGCATTCTGATAGGGCCTCTTCCCATTCAGTAGTTAGAGCTGGATTTTTAAACTCAAAGGCTGGGAAGATCTGAATTCTCAGCCCTCTGGGTATTAGTTTTCTTTCAATATATTTTTCAAAAAAGTGACGATTCCACCATACTTTGTCTTGGCGGTACATAGTTCTATGGATATCTTTAAGGGCCCCATCTAGTGTGGTAGCTATAGTGACATTCCCTGTGGTGTTATCTCCATCAAAGATCTCATTGAGATCTGCATTTCTCTTGGCTTGTCTGGTTTGTCTATCTACATCAAACGTAGATTCCATATTTGTGAGTGGAGTAGTTTGTGTGCTCTACTATTCTGAACTCTGGAAAACCAGAAACTTAAGACTGAACTCACACAAATGAATAGTGGCACTACTCGGGCTTTTCCTCATTAGTTTATTTATCTGTATATTCACCTGTTTAATATATAGTAACTGTGTAAATGTATAGAGGAAATGGTGCTTGTGCACAAAATTAATCCAACCGAAAGGAAAAATGATATAAAGGATACCAAGATTCCAAAAGTATGCACTTGTAGCACTCTGGGCCCTAAACTCTAGGGCGGGTGGTCCCACCAGGATTTTAAAATATAACTTTTATTATTACAATTAAAAAAACCAAATTGTTGGTTAAAGTACACACACTATTAAAATACACTCCAGTACCAAATTCTAGTGGTATTTACGTTTATTTGATCACAAATTATTGAGATTAGGCCTGTATGTGTTCACAATCATAAGTGATCTAAAAAGTAACAAATAAAGTCCGCTAAACACTGTTGCAATATAGCTAGAACAAATAGTAATTAAGAGTGTGAGCTGGGTACTACTTGTCCTCTTGATAATTAACTAAGAGATATGAACTGAATGAATGTCCGAGTGAAGTGTTATGTTTACAATATGGGAGCAGTGACTAATACAGAAAAACAATAGTAACTGATAGTTTGTATTAGTGCACCGGGCAGTAAGCACCGTGATTATCCACTACAAGGCACTTTAACATAAAATATACAATATAGAATCTGGGTTGTGCCAGACATAATTCCAACTTTATATATAGCCTGTTAACATAGTGGATAGTAGATAATACAAACTTACAGACGATTTCTTGCTCAGACTGTGAATAATTAAATCTTGGCTGTAAGAGTGTTGCACAGCTGGTGTGAATGAGCATTAACCGTGGGGAGAGACTGCAGCTCCAATAATTATAACAGTAAAAAACTCTCAGCCTGGGTTGTGCCAGACTTAGCCATATTTATATACTGAACTTTGTGAGAAGATATGCAGTGGTGTGTGCCTGAAGAAATACTATGATTAATGAATGATGGTAAACTTATATTTGCTGACCAGGTAATTATTATCCAGATCGATCCACTAAAAAGGCTCTTTAACTTACAATACCCAATTTACCCAGCCTGGGTTGTGCCAGACTTAGTTATATCAGATATATATAGCCTTTCACACACAGTGGATGCCTGAAAAATAGCACTTAAGCCCGTCGTGATTATCCATAAAGGATTACTGACTCTGATACCTAACACACATAGCTAGGCTGAATAAGTATTCATATGACCTGGTATTAGCTGCGGGCAATTACCGCAATGCACCGAAGCTATAATATTGACAGAATAGCAGCCTGGTGTGTTTGATCCAGTGATACCGTGAATAGAATACTGGAGCAGAGGGAGCAGTAGACGATTACCCGATATAATCATAATTACTCTGACACTGAGGACTATTTTCCTTGTCCCCATATTTGACATGGAAAAATTATAATCCAGTAACATAATCCAGTGATAATGGATATTAAATAGAGGGGGCACATTTCACTCAATCTCTGATTATATGTACCCAACTCACACTCTTAATTACTATTTGTTCTAGCTATATTGCAACAGTGTTTAGCTGACTTTATTTGTTACTTTTTAGATCACTTATGATTGTGAACACATACAGGCCTAATCTCAATAATTTGTGATCAAATAAACGTAAATACCACTAGAATTTGGTACTGGAGTGTATTTTAATAGTGTGTGTACTTTAACCAACAATTTGGTTTTTTTAATTGTAATAATAAAAGTTATATTTTAAAATCCTGGTGGGACCACCCGCCCTAGAGTTTAGGGCCCAGAGTGCTACAAGTGCATACTTTTGGAATCTTGGTATCCTTTATATCATTTTTCCTTTCGGTTGGATTAATTTTGTGCACAAGCACCATTTCCTCTATACATTTACACAGTTACTATATATTAAACAGGTGAATATACAGATAAATAAACTAATGAGGAAAAGCCTGAGTAGTGCCACTATTCATTTGTGTGAGTTCAATATTTAACTAGTGTTTGTGGCAGTTTAGGGGTTAGTATGTTTATTATAGTGGCGGTGATGTCCGGTTCGGAAGATTAGGGGTTAAAAAATGTATTTTAGTGTTTGCGATGTGGGGGGGCCTCGGTTTAGGGGTTAATAGGTAGTTTATGGGTGTTAGTGTACTTTTTAGCACTTTAGTTAAGAGTTTTATGCTACGGCGTTGTAGTGTAAAACTCTTAACTACTGACTTTTAAATGCGGTAGCAGTCTTGACAGGAGAGGGTCTACCGCTCACTTTTGGTTAGACTCATAATACCGGCGCTATGCAATTCCCATTGAAAATATAGGATACGCAATTGACGTAAGTGGATTTGCGGTATTTCCTAGTCTGGCCAAAAAAGTGAGCGGTGAGCCTGTCATTTCAAGACTCGTAATACCAGCTTTTTAACCCTAACACACAACTCGTAATCTAGTCGAAAGTGCTTAACTCACTGGGACAAACTATCAGTCTCATTAAAATGACAGATTCCAGGTGCATAAACAGTCAAATCTTTGAAATGACATACAAAAGGTGCAGAATTTGACCTGGGACAAATGTTTTTTTTTTTTTAAATGCCCTGAAAAAGATATGCCATAGTAGCACATCCAAAAATGGAGCAACCATTTAGAAAGAAGAACAGCTGTTGGGGAGGAGGAACTATGTGAATGGGAGAGAAAGAAAATATTACATCATGTAAACAGCTTACATTGTACACGTAAACACATACATATACCACCATCACATGAACACACCATCAGATAGTGGTATATTTTGTGATATGCAGCATCACAAATACCTGGTATCTTTTGGTATCTTTTGTTTTATTTTGTACTACATATTCAATTTTTTGTTTCAATGCAAAAATAAATAAGGCTTTTAGTTTAACAAAGGCCTTTTTAATACATTCTTTATTGGTAGAAAACAACAGCAAGACTTCAGTCAGGGACTGTAGAGACCACATGAGTTAGAGTAGTAGAAACAGAACCAATGAATACCAAGGGTGGGGTGCATTCCTGACTGGTAACTGGTTAGTGACAGGATTTGAGCAGGATTAATGTGGTTGACTGTTGGTAACAAGACATGTTAGACCTGATGATAAAGGGTAGCACAGTTAGAGTCCAGCTGGGAGAAGAAGAAAACTGGATGTCCAGTAAGATCCACTTAGGTGTGTTTCCATGCAGTTGTAGGTGGAAACAAAGGTGGTGAACGCAGGTCTCTGTCCCTCTCAGTGCAGGTGCTTTGCTAAAGCAAGGGTGAGCAAATTGTGTATTGATCTCTTTATAAGGGAAATAGGAACTGGAGTGGGTCACTCTCATATGTGTTCCTCTGCATAATGGGACTCAGTGCCCTGGATCTCAGATAATTATTACACTCACATAGCAAAAAGGATGGCAAAGGATCACATTAGAAATGTTTAACATTTTAAAAAGATGATCTGACAATTTCACTGATTATGCAAAACAGAAAGTGTTAAGTGCTAGGTCATAATCTAACAAGGGAGTAAAACTATTATCATTTCATGTTATTGTAGATTTGGTCATAGTCATTTGAAGTAACTGGTGGTTGCTCAGAATTCAGTACCCAGGAAAGAGTACTGATGAAGTGTGAAACATGCACCCACAGATGATCTAGCCAGCAAAAGGATTCAGTTGTGCATTTAGCATCTTATCTTTAAAAGTACTTTTCCAAATCAAGATCAATTTTGTTCCATACAATTTTAAGGGACTTTAGTAGGTGATTATGTCATATATTCATGATGAATTCTATGTACAGTAAATTATAACTGCTTGTTCATCCCAGGATGAAAATTAAAGAGACATGAAAGGCAACTAAGGAGACAACAGGGGTGGCATCTAGACAGGCAGGATAGGAGGGTGCACAATAAAACCCCTCAGCCACAACCAACCTTTTTCAGCGCTGCATTTTGAAACATGTAGTCCCCAGGTAAAGAGTAGTAACGGACAGAAAGTCAGGGACAGAGCTCACAGGACTTCTTATGCTTTTGTCAGCTATCCAAAAGTTTTATTTTTTACACATCGACGTGCCATGCACATGCCACACATAACAAAAATCCCCATATGAAAATAGAGACACATTCTGAGGCCTTAGGCGATTGCCTATTTGGTCTAATGGTAGAGCCGCCTATGTGCAATATACTATTAATCAATAACTTATTAAAAATATATTTTATGACCCTTTTAAAAGCGGAAGAAGTAGGGAGCAGCTTGTTATTGAAAGGGCCAGAAGGGATACACAGAAGCAGGGGAAGACCTGATTGGCCAGCTGTAAACTACCAAGCAGGTTGACTCATTAATTGTTGCTGTTTACAGTTTTGAAAAATTGGTAATAAAATATACTGTGACTTTTTCCTTAATAAAACATGTATTAGTATTTGTTAGTAGGAGACACTACTATGTAGTAAGAGATTTGTTGACATTTGTGGCTATTGGGCACAATATGCATCAGAATATTTCTATGAAAAATTCCAGCAATTAAGCAACAACAGAGAAATATAACTGAAAGTTTCCTTGAATTTTTTTTTTCAATATTTGATTGCAATGAAAGCCATGTTCAGTTATGACTCATACATTTGTAACTGCCATGCTGTAAAAACACAATTTATGCTTACCTGATAAATGTATTTATTTCCGGATATGGTGAGTCCACAGCTTGAGTAATTACTGTTGAGAATATCACTCCTGGCCAGTAGGAGGAGGAAAAGAGCACCACAGTTAAACTGCTAAGTATCACTCCCTTACCCACAACCCACAATCATTCAACCAAAGGAAAATGGAGAAAAAGGAGTAACACAAGGTGTAGAGGTGCCTGAAGTTATAGTCAAAAGAACAACTGTCTTAAAATAAAGGGTGGGGTCGTGGACTTAACATATATCCGGAAATAAATAAATTTATCAGGTAAGCATAAATTTTGTTTTTCTTTCCTAAGATATGGTGGCTTGAGTAATTACTGTTGGGAACCAATACCCAAGCTAGAAGACACAGATGAATAGGGAGGGACAAGACAGGCAGTCCTAAACAGAAGGCACCACCGCTTGAAGAACCTTTCTCCCAAAAGAAGCCTCAGCCGAGGCAAAAGTATCAAATTTGGAAAATTTATAAAAAGTATATAGAGAGTTGCAGCCTTGCAAATTTGTTCCACAGAAGCTTAATTTTTGAAAGCCCAAGAAGAGGAAACAGCTCTTGTAGAATAAGCCATAATTCTCTCAGGAGGCTGCTGTCCAGCAGTCTCATAAGCCAAACTAATTATACTTCGTAACCAAAAAGAAAGAGTAGTAGCAGTAGCTTTCTGACCTTTACGTTTCCCAGAGAAACAGACAAAGAGGGCAGAGGACTGGCGAAAATCCTTAGTCGCCTGTATGTAGAATTTAAGAGCATGTACAACATCCAAATTGTGTAACAAACGTTCTTGGGAAGAAGAAGGATTGGGACACAGAGAGGAAACAAAAAATTCTAGGAATTCTAATTCTACTCCAAGAGTAGCTCTTGGATTCACATCAATAAAGATATTTACACCATATCTTATGGTAAATCTTTCTAGTAACAGGCTTGTGAGCCTGAATCATGGTCTCAATGACTGACTCAGAAAAACCACGCTTAGACAGAATTAAGCGTTCAATCTCCAAGCAGTCAGCTTCAGAGAAACGAGATTTGGATGAAGGAAGGGACCCTGAATCAGGAGGTCCTTCCTCTGATGTAGTCTCCAAGTTGGGTGAGATGACATCTCCACTAGGTCTGCAAACCAAATCCTGTGAGGCCACGCAGGGGCTATTAGAATCACCGACGCCCTCTCCTGTTTGATTCCGAATCTGAGATTTCACCCTCAGAAAGTCCCGATGTATCTTCCTCATCAGACTTATGAGAAAGGGCAACTTGGAAAGCAGAATTGAGGACAGGCACTTTACTTTCTGAATTTCTAGATTTCCTCTTGCGTTTTCCCTGTAATCTGGCAATAGCAGCTGATGCGGCACATAGTACTGAAGATACCTGGGCAGCAATTTATGCTTTTAAATAAACTTCACTAGGAGTTATAGAGGAACCGCAGGGCACTGCATGTGACGCCATTGAGGCTTGGGAAGTAGCAGGAGAAAGCTGAGGTATTATTTTAACAGCATCACCTTTATTTTGCAAGCTTTTCTTGACACATGAAGAACAAATTGCATAGGAGCTGCAATTTGTGCATCTAAGCATGAATTTATGAGAGCAGGCTCTTTCTCCATATCAGATATGTTGTGAAAAAGTAAATAAAACTTGTACAGATAAGTTTCAAAGATATTAATATTCAATTAAAATAAGCTAAGGAAAAAATACACTTTAAATTGCATCCCAAATTAGAATCGATCCCCAGCTAAAATGTTGTGAGAAAAGTTAAGAAAAAACATTTAATAAACATCAAATAAACTTCTAAAATACCCCTCAGGCAATCCCACACCTCAATTACTGAGGTGACTTAACGCTACCAATTAAGACCGGATCACACAGAAATGGAGAAAAACAACTTTTTCCTCAAACGTTATGAAGTAAGAGAGGCACTAAAAATAGCTTCCTGGTTTACTGAGTACCAGAAATAACCACATTTTCAAACCGGACAGTTTAAAATGTTGCATTGTTTTATTTTAAAAGCAAAGGGAAAATGAATAAGCTGCTGAAATAGGAAATTAAAGGGACAATAAACCCACATTTTTTCTTTCATGATTCAGATAGAGAATACCATTTTAAACAACTTTCTAATTTACTTCTTTTATCTAATTTGCTTCATTCTCTTGATATTATTTCCTGAAAAGCATATCTAGATAGGCTCAGTAGCTTCTGATAGGTGGCTGCACATATATGCCTCATGTGATTGGCTCACCAATGTGCATTGATATTTCTTTAACAAACAACATCTAAAGATTGCAACAAATTAGGTAATAGAAGTAAATTGGAATGTTGTTTAAAATTGTATTCTCTATCTGAAACATGACAGAATTTTTGGGGGTTTAATGGCCCTTTAAGCCTTACTTTCAGTTTAAAGTTGAATTGTTTTATCAAGTTAATATGTGTCTGAAAATAAAGCCTAATAAAAACATTTTACCCTTTCTTTTTAAAAGAGTTTAAATGTTAGTCTTGCACATGCTTCAGTGCCTGCGTCATGCCCCAGTGTAACCCATACAACAGGATTATCTATAGCCCAATAAAAAAGCAGTGTCTTTTAATTTGTTAAGTGCATGTACTCCCTAACTAGAAGAAAAAGCACTTACCTGCTCCGCTGTCCGACATGTAGTAAACAGTTACAAGGTACGAGAAGACACAGTTCTTCACAAAGACCTTTGGAAAAGAAAGAACAGAGTAGCCAACTCTGGGTTTCTAAACTAGGGCAGCAATTGTTAGGAAAATGCATTAAGTACCTCTTTACAAGTTCCTAACTGCTTTATAACCACCACAACCCGACTGCATGGAATGATGTGGAATACGGCTATACCCCAAAACTTGCTTGTAGATGAAATCAACATTTTTCTTCATACACCTAAACTTCACATCCTCCATGCACCAAAGGCAAAGAGAATGACTGGGGGTTGTGGGTAAGGGAGTGATACTTAGCAGTTTAACTGTGGTGCTCTTTGTCTCCTCCTGCTGGCCAGGAGGGATATTCCCAACAGTAATTACTCAAGCCTTGGACTCACCATATCTTAGGAAATAAATAAGCTTTTGTCATTACCTCATTAGCTTATAACCAAGGTTGCAACTGTATTTATGGTTTTCAAATAAACATAAAAAATGAGACTTCATAAATAAACATACTTGGAAACAAGACTTCAGTATGGTTCAAAGCAATGTTTACTAACCTTATTACAATGTATAACCTTTGTGCATTAGTCATTAAACAACGTTACTTGGCTATATGTGTGATTGTTTTTATGTATTTAGCTGTCATACAAAATAAATAATGCTTTGAGATTTTAAAATATATTTGCCCAAGGAAAAAATGACAACAGAGCAAATAATAATGTTTTGTTAAAATATCAGTATACATGTTATTAAACTAGTTTCTTTTTGTGAGGTTAAAGGGCCATTCTATTTGAAAAATGATATGCTGTAATCCATTAGAGCATGTAATTTTATGACAATTGACCCTGACCTACTGTGTATTTAACCCTGCTACTATTGATACCAGCTGACCAGTTATCACAGAACGTATGTGACTTCCAAGTAATTGAGACAGTTACTGCTTTCTATAGAATATGATAGTAAAAGTATTTTTGGTGTGTTGCTATTAAATGTAGCTATCAGCAAAACAACTGTAAACCTATTTTAAAAAGCAACAACTTTTAGGCATCATACAAAAATTTAAACTCAGAAGATGATCAAAAATAAATAATTCTTTGCTTTAAATTAACTGCCCACTAAACTTAAAGGGACACAGAACCCAATTTTTTTCTTTCATGATTCAGATAGAGCATGCAATTTTAAGCAACTTTCTAATTTACTCCTATTATCAATTTTTCTTCGTTCTCTTTCTATCTTTATTTGAAAACGAAGGTATCTAAGCTAAGGATATAGTGGTCTTTTAATTCTTTCATCCAAAATTATTCCCCAATGCAATAAACCACTTTATTTTTAAACTATGCTAAATATACATCCAACCCCATGCGATCTTCCTATTTTAAGACACCCCTACCTCTCTGTTCTATAACACTATATTACTGTCAGCTGCATATCAGCAGAAGGCAATTTATTGCAGCCATAAATATTTTTTATGGGAGTCACAAAACCCATTTTGCCGGTGTTCTGTTGGATTCTGCAACCACACGATCTACACATTTGCTCAATTACGTCATAGCATTTCATCCACATTTCATCAGTGGCAAAATCCTAAAGAACAGCTCCTATCGAATTTTTCAACTGCAAACTGTGCATGCAACATAGGTCACTGGTTGCAAAATCCGACTTAAAACAGCTGTCATTGGATTTTGCGACCAAGGAGGAATGTGCATGCACCCAATCTTGAAAGTATCCATAATAATATATCAGTCAGGACAGATCACACTGCACAGCAATGCGCAGTTCACAGTTACAAAATTAGATGGGAGTTGTTCTGTAGGATTTTGCAACCTATGGAATGCAATGAAGTTCCTGCGCGCATGCGCAGATCGTGTGGTTGCATATTCTGGCGGGTCGCAGAATCCAACAGAACACCAGTAACTCTTAATAACTTAAAAAATAATCATTTTTATTATAATATGAGTAAACATTGGTGTATATATATATATATATATATATATATATATATATATATATATATACAGTTCCTTCTCACCATTCCATATAATACCACAGTGCTCTGTTAAATATCATCCAAGCATTTCACAAAGTGCAGGCACTCACTGGTCTTGATAAAATATCCAAAAATGTATTAGGTCATTGTTAAAAAAGTGACATAACGTTTCAGCACGGCATTGTGCCTTTGTCAAATGTCAGCATATATTCACAAAATGTACAGCAAACTTAAAATCATCTAACACAAATGTTAAAAACATACCCCTTATAAAGATACGCTGAGGATTCAAATTACCGCCACACAGCCGCTCGCGTCTTCCCCATTGTGGCAATGACGTCACGTAAGCACAAAACGTACCTAGCGTGATGACGCATGGCACGGCGTTGCCATAGCGACGTCGGAAAGCCTACAGCGTCAGAGCAGGTGTAAGCCACAGTGCGCCTGCGTATAACTAATACCCTCATAGGAAAAGTGCGTTGCCTATGGCAACATACTAAACATAAACAATGGTGGCTACGGCGGATATGTGAAATCGGTACTATAGCAGCATATGAAAGATACAGAAAGTGCATGAGATCGATCAACTGTGCAGACATACCACCCACACTGAGGACCCAAATAGACCAATCACAGGGTCATATCAAGATCACAAACATATGGTGCCAGGTACGGTTAGTGATGCACAGTGTCCGATGTCATGCACACATTCAATCAAAAAACAATTTCATGGTGACAAACTTGAAAAATTGAAAAAATAGTGGATCACGATAATAAATCAATCAATACCCCACTACCAACAACCATGACAGCAGACAAATAATAGTCAAACTGCACATAAAACCAATGTCAAAAATACCATCATAATTGCAAGTAGTGGACACTGACAAAAAATATTCACTAAATAAAAAATAGTAACATCAAGCCTCCCTGGAGTATAGGTAGAAACTTATAAACAGTGAGCTTCACATGAAGAAATTAAATGGGTTAGAAAACAAGAAAGTCACAAGGGTGTAGGTTTAATAAAAAGGACTAAAGTAAAGTGACTTATTCAATCCTTTTGGGGCCAATGTGTCCAATCTATGGATCCATCTACTCTCCAATTGTAGCAGTCTCTTGGCCCTATCACCCCCTCTTGGCATTGGTGGTACGTGGTCAATCAACATGGACCTTATACTTGACACTGAGTGTTTATGCGCCACACAATGGTGAGCCACTGGTTGGTCCGATTTGCCTGATTTTAAGGCTTCACGAATAGCGAAACGATGGTTGGCCATCCTGTCATGGAATGGAGTAATCGTTTTACCCACATATACACTGGAACATGGACATACCAGTATATAGATAACATGGTTACTCATGCAACTCAGCCGATGGGTAATCTTATATCTCCTGTTCAAATGTGGATGCTGGAAGGAATTTCCTTTGGACATGCTGTTACAGGTGGTACAGTTACCACAGGGAAAGCATCCCATTTTGGCTGATATTAGCCACGTCTCCTTGCGGTAATGACTGACAGGGTCAGACTTAACCAGATAGTCCCTGAGATTCCTGGCTCTACGATAAACCAACCTCGGCGCCGGCATGTTGCGAAAAGGCAATGTGGGATCCGTCTCCACCACCAGCCAGTGCCTATGCACCGCTCCTGTCAACCTCTCATTTCCAGGGGAGTAGGTAGTAACCAGGTTAAGTTGTTCAGGCTTAGTCCCACCAATAGTAGTGTTGCTTTTGATACCTTCAGTGCTTTTGATACCTTCAGTAATTTTTCTTGAGTATTGGTAACTTCAGCCATAGTATATCCTATGTTTCTCAATTTCCTACCCATCTCTTCCATCTGGATTGATCTCAGTGATAGCTCACTGTTATTTCTCAAGACCCGGGTGAGCTGGGAGGTTAAGACACCTTTCTTTTGGTGTCCAGGATGGAAGCTTCTGGTGTCCAATAGTGAATTACGGTCCATGGGTTTAGTGTACAAAGATGTACCAAACCGCAGACCGCCAGAGTCAACCACCTTGAACACGTTCAGATCCAAAAAATGTACATTCATAGAGTCAAATTCAAGTTTAAACCGTATAGGGCACTCCATGTGGTTCAAATGTGACACCCACTCACGCAACATCAATTCACTACCCCTCCAGATCAGGAACACGTCATCGATGTAGCGTGTATAATATCTCACCTGGGGGTGCTCAAATGGTTTCATGAGTTCACGTTCATACCATGCCATAAAAATGTTAGTGTAAGTGGGTGCCACATTCGAACCCATGGCAGTCCCAGCCACCTGTAAATAATAACATTCCTCAAATTTAAAAAAGTTTTTCTCTAAACAGAATTTCAACAATGTGCAGAGGAACTCAATCGGTGGTCCACAGTAATGATCATTACCAGTCACCATGGCCCTGACAGCCTCAACCCCACCCATGTGGGGGATCACCGTATAGAGGCTGCCCACGTCCATGGTGAGCAGAATGTCATCCTGCTGGAGGTCAGTGTACCCTTTCAAAATCCTTAACAGGCTTGGCGAGTCCTGTAAATACGCATCAGTGTTCTTAACCACATTCTGAAGATGCGAGTCAATATAGATGGTTATATTTGTAAGTACTGACCCTCGGGCAGACACAATAGGTCTGCTGGGGGTGTTCACCAGGGTCTTATGAACCTTCGGGAGAAGGTATAATGCAGGAAAATCAGTGACCAGAAATGCATATTCCTTTTCACTCAAATAACCAGCCTCAAGGCTGCATTGAAGAAATGAATCAATAAGGGATTTATAGGTGTGAGTAGGATTACATTTTAGCCTCACATATGTATTAGAATCGGCCAGTTGTCTAAGGGCTTCTCGGCAATAGTCATCATAATCTAAGATAACAATGGAACCCCCATTATCCGCAGGGCGGATAATAATAGAGGTATCGTTACCCAAATCAATAAGAGCTTTACGCTCCGCAGGAGTAAGATTAGGATACAAATGTGTAGGAGCGGTCTCTGTGAGGTTATTAGTAAGTAACCTAGTATAGCTCCTAATTGAGGCATGTGTATTGGGGGGCTCAAATGTGGATTTCTTCTTAAACATCTCACTAGGAAGGGTTTGTTCTCTAAAATGATCCCTTAATTTAAGCTGACGTTGAAACCTATGAATATCAACCATCTGTTCAAATCTATCAGGTTTAGGAGTAGGGATAAATGATAAACCATGATTAAGTAGTGACCGTTCAGCAGCATTAAGTGGACTACTACTAAGGTTAAAGATTATGTCTATTTCTTTCGAATCTGTTTTAGATTTAGACTTGAACCCACCTCTCCGGGTTTTGCATTTTTTTGTCCTTTTTTGTCTTGGGGCATACTTGGGGTTTTTACAGTGGACCGTGTGGTCACCCCTTAAAAAAAGCTCTGGCTGTTGTGTAGTAGCAGAAGTATGGCTATCATTACCAGTGGTCTCATGGCCTGAGGAATCGCCCCCACTGCTATCAACAATACTCAATGCATTTCTAGGTCTCAGATTCCTGCGTCGTCTTGATGGACCCTCCTCCTTACCATACAGCCACCTATACACCCTTCTCTCCCTGTAATCATTCTCAACATTGTTGAGTTTTTTATTTTTAAAATTAATTAGGTCACTCCGATATTTGTTAACCAGACCATCAAGTTTGGCCATCCAAACCTGACTCACATCATTAGTCAAAACGTGGGTACTCTGTTCTTTGATGGTGTCCAATTCCAACTTGATTTTGGCCTCTAATCTAGGGACTTCTTCTATCACTAGGAGGATCAAATCATAAGAACATTTGTTCAGTATTGAACACCATCTTTTACAGAATTCCACGTTTTGCCTGCCAAGGGTGGGTATATTTTTAACCCTGAATCCCCTGGGAATAAATTTCTTTCTAAAATAACCAGATAAGAAAACCGCATGTAAATGATAATCTATTTCTTTCCTGCGTAAATTCAGCAATTTATGATAAACGTTAATTGGTGTCTCACTGCCCAGCTCACTCAAATCATCTGATATAAGAATCCTGTCCGCATCCTCATCCGTGAATGCCAGAGAATCTGTGTTGAAGTCATCATCCAGTAGAGAATGTTCCGGTATGCCAGCAGCCTCAGCCATCATCGATATAGGGGTAAATATAATGATAAAACAATTAATCCAGCAGTGTAAGAAAGATTCAAGGTGTGTAGTACTGCTACAAAGTCCACAAAAATGTGATTAAATATTGGGAGTGCTTAATCCCAAATGCAAAAGCAAAGTATACAGTTCCTTTATGGAAAGCACTATCTCACCATTCCATATAATACCACGGTGCTCTGCTAAATATCATCCAAGCATTTCACAAAGTGCAGGCACTCACTGGTCTTGATAAAATATCCAAAAATGTATTAGGTCATTGTTAAAAAAGTGACATAACGTTTCGGCACGGCATTGTGCCTTTGTCAAATGTCAGCATATATTCACAAAATGTACAGCAAACTTAAAATCATCTAACAAAAATGTTAAAAACATACCCCTTATAAAGATACGCTGAGGATTCAAATTACCGCCACACAGCCGCTTGCGTCTTCCCCACTGTGACAATGACGTCACGTAAGCACAAAACGTACCTAGCATGATGACGCATGGCACCGCGTTGCCATAGCGACGTCAGAAAGCCTACAGCGTCAGAGGAGGTGTAAGCCACAGTGCACCTGCATATAACTAATACCCTCATAGGAAAGGCGTGTTGCCTATGGCAACATACTAAACATAAACAATGGTGGCTACGGCGGATATGTGAAATCGGTACTATAGCAGCATATGAAAGATACAAAAAGTGCATGAGATCGATCAACTGTGCAGACATACCACCCACACTGAGGACCCAAATAGACCAATCACAGGGTCATATCAAGATCACAAACATATAGTACCGGGTACGGTTAGTGATGCACAGTGTCCGATGTCATGCACACATTCAATCAAAAAACAATCTCATGGTGACAAACTTGAAAAATTTAAAAAATAGTGGATCATGATAATTAATCAATCAATACCCCACTACCAATAACCATATTTTTTATTTAGTGAATATTTTTTGTCAGTGTCCACTACTTGCAATTATGATGGTATTTTTGACATTGGTTTTATGTGCAGTTTGACTATTATTTGTCTGCTGTCATGGTTGTTGGTAGTGGGGTATTGATTGATTTATTATCGTGATCCACTATTTTTTAAATTTTTCAAGTTTGTCACCATGAGATTGTTTTTTGATTGAATGTGCGCATGACATCGGACACTGTGCATCACTAACCGTACCCGGCACTATATGTTTGTGATCTTGATATGACCCTGTGATTGGTCTATTTGGGTCCTCAGTGTGGGTGGTATGTCTGCACAGTTGATCGATCTCATGCACTTTCTGTATCTTTCATATGCTGCTATAGTACCGATTTCACATATCCGCCGTAGCCACCATTGTTTATGTTTAGTATGTTGCCATAGGCAACGCCCCTTTCCTATGAGGGTATTGGTTATACGCAAGCGCACTGTGGCTTAAACCTGCTCTGACGCTGTAGGCTTTCCGACGTCGCTATGGCAATGCCGTGCCATGCGTCATCACGCTAGGTACGTTTTGTGCTTACGTGACGTCATAGCCACAATGGGGAAGACGCGAGCGGCTGTGTGGCGGTAATTTGAATCCTCAGCGTATCTTTATAAGGGATATGTTTTTAACATTTGTGTTAGATGATTTTAAGTGTGCTGTACATTTTGTGAATATATGCTGACATTTGACAAAGGCACAATGCCGTGCCGAAACGTTATGTCACTTTTTTAACAATGACCTAATACATTTTTGGATATTTTATCAAGACCAATGAGTGCCTGCACTTTGTGAAATGCTTATATATATATCTATCCTATGTTTAAGGCTAAAATGCTTGGAATATTAAAGGTAGATTACACAACATTGGTTAAATTGGGTTTGATACAGGAAAAAGTAGCTTGTTTGCTTTGTTAAGTAGCAAGTCAAGTTGTAGGGATTTATAGTTTCAGGAAACTTCAGTCCCATATGTCGCTGACGTAACCATAGCTACAGCTTCAGTTGCTACAAGTCCATGCGGCCGAATTATCAAGCTCTGAATGGAGCTTGATGCCCCTGTTTCCACGAGACCCTTCAGGCTCGCCGGAAACAGCAGTTATGAAGCAGCGGTCTTTACATTTGCTAGCAATTTTGCAGGGGGCGGCATTGCACAAGAAATTCACCAGAACTGCTTGTGCAATGATAAATGCTGACAGAGTATGCTGTGGGCATTCATTGATGTATGTCGGACAGCCCAATGGTAAATCGGCCCCTTAGTGTTAGAGTTGGAGTGCGGTAGCTATAGGAGCAAAGTAGCTGTAGCAGTAGCAGCTTTAAATAAGATTGATTTTCCTTCCCTTGTGTTTTGTAAGTTACAAAAACAATGAATAGTGAACGTATTTATATGTATAAAAAAGAACAGTTACATTTGCAATACCATCTTATTAAATAAATAAGTACAATTTTCCTTATTTCAAAAATCTTAAAATAATCAAGGGGGCATGAAACACAAAATTTTTCTTTTATGATTCAGGTAGAACATGCAATTTTAAACAACTTTAAAAATTACTTCTATTATCAAATTTCCTAAATTGTCTTGTTATCCTTTGTTGAAAAGCAGGAAGGTAAGTTCAGGAGTGTGCACCTTATCTCAGATCTTTTGACAGATTTGCATTTCAGGCAATTAATGCTGACTCTTAAAAATTTAAATGTGCATGAGCACAATGTTATCTATATAAAACACATGAACTAATGCCCTCTAGCTGTGAAAAATGTAAAATGCATTCAGATAAAAGGCGGCCTTCAAGGGCTTAGAAATTAGCATATGAACCTACCTAGGTTTAGCTTTTAACTAAGAAAAACAAGAGAAAAAAAGCAAATTTGATGATCAAAGTAAATTAGAAAAATTTTGCAATTGACATGCCGAATCTGAATCATGAAAGTTTAATTTGGACTTTACTATCCCTTTAAGTTGACCTAACCTTTATAAACTAAAATATTATTTCTAGATGAATAAACTAAATTAAAGTATCCCAGCATGTGTTCGATAGAAGAAGCGAACATTCCTTCCACAGAGTTGTATTAGTCCATTGAAAACAGGACAAACACACAAGACGGCAAAGAAATGTAAGCATAGGGCTTGATGATCAATTCCCGCCCGCATGTAGAGAATTCATTCAAAATCTTTGGGATTTTTATTTTGAGCATTATATTATAATGTATCTCTCTCCTTCACACCCAGAACTCTGCATTTCAAGATAAACAGCTTTCTGTACTCTGGTTGAAATTGAGGATTTTTTTGTGATCTGGAATGCTGTCAGCCATTCCTGCAGATCAATATCAAGTTGTAATTCCTTTTCCCAAGCTTTGGCATATGTGGGCAGTGTTTGTGTATCTTCTAGTATCAGTAACTTGTACAAAAAATAGATATTGCGTGGTCTGTCGGCGTGTCCCGTAAGCAGAGGTTTTCAAATGTGGTGGTCTGTCTGAGTAAATTGTGTTTTTTTCTGTGTGTCAACAGAAAGTGGCTTATCTGTGAGTGTGTCAGCCAGTTCATATGTTCACCTGTCTCTGTTTCTTTTATTTCCCCTAGTGGTTTCAGTTTACCTCCTTGCGTCAAGGAAAAGTATGTCCGTGCCTCAAAGGGAGCGTTCAGAGTCATGTGAGGTTCCCTATAGTTCCAAGGCAGTGCAGGGTTCTGACATATGGGGGTTAGAGGAGAGAAGTGTGAAGATATATTTACTGATGTGTTCAGAAGTTTGTCCCAAATGGTAAAGAAATCTATATATAATGGGTACTGCTCTGCTGTATGTGGCCTGTCTTTTTTAGATAACCAAACTGTTCTTCCCGCATTTCCTGTGCCCAGCAATGTGCGGCTTAATTAACCCATATTTTGTTCTGATCGTTACAGCACCAATCCAGCAATGTGCGCAGTGTAATCGATTGTTTACATGTCTCTAAATTTGGCAAACCCATCCCTCCCCTGTCCCTTGGTAGGTAAAGCGTTTTCTTAGGGATTCTTGATCTAATACCCCCCCATATATATTGTTCTATTATACTTTGAATTTTATTTAAGTATCTAGGTGGCAGGGGTATGGGTGTCATTTGTAGGAGATATAAAAGTCTTGGCATAACGTTCATCTTAATGACGTTAATCCTACCTATCCACGATATTGTTTTATTTTTCCAATTTGACATGTCGGCTATTAAATTATTTTCCAATTGCCTATAGTTTGTCTGAAAAATCTCTTGCTGATCTGGTGATATGTAGATACCCAAATATTTTATTTTGGTGTCTTGCCTCCTGAGGGGGCATGCCTATAGCGTGTTCTCGATTGTTGTCATATCGCATGTTATATTTAATAGCTCAGATTTTGAGAGGTTTATTTGGAAATTTGATACCTTCCCGTATGCTTTGAAAATCTCTAGGACCCTAGGTAGTGATTTGTCAACGTTTGTCAATGTGAGTAAAACGTCATCTGCGTATAATGCCAATTTATAGTGTTTAGTCGCTATGGTGAGACCTGTTACTAGCCTGTCATTCCTGATTCTCTGTGCCTGTAACGAGTACTGAAACTCTGAGTGTGTGGGTGACAATGTTTCAGTATCGTGATATAAATATAGATTGCAAAAACAAATTGGTCTCAAAATATATAATTTGTTACGCCAAAATCGTAATTCACACTAAGAGGAAGTATGAACATTAAGTTTCAGTGTGATTTATAAAGAGCCCAAAAGTTTCTATGGACTTAATGAGTGACCAGGTAAGTCAGGATAAATGTATACTATTTGTATTGCAGCAGTTTAGATAGACCGTATCATAAAGTTCATTTGCTTAGTAAATCAGGATAATACTTAAGGAGAGAATCCGTACTTTATCACAGAGTGAGTGCATACCTTGTTGTTTAGTGGAAAGTCCACTCCGTGTAACACGGAGCTGAGTGGCAGAGAGGAGCGGACTCGGCGGAGAGATCTGAAGCTCCTATTAGCTAAACTGTGGTATGGCGTCTGACGTCAGCAGAGCTGACTCATAGTTACTGCGGTAAGAAAGCTTTGAAATTGTAACAGTTCGAAAAAGACACAAATGTAATAAATGTACCTTGGAGCAAATCCTTCACTTGATTTGGCAACTGCTGCTATTGTTGGAAACAGAAAATATATCCAGTCAGTAATCCAGAGTTGTTGCGGTGAAGGCCAATGAACGGCAGTGCTGAAAAGAGAATTAGCTCACACAAAAGTTTAGACAGTAGTTGCAATTGAAAAGCAAAGTTCTTGAGTGAAATTTCCAATAAGAGAAATCAGAAGCTTAGAGGAGAATGTTCCTATGTCGGTAACAAACAAAATACTAAGCAATGTGCTTAGTGAAAGGTGTGGTTTTAAAACAGGTGAGGTGGTTTGATTGGAGGTAATACTTAAAGGTATATACACATACACAGAAGTTCTGACATGACCCCCTCCTCAAACAAGCTGACCCTCAGCTTGAGGTCTGGGACGTTCAGGGAAGCGACGGTGAAACTGTGAAACCAAACGAGGTGCGTTAATGTTACCAGATGGTTCCCAGCTATCATCTTCTGAAGAGAAATCCTTCCATCTGACAAGATATTCTAGGGAGCCTTTGTAGTATCTAGAATCGAGAATGGTTTCAACTTCATATTCATTTGTATCCTGTTGGAGCAACGAAGATGGAAGAGTAGGAGGTAATGTTCTGGTACCCAGGTATGGTTTTACCAAGGAGATGTGGAAAGTTGGGTGGATTCTGAAAGCGGTAGGTAGATCTAATGTAACTGCATTTTCATTTATCACTTTAGAGATTGTGAACGGGCCACAGAATTTTTGAGCCAATTTTTTACTGGGGACTTGTAGCTTGAGATTTCTGGTGGATAATCAAACTTGATCTCCCACTTGATATGAAGGTGGTTTTCTTCTCCGTAAATCAAAAAATCGTTTCTGGTTAGCTTGAGCTTTGATGATATTCTCTTTGATGAATTTAAAGTTGTCGAGTAGCTGGTTGTTAAATTCATCAACTAAAGGTGATGTAGAAGGTGATGAGGATACACTAGTTAAGGTTGGATGGTACCCATAGTTTGCAAAGAATGGAGTCAAGTTAATTGAGGAGTTGGTTAAGTTGTTATAGGCAAATTCTGCCATTGGTAAAAATTGCATCCAGTTGTTTTGTTGGTATGAACAGAAACATCTTATGTATTCATCCAACCATTGATTTTCTCTCTCAATCTGCCCATTGGCCTGTGGATGGAAAGCTGTGGTATAATGATGGTTTATGTTTAGTGATTGACATAAGTTCTTCCAAAACCGGGAAGTGAACTGAGTCCCCCTATCTGATATAATGACAGAGGGCAACCCATGGAGTTTAACGACATGCTGGAGGAAGAGAGTAGCTGTTTCAGATGAGGTTGGTATCTTGTGAAATGGTAGAAAGTGAGCCATTTTTGTGAATGTATCAACGATGACTAGAATTGTGTTTTGGTTATTTGATAGCGGAAGTTCAACTATGAAGTCTAAGCTTATCTGTTGCCAAGGTCTATCTGATACTGGTAATGGCATTAATAGTCCGTAAGGATGCTTCTTTTCTGTTTTGGAAGTCTGGCACGTAGCACAAGTCTTAACATACTCCTTTACAGTGTGAAACATCTTTGGCCACCAGTATGTTCTGGAAAGAAGATCATGAGTTCGTTTGACTCCGGGATGTCCTGCCATGGGAGAATCATGATGGTCTTCAAGTAAGTTTTGTCTGAATTTAGGAGGTATGAACATTCTTTGTTTGTAGTAAAATATTCCATTGTTATTGAGTAGAGTCTTATTTAGAACCTCAGATGAGTCTTTGGTTGCTTTCCTTATTTCTGTTAGGAAGTCGGTGGTCAGTCCGATAAATTTTTCAGGAGGAATGATTGAAGTTGGGTTGTTTGGGACCATAGGTGGGTTATGTTGTCTTGAGAGTGCATCTGCTTTGGTATTTCTGCAGGCTGGACGATATATGATTTGGAAGTCAAACCTCGAAAAGTATAGGCTCCATCGGACCTGTCTGGCCGACAAGGTTTTGTTACTTTGAAGGAACTGGAGATTCTTGTGATCCGTGTAAATTGTTATTGGGTGTGTTGCCCCTTCTAGAAGATGTCTCCAGAATTCTAGTGAACGTCGGATTGCCAAAAGTTCTTTGTCACCTATTGCATAATTCCTTTCAGCGGATGTCATACTTTTAGAAAAAAACGAAATCGGATGAGAGGTTTTTGATGTGGAATCCTGTTGAGATAATACTGCTCCAATAGCATGATCAGATGAATCCACTTCCAAGATATATGGTAGGTTGGCGTCAGGAAATGCTAGTATAGGTGCAGTTGTGAAACATTTCTTCAAATAGTTGAAAACGTGAGTTAAATTAGGAGTCCAAACAAAAGGTGTGTTGGAACCTGTTAAATGGGTGAGTGGTTTTACGGTGTGGGAGAAATTCCTTATAAATTTTCTATAATAATTGGAAAATCCTAAGAACCTTTGTAGTTCTTTTTTATTGGTAGGTATTGGCCAACTCTTAACAGCGTCAACCTTCTTGGGTTGCATTTGTATACCAGACGAGGATATCTTATAGCCCAAAAAGGAAACAGTTGTATTATGAAATGAACATTTCTCTGGTTTTGCGTATAGTTTATGAACCCTTAACCTGGATAGGACCCATCTCACGTGTTTGATATGATCTTCCAAGCTGTTTGAGTAAATCAAGATGTCGTCGAGGTATACCACCATGCAGACGTCCAGGAGATCTCTGAAGATATAATTTATAAAATGCTGGAACGTCGCTGGGGCATTGCATAGGCCGAATGGCATTACAAGATACTCAAACAACCCGTAGCGGGTCCTAAAGGTTGTGAGCCACTCATCCCCTTCTCTTATACGAATTAAATTATACGCACCACGAAGATCTAGTTTGGTGAAAATTACAGCATTACTCAACCTTTCAATTAATTCAGGTATAAGAGGAAGGGGATAGCGATTCTTTACTGTACATTTATTTAACTCTCGGTAATCGATTATTGGTCTTAATGTAGCATCCTTATTTGTCACGAAAAACATGCCAGCGGCTGTTGGTGAGGTTGATGGTCGAATAAAACCCTTGCAGAGGTTATCTTGTAGGTACTGTGTGTATAAGTTCTGGTTGATTGAGGGGATATAGGTGTCCTACAGGTAGTGTGCTACCAGGTATTAATTCGATAGGACAATCGTACACCCGGTGAGGAGGTAAGGATTCGGCTTCGGTTTTACTAAATACGTCTGCGAAATCAGAGTATTGATCTGGAAGAGAAATTTTAGCTGAAGTAGTCTGTAGTAGAAACTGTTGAGGGAAGCAAGTATTGGTACAGTAGTCAGAGTGGAAATCTATCTCTAAACTGTTCCAGTTGATAATTGGGTTGTGAAGTTGCAACCAAGGTAATCCTAGTACTACAGTAAAATGGGGGGAAGGAATAACGTCAAATGTTAAATGTTCAGTATGACCTGACTCAGTAGTGACCAACAGTGGGATAGTGTGGTGTGTTATTGGTCCGGTTGTAATTGTGGAACCGTCAATGACTTTGAGAGAGACAGGGTTTTTCTTTGCTATAACAGGTATTTTATTAGACATAACAGTGGATTTATCAATAAAGTTGCCAAAGGCTCCTGAATCGATTATGGCGTTCGTCTTTATTCTTTTACGGTCCCACTGTAAGAGGAGAGAGAGATTGCAGTAAGTTTGTTTATTTTTTACTGTATAAGAATTATGAATAAACATGAACTTACTCTTTTTATTTTTTTTTAGAACAGGACAGTCTGAGACAGTATTCGAAGGATTTGCGCAGTACATACATAAATTCTGCGTCCTTCTTCGTAATCTTTCCTGAGGCGATAATGGTCCCCTTAAGATGCCTATCTCCATGGGAGTAACTTGTTCTTGAGTAACTGTAGATGGTGAGGAATATCCTGAGGCTTGAGATTTGTGGCCGTATTCGGTATGAGCCCGCTCAGCCTTTCTTTCTCTCAATCTCCTGTCTATTTGTGTGGCAAGCTTCATTAGAGATTCTAAGGAAGTGTGGAGTTCTACACGTGCAAGCTCATCTTTAAGCGTCTCCGACAGTCCTAATCTGAACTGGTTACGCAAGGACACCAAACTCCAAGATGAATCTGAAGCATAAAGCTTAAATTCAGTAATATAATCTTCCACTGGTTTTTTACCTTGTCTTAAATTTCTCATTTTTTGTTCAGCTGATAATTGTACGTCAGTATCACTATATAGTTCATCCATTGCCTGGAAGAAATCAGTTAACGAATTTAGGATGGGGGCATTAGCTTCACACAATTGGTCAGCCCATATCCTTGGTTCAGATCTTAGGAAAGAAATCGTGGTGAGAACTTTTACTCTATCAGATGGATATGTTCTAGGTTTCAGATTGTACAATAACTGACAAGCATTCTTAAATTGCCTGTACAATTTTCTTTCACCAGTAAAAATTTCAGGCACACATACTTGAGGTTCAGGAGCGGCAGCATGTTGCTCTCTAGATTCTTTAAGTAGTTCCCTAAGCACCTGATTTTCTAATTGCAAATCATGAATGGCTTGTCCCATCGGATCTACTTTTTGGGAGAGGTTATATACAACCTGCGGCAGTTCGGGTTGTTCCATCTTAACCTTACCCTTTTGTTTTCTGGCTTAGTATTATGTAACGAGTACTGAAACTCTGAGTGTATGGGTGACAATGTTTCAGTATCGTGATATAAATATAGATTGCAAAAACAAACTGGTCTCAAAATATATAATTTGTTACGCCAAAATCGTAATTCACACTAAGAGGAAGTATGAACATTAAGTTTCGGTGTGATTTATAAAGAGCCCAAAAGTTTCTATGGACTTAATGAGTGACCAGGTAAGTCAGGATAAATGTATACTATTTGTATTGCAGCAGTTTAGATAGACCGTATCATAAAGTTCATTTGCTTAGTAAATCAGGATAATACTTAAGGAGAGAATCCGTACTTTATCACAGAGTGAGTGCATACCTTGTTGTTTAGTGGAAAGTCCATTCCGTGTAACACGGAGCTGAGTGGCAGAGAGGAGCGGACTCGGCGGAGAGATCTGAAGCTCCTATTAGCTAAACTGTGGTATGGCGTCTGACGTCAGCGGAGCTGACTCGTGGTTACTGCGGTAAGAAAGCTTTGAAATTGTAACAGTTCAAAAAAGACACAAATGTAATAAATGTACCTTGGAGCAAATCCTTCACTTGATTTGGCAACTGCTGCTATTGTTGGAAACAGAAAATATATCCAGTCAGTAATCCAGAGTTGTTGCGGTGAAGGCCAATGAACGGCAGTGCTGAAAAGAGAATTAGCTCACACAAAAGTTTAGACAGTAGTTGCAATTGAAAAGCAAAGTTCTTGAGTGAAATTTCCAATAAGAGAAATCAGAAGCTTAGAGGAGAATGTTCCTATGTCGGTAACAAACAAAATACTAAGCAATGTGCTTAGTGAAAGGTGTGGTTTTAAAACAGGTGAGGTGGTTTGATTGGAGGTAATACTTAAAGGTATATACACCTACACAGAAGTTCTGACAGTGCCAATGATTCTATTGTGAGTGCAAAAAGTATCGGGGAAAGTGGGCATCCCTGTCTTGTGCCGTTCTGAATTAGGAATTTTTCTGAGAGTAGGCCATTTACTTTTACTTTTGCAGTGGGTTTTCGGTATAAAGTAAGAATTAGCTGTATAAACCTGTTACTAAATTTCATTTTGTGAAGGATTTGAGAAATTGAAAATTTACCCGATCAAATGCCTTCTCCGCATTTGTAGATATAAGGGCCATTTGTATTGTGTTTAATTGCGCATATGTGGTCAATTGGAAAGTTCTGAGAGTATTGTCACAGGCTTCCCTTCCTGGGACAAAACCCACTTGGTCCGGGTGTATCAAGTCAGGGAGATATCTATTTATTCTAGTGGGTAAGATTTTGGCAAATATTTTTATATCCGAATTAAGGAGTGTTTAGGAAGGACTGTAATATGTGCTTCCAACATGCTATCTGTGAAGCCTACTTCCCTAAGTAAGGAGTTAAATAGTGTGGTCAGCGGGGCTAATAAGTGATTTAAATATGTTTTGTAATACTTTATACTTATATGGCTTTTGCCATTTGGCATATTCTTAATGGCTATCTTAATTTCTTCAGGTGTTATTGGCATGTCTAAAGTTTCAGAGTCTTCGCTACTCAATTCTGCAAGTTTTATGCCAGCTAAAAAACTATGTCTTCTTGTTTGCCCTCTGCCTGGATGTTGTACAGTCTTCCATAGTTTTGTTTGAAAATGTCAGCTATTTGTATGCTGTCCTTTTGTATATGGCCTGAAGTGTCTATCATCTTATACACATGAGTGTCTAGCTGCTTTCTTTTAAGGGCCTTAGCTAATGATGAGCCAGTTTTATCACTAACATCAAAGTACCTTTGCTGTAGCCTAGTTGCTTTTTTCTGGTATTTCTTTATTAGGTGGTTATTAAATTCTGTTTTGGTTTTGGTCAGATTTTGTAGTATGTTTATGGAGTCAAGTTTTCTTTTGAGTTCTGTTTCCCAATACCTAATTTGTGAGGTTATGGAGTTCACAAATTGTCTATTGTTTTTGTTTTCTCTAGCTTTGTATCTTATAAGCTCCCCTCTCAGTACGCATTTATGTGCTTCCCACACTACAGTAGGTCATGTCTGCACTGGTGTTTTCCCGGAAATAATGGCCTATAACGTTGTCGAGTTCTATGCGAGTTAGAGGATTATCTAGCATGTGTTCGCCTAGCCTCCACACAAATGGCTTTATTGGAATGCTCGGCCAATTGATTGTGCATTGCACTGGTGCGTGGTCTAACCATGTGGTTGGCATTATCTTGGAGTTCTCTACCAGTGCTAAACCTATTTGGTCTGTGATAATGTAGTCAATTCTTGTGTATATGTGGTGCGGGTTAGAGTAAAATGTGTAGTCTCTTTTGTGTGGATGTTTTGCCCTCCATATGTCATTCAGTTTGAGCTGCTGCAACTGAGAGTTTATGACCTTTATCGTCTTGTGAGATGTGCTGGTTCTGCATAAGGAAGTATCACGTGTCGGGTCTAGTGGGATGATAACCTTCGAGTGTTCCATTATCTGCTTTGCAACCTGTTTGAACAATATTTGTTGTCGTATGTTCGGCAGATAGATATTCACTAGTGTGACTTGGGTATTAAAAAGTAGGCCTATCACTTGTAGGTAGGCGCCATTAGGATCTTTAATGACATTTGATGGACAAAAATGTATGTTGTTTCTCATGAATATACCTACCCCTCCCTTTTTTGTGGGACCTGAAGCCAAAAAGACCTTTTTATACATGTTAATAAATTTAGGTTCTTTTCCCTTTTCTAAAATGCATTTCTTGGATGTACAGTATATCTCCTGAGTCCCTATGCATCTGGTTAAATGCTATGGAGCGTTTCTCTGGGCTGTTTAATCCCTTCGCGTTTATGGTTGTAATTTTTATTTGCCTTGATTGCATATTGAGATCTGGGATTTAGATCTGGATCACTAGCAGTGCTTTAATTTTTTTTGTCCTTTGTCACTAGGGGCTGTGATCCCCCGCGTATGTGTCTCCTGATGACACTGACTTAATTATGTGTTGGAATCTTTTCTTCTATGTATAATCTAGATGTACTAGTTTATGTGTTGTGTAAACGATGTTTTATAACAAGAAATTTTAATCAATACTACAAGTGCTAAGGTATGTATTATAACTCTATTCCTTTGTTAATAAGCTTCGATAACTTAGAATATTCTAACACAACTATCAACTTGTGTCTCAGTACTGTAAGGTACAATACAGTAAAAATCAATACAGTTCAATACAATTGAGGCAGTATCATTGCCTCCCAAACCCAACCTGTAAATAAAAGATATATAATTAAACATTATTAACATACGACCTTGTCTCATCTGTCCACATTCAGAGCTCTCTTTGTTATTGTCTCTCAGCTATTAATCACAATATCAAGCGGCTGCTTCAATGTCTTCTACTGCTGTCATTTCAGGCTGAGGGGCTTTTTCTTTGTTATGTAGTACCTTCTTCATGGGGTGACGCATACTGCTCTCTCATGATGGAATTCTTATTTCAGCATTTTGCGCATTTTCCAGCTGTTGTATATTGAGTCTCAGGGCCTCACAGAAGTGTGGTAGATCTTCTTTGTTCCTGAATATCGCTGTTGTATTGTCCTTATTAGCTATTATGCTAACTGGGAAGCCCCATCTGTAAGCAATCCCTTGTTCTCTCAAAACATTTGTGATGTAGCTTAGTTCCATTCTTTTTTGTAGAGTAGTTGGGTTGAGATCTTGAAAGATCTGGATGTGTATACCCGCATGGGTAATATTTTGTTTCATCCTGGCGTGCCGCATTATGTCTTCTTTATCCATAAAGTTGAGTAATTTGATTATTACGTCTCTTGGTCGTGCCTTGGGAGGGGGCTTTGCATGCAGTGCTCTGTGTGCTCTTTCGAATACCAGGTCTTTAGCGCCATTGTCTCCTTTAACCGTTCTAAATAGGTCTTGCAAACATCCTTCTAATGCCCCCGGTTGAATTGTTTCTGGGATACCACGTATCCTTAAGTTGTTTCTCCTTCCCCTATTGTCTAGATCTTCAACTTTTTCCAGGAGTTGATATATGGTCTCTTCTTTATTATATGCCAGTTGTGACATATGTTGAATATCCGTGTCCATAGTGTTGTGACTCTCTTCCAGATTGGTAACTCTCTGGGTCACTCTTGATAAATCTCTCTTCAAGTCACCATACCAGTTTTTCACTTCTGATATAATTTCTTTAAGGTCATTCATGGTACAGAGTGGTAGAAGGTCTTCTTTTGTAAGGCTAGAAGTGTCTTGTATGTGAGGTGTATCCTCTACTATTTCCTCTTGTTGGGTGCTGTTATTGGGGGGTGTTGGCATAGGATCTAATGATGTTTCTATAGGTTTTAAGTAATGCTGCAACATTCTAGAGTGTGTTTTGCTTTCTGGTTTATTTGGTTTGCGTCCTGGCATTGTATTTGAGCAGTGTTAGTAGAGACTGTTGTGCTTTAAATGTAGTTGAGAAAACACAGTAAATACCAATCCAAAAGTGAGGGCAGGATGTCAAAGCTATTCACAATCAGACTATAGTGTGGGCACAGGCAACGGCCTGACGCTAGCTTATGTATCTTATGAGTCTGTCTTTTATGCTGTATACCTTTTCCTTTGCTTCCCTTTATTATTATTTTTTTACTTTTTTGTTTTTTAGGGGTTCACCAAATTTATTAACTGGGCCGCAATTTGTGCTCCTGACTTTTCTTTTTCTTTTTATTATTTTCCCTCTGTCTGCTTATAGTATCAGAAGTGCTGGGTAGTTATAGTGTGGCGTTGCCTGCCTGCGTGTGCAATTTCTCCCAGTCTGGTTTGTGCCCCTTTGTATATGTGGAATTTCAAGGTGGGATGTTAATTCAACTTAAAAAGAGAAGGTGTCTTTCTTTTTTTTTTCGCTTGCCGCATATGCGGCCTTACCCCACACTCCGCTCTGTATCTTAGTGTCTTTCCTGCTGTTGCGTGACTGCGTGGTGCTGTGCCGCTGCTCTTCAATTTCGGCTCTGCTCCCTTATCGTTGTCTTCGCTGGATCTGCTGCTTGCTTAGTGGTAGGGGTCCGTTTTTTACTTCTATTATGTGTCCGGTCTGTTTTTATGTGGATGCGTCTACTTTTCTTTGATGTCCGGTGCTCCGACATCTGCTGCCACCTTTTGCTGGGGTTTCTCTCTGCCGCTTCCACTTATTATGCCTTTTCTCTCCCCTCAGCTGGTATATGCTTACCGGGTGTTGAGTAGCTCTTATCTGGGTGTTTAAAAGTACATTTGCCTATAAAGTCGGCTGGGTTTGGGGCACTAGGGCATGGGAGCTATCAAGTCACAATGCCATCTTCCTGACCTGCTAAGCCCCGCCAAGATAAACAGCTTTCAAGCTAAAATAAAAATATTTCTACAATTATTTGAAATAGCTTGCAGTACTAATGGGTCCTCTTAGATGATCCCACCAGAGTGGAGAACTTTAGATTATCAGGCCCATAGTCCCAGTGGGAGCCAGACAACAGCATTATCTTATGCTGACTCTCTGATCATCCAATGGCCCATGGAAGAACTATCAACCAGGCTCACAACCCAGCAAAACAGTTCCACATCTACAGAGGGGACAGTTCTCCTAATAAGCAGAAGGCTCATAACTGCTGCAGGGAAATGAATCAAAGACAATGATCTTGTGTCTTTGGAAACAGCAACACCAAGGAGCCTCATTGGACTTTTTTAGTCATACGGTAACCCAAGCATATAGTTGTACACAAGCCCCGGCTCAGATAGAAGGAAAGGTCAACTCCATTTCCTGGAAATCCAGTGGATCTTTTTTAACAACAGTGGAATGATACTGTCCTTAAGACTTACTTCCTAGTACCTTGCAGTGTTCCTTGACAATCTTTCTATGCCCAACAATTCAGTAAGCTAATAAGTATCCGTTGCCTGGAGACTTTTTTGAAATACAAGGATAATATAAAGGTAAAGATTCTTGCGATAGGGAGTAAATTATAATAGCGATCACATTAGGGGTAAAGAACTATTACATGCTTATTTGTATATGGCAGACTTGGGAAATTCCACAGAAGGGCCACTAATAAAAACAAATCCCGATCTAAATGCACAAAGCTGAAATGTGGTGCAAACAGTATATTCGGATTCTCCAACTTTTTAGCTTCCTATACAAGTCTATACCACTATTGAGAACAAGACTATTGAAGAGTACAGTAAGTAATTGACATCTGCCCAAGATTGTTACCACCTGTCAGCTCTCAGTTCATGCAGTTTTTAAGGAACGGGTGTTGTTAACCTCACCAAATCTACAATGCCATAGCAAAAAAAAAGTATACTTTTGTTAATGACTCACTATTGCAAAAGAGGATCCTGTCATTTATTTTGGCTACCTCTTGTGGCTTGATTGGGATCTAGCCTTAAAGGGGCAGTAAACTATTTGAAACTGTAATATAAAATGCTTAATAGTGCATAGTAATATAGCTTTGCAATATACTTTAATTATTTTGCCACCTTTTCCTGTAATTTAACTGTAATGCAGTTATTTATCTTATCTTTTCTCCTCAAGACAAACATGGAACTGTTATTAACATAATGACAGTGGTGAGCCCTATCATTCCCAGAATCCAATCTGGATCAGCTCCTCCAAATATGGAAAGTTGTGGGAAGTGTTTAACCATTAAATAAAACAAATTCCTAAAACAAGGTGTTAATCAGTTCTAATATAGTCCAGACTCTGCTGATATAATGAATTGTAAGACTGCAGAAAAATGTTGTCCCTTTAAGTGTGGGAGCAAGTCCTTGAGTTATGAGGGATAACGCTAGTGCAGGTATGTTGTGAGGAAATGTACAGCATGAGAGGGCAGCTGAGTGAAATGCTTATGAGTGAGAAAGGTCTATAGAATACAGCGCCAAAAGGAATAGCACACAAGCTCACTATAGGTAAAGGATCACCTAACACGATCATTAGAGGGAAGTAGAAATAGGAGACTAAGGAGCACGAGGGGGCTTAGGTGTGCGAATAAGACAGATTTATTACTACAAAAAAATCCAATGCAAAATTAAAAACTCCAGTAAATACTGGGTAGGAGAATATCTTGTACAATGATTGTACAATTATAGTTTATATTAAAAACAGAAATGCAGATAGAAAAAAATACAATAGAAAGTGTATCTGTAATATAAAAAATATATAAATAAAAAATAAATAAAAAATGGTAAGTGTACACCTAATAGTGTCAGGGACCCATATCCACTTGGAGAAAATAAAGTGGATTAAATTAACCTAAATGGGGCAAAACAAGAAAAAATGTGTGAGTGTGTGTGTGTATATATATAGATATATATAAGGGGGGAATATATATATATGTGTAATCCAAAGTGTGAACTAAATCCAAAATAGCGCAGAGTAGAGGGTGCAAAGTGTCCAACAAATATGGGATAGTCAAATGATGCAGGTATTAGTATCCAGGGGTTGTGCACGTTGTAGTTGTAGTAAAACTTAAATATGTTATTCTCCTTGGGGGACCTGTGAAAGAAAGAAAAGAAATGTGTGATATCTGGGAGACAGACCGTCCTAATTTGAAAATAGTCTTCTACCATTCAGGAAACTCAGGCTGGAAAGTAAAAAAGTTAACACGGCCTTTCTCAAGAAAATACCAGCTTTGAAAAAATTACAAATATTTAAAGGGGATCTGACCTATCATAATCAAGTAGATCTATTAAGGCAAATACCGCCAAACTTAAAATTACCGCCAAAAAAACTATGAACATCCGCAGTCGTTGCCGTGTACATCATTTCTGGTTTTAATAACTTCCAGTTTTAAGTCATTTCCGGTCACCACTTAGCGTAATTACGTCATTTCCGGGGACCGGATATTGGAATTCCAACATCTTGGAGCTCATACTCGTTGGGGACAAAATATTTTGTTCTATGGGCAAAATAATTAAGCTCTATGTTGGCTTCTTCAACTTGTTATATACAAAAGTTGATCATTAGAGTATAAAACTTAAGGTGTTTTATATTTATATATTTATATACAACACATGACCACTGAGTGTGCATATATATATATATATATATATATAAGACAAATGTAAATGCACTCTCAGGACTTTCACAAACTTCTTTATTGGAACGTTTTCGGGGCTCACAACCCCTTCATCAGCATAAATACATAGACAAACCTCAAACAATTTATAGTGATTCAAATATCACTCACAAACCAAGTGTTTCTCCAAAAGTGCGCCAAATCACGAGCGTGGAACGCACCCTGCGTTCCACAGTGCTAACGCCTATCGGAAGTGATGTTATCTCACTTCCGGTTTCACGGCTGTGTTATTATTAAGCATACAAATTATGCAAAGTGTTTCTTCAGCAAAATTAGTGACTCATACAAAATTGTGTATAAAGTGTCATAAATAGACAATTACTGACACCAACTTAAGTGTAGTAAATGAAGTTAGTTAGATCGCCATAATAATATCCCAAGCTGGCCGATCGTGTGCCACTGTGTATATGGGTCTCCATGGGAACTGTAGTCATGGTTATGATAAACAATAGTGAATCGTGTCTCAACACTCTGATTATTTAAACAGTGTAGTGCACAAGTGTAATGTGTAAATATGAGATAATCCTTCTTAATCTCATCTGTGCACAACAAATTAATACAACTGTTTACATATACAAATAAATAAATAGTTACAAACATAAATTTATATGCAAAAAGTGGGAATTATTGCTGAGCTTGTATATCTCTCCAAATAAGCCTGATAATCTTGATCAGTCTGCGCCCTCGAGATCTGACAGTTCTTCACTGTAAGATTGGGTGAATATCTTTATAACCACTTTAATATTGGGTTTTATATATGAGTGTGGCTATAAATAAAGGACAGATGCATTGGTTTATATATATAAATCACCCCTGTGGTTGGCAATAATCTTGCTCCCACTTTGATTTGATTACATTACCCACCTTCATATTCCATGGAAATACATACCAGTATACCACTGGGAATAGATACTGTAGGCGTACAGCCAGGATACGTATTCATTGAATATATACAGTCATTTATCATTATTAACGGGTAACAAGCTCAGCAATAATTCCCACTTTTTGTATATAAATTTATGTTTGTAACTATTTATTTATTTGTATATGTAAACAGTTGTATTAATTTGTTGTGCACAGATGAGATTAAGAAGGATTATCTCATATTTACACATTACACTTGTGCACTACACTGTTTAAATAATCAGAGTGTTGAGACACGATTCACTATTGTTTATCATAACCATGACTACAGTTCCCATGGAGACCCATATACACAGTGGCACACGATCGGCCAGCTTGGGATATTATTATGGCGATCTAACTAACTTCATTTACTACACTTAAGTTGGTGTCAGTAATTGTCTATTTACGACACTTTATACACAATTTTGTATGAGTCACTAATTTTGCTGAAGAAACACTTTACATAATTTGTATGCTTAATAATAACACAGCCATGAAACCGGAAGTGAGATAACATCACTTCTGATAGGCGTTAGCACTGTGGAATGCAGGGTGCGTTCCACGCTCGTGATTTGGCGCACTTTTGGAGAAACACTTGGTTTGTGAGTGATATTTGAAACACTATAAATTGTTTGAGGTTTGTCTATGTATTTATGCTGATGAAGGGGTTGTGAACCCCGAAAACGTTCCAATAAAGAAGTTTGTGAAAGTCCTGACAGTGCATTTACATTTGTCTTATATGCTTCCTATATTTGCACCCAGGCTATTATCTCTTGGTGGGCTGAACTGGAAATTGGTTGGATATATATATATAGGCTGATCATATTGCCCCTTTAAAAAGGGACACATATGAAAAATACATATGTCAGGGTTTTTATACAAAACATTTCTTCAAGCAGCCCTGAAAAAAGCCCTGACACATGTATTTTTCATTTGTGTTCCTTTTTAAAGCGGCAATATGGTCACCCTATATATATATATATATATATATATATATATATATATATATATATATATATATATATATATATATATATATATATATATATATATATATATATTAAAATACTGATGTTTTGCATAGTCCGAGTTTCCTGATCCAAAAAATAGTAGTACATGTTCTATTCATTTGTGGTTATATGCTTATAAAAGATACGGTATACAAAAAAAAAAAAAAAAAAAAAACCTTACAGGATTATATATAAGTTGTTAAAAATAATATCTATTTGGATACTAATGAGATATTTGACCTATAGTACTTCAATATTATACACATAAATAATATATCTTTATATAGAAATCAAAGTAGTATGGAAATAAATACAGAGTTTATATAGTAATATAGTTATATATGTATGTTTGTCATAAAGTTCATAAAAGGTGATGATGAAAATCATGCACACAATCTTGAAAGTTTCAAATGTATAACTCATTTATGCATATAAGTACATAGAGATATAAATACATAGAGATATAAATACAATATTCTCATTTGATAACTGTATATATATAAAAAATAGAAAAAATAGGGGAATGTAATGTGCATACATATACAGTTATTTGGAAAAATATATTGGTAAATTTATAATAATAAAGTGTAGACCTCAGATGGGATATATGTAAGTACCACATTTGTGTATAGCTATAACTAGATGTATATAAGGTTATATATATAAGGTTGTATTCTAAGAAATCAGATTCCAAACTAATCAAATTCTAGAATAATTAGATTCTAGAATAATCAGATTCTAAAATAATCAGATTCTGCAATAATCAATTGGAAATCAGCAATGAGGGCCTGAGTTAGATGATGTGGATGTAATTATGGACATATATTCACAGACTCATATTTAGAGGAGATGTACCACTTCAAAGTCAGCATTTAGACCTTTGGGATAAATAAAGTCAAAGTTGAATATCCATTCCCCACCTCTCCAGTTTTAGATACTTTACATAGGCCCATATATTGCAGATCCGTACTGAGACCATTATCTTTTTCTTATCTGTGGCAGGTGTTCTCTAATGTGATCTTTCTCAAGGTTTGACCTACGTACTGAAGTCCACACCCACATACAATCAGATAAATGACTCCCTTGTCTGTGCAGCGCAGTAGCTGATTAACTTTTAATTTTTCTTTGGTGGTGAATGATTCAAAGGTGTTTATTTTTATACCATGTTTAAATGCCTTACAATTATGGCATGGGAAGAAGCACTTGAGAGTATTCCCTTGTATATCTTGTGTAATGTCTATGTGGTGTGGATCTCAGTTTTTCCCCAATGATATTATCCTATTTAAGGATATTCCAATGTTTCCGAATTATTATTTCTATTTTATATTTTTTTTTCAATATATTCAGTGATAAAGGGGACATCTAAAATGTCTATTCAACACTTCATCTTTTTTTGGTTTATATGTGAGCATAGCAGTCCTATGCATCTTATCTACCTCCATGATAGTTTCTTCTATTGAGGCCATGTCATAACCTCAATCCTGAAATCTATCTTTTAGAATAAGTGTCTGTTCCAACCAATTTTCAGCATTTGTGCAGTTTGTTCTCACTCTCATCAGTTGTCCTTTTGGGATATTTTCAATCCAGTGTTTGTGATGACAACTTGTTTGATGAATTTAGTTGTTACAATCCATTTGTTTGAAATAGGTGGAGGTATTAATCTTTCCATGCCCAATGTTTATGTTTAGGTCTAGGAAATGGATATTATCATAGCTATATTCATATGTGAACTGGAAGTAAGATAGATTATCATTCATGACTTGTAGGGTATATTTGAGATCATCAATATTACCCTTCCATGTAATCAGAATGTCATTGATATATCTGCAATAGACGACCAAGGGCAGGGCATGAGTCCCAAAAATTAAAGTAATTATCTTTCAGGATATATTTAGGTATTTTAGGATAGCTTATATTGAGGTACCTGAATTCTTTCTTGTTAATTATACCTGTATTTTTACCTTCCAAAAGTAATCTTTCTAAATCTTGTTTAAAGAGGTTAGTAGGGTCATGTCTAAGTTGTTCATATGTGTTACTTTCACTAAGAATTCTATGAGATTCTTTTATATAATCATCTCTGTTTAAAATCATTAAACCTCCACCTTTGCAGGTTTGGTGATTTATGTTTTTATCGGTTTACAATTTCCTTATGGTTTACAATTGTGTTTTAGTCAGATTATGTTAAGACTTATTATTATTATTATTTAGTTTTTTAATATAATTACAATCCATCCTTTCAAATTATTAAATTAATGGACCTTTCTGACCAGTGGGGAAAAAGGTAGACTTATTATTTATTTTTTGGTAGAATATTAATCTGGGAATCTTAGAAAGAATCTCTTAAGTGTGAGTTTTCTCACTCGCTCCTTTGCACTTAAGTAGGTTTTAAATTTATCAAGTTTAGAGGATGGTGCAAAAGACAGACCCAGGTTTAATACCTCTTTTTCTTTGTCTGGAAGTGTTAGACTACTGAGTAAAATATTCCTTTATTTACATTTGTGGGTTTGTTTTGGAGCTAGATTCTTTACTACATTCCAAGGAAAGTTTATTTTCAGATTTCTTCTTACTCTAGATCCTCCTCTTCTACTTCTATGAGCCTTCTTTTTTCTGGGGTTTCTATGTTGTCTAACATTCCACTTTTTCTTTTTACTGTCAATCTGTTGTGGACTTTGTTTGGGCTGTCCTCTAAAAAAGACCTCCGCAGAGGTAGTGGGGACATCTGACTTCCCTAGTGGGATGTGCTATACTAGTTCTATTGTCATGATAATCTATATCATGCAGAACTTTGTACGTATTTGGGGTCATCCCTCCAATTGGTATAATTATATCTTTGTGTGCCTTGATGTCTCCAATTGGGATTGTAGGAATAGTTAGAATTATTGTTTCCATGAGTATCTGGGTTATTCCAGTTTTGTATATTACCTCTAGAGGGATTAAATCTTTGGTGATTCCTATTACCATGATAGTTTTCTTTGTGTATGTAGCTATTCCTATTATTTCTGAAATTGGTTGTAGCGTTTTGAGGGGGTAATGGTAATTATTATAATTATGATTGGTTGTTGTGCGGTTGTTATGTCTCCACATAGGAGAGTGTCTGTAATCTCTTAGCTCCTCAACATTGTTCATATCTTGTGTGCATTAAGTATTATTTTGATTACTCCCCTTATACTTTACATGAGTATTGTGTATTCTAAATTTATGATTTAAAATATTCCATTTATCTCCACAAGGCACGGAATCAGTCTCTGTGTTCTTAGTTGCTGGTACCTCCTCAGAGGTAGTGTTATCTGCCACACTGGTTGCTGCTAGGTCTCTATTTAGTTTCCTAGTTTTTTTAAAGGTTAATCCATCTTTGAAAGAGTTCATCTTTCTATATACAGTCGTATGCAAAAGTTTAGGCACCCCTGACAATTTCCATGATTTTCATTTATAAATAATTGGGTGTTTGGATCAGCAATTTCATTTTGATCTATCAAATAACTGAAGGACACAGCAATATTTCAGTAGTGAAATGAGGTTTATTGGATTAACAGAAAATTTGCAATATGCATCAAAACGAAATTAGACAGGTGCATAAATGTGGGCACCCTTGTCATTTTGTTGATTTGAATACCTGTAACTACCTAGCACTGATTAATTGGAACACACAATTGGTTTGGTGAGCCTATTAAGCCTTTAACTTATAGACAGGTGCATCCAATTATGAGAAAAGATATTTAAAGGTGGCCAATTGCAAGTTGTTCTTCTCTTTGACTCTCCTCTGAAGAGTGGCAACATGGGGGCCTCAAAACAACTCTCAAATGACCTGAAAACAAAGATTGTTCAACATCATGGTTTAGGGGAAGGCTACAAAAAGCTATCACACAGATTTAAGCTGTCAGTGTCCACTGTGAGGAACATAGTGAGGAAATGGAAGACCACAGGCACAGTTCTTGTTAAGGCCAGAAGTAAAATATCGGAGAGGCAAAGGCAAAGGATGGTGAGAATGGTCGAAAACAGCCCACAGACCACCTCCAAAGACCTACAACATCATCTTGCTGCAGATAGTATCACTGTGCATCGTTCATACAATTCAGCATATGGGAGAGTGATGTAGAAGAAGCCTTTTCTGCACACATGCCACAAACGGAGTCACTTGAGGTATGCAAACACACATTTGGACAAGCCAGCTTCATTTTTGAAGAAGGTGCTGTGGACTTATGAAACAAAGATTGAGTTATTTGGTCATAACAAGGGGCGTTATGCATGGCAGCAAAAGAACACAGCATTCCAAGACAAACACTTGCTAGCCACAGTAAAATTTGGTGGATGTTCCATCATGCTGTTGGGCTGTGTGGCCAGTGCCGGTACTGGGAATCTTGTTAAAGTTGAGGGTCGCATGGATTCCACTCAATATCAGCAGATACTTGTGAATAATTTTGAGGAATCAGTCACAAAATTGAAGTTACGCCGGAGTTGGATATTTCAACAAGATAACGACCCAAAACACTGCTCAAAATCTACTCTGGCATTTATGCAGCGGAACAAGTACAATGTTCTGGAAAGGCAATCCCAGTCCCCAGACTTGAATATCATTGAAAATCTGTGGGGTGATTTGAAGCGGGCTGTCCATGCTCGGCTACCATCAAACCTAACTGAACTGGAGATGTTTTGCAAGGATGAATGGTCCAAAATACCTTCATCCAGAATCCAGACACTCATTACAGGCTATAGGAAGCACCTAGAGGCTGTTATTTCTGCTAAAGGAGGCTCTACTAAATATTATTGCAATATTTCTGTTGGGGTGCCCAAATTTATGCACCTGTCTAATTTTGTTTTGATGCATATTGCACATTTTCTGTTAATCCTATAAACCTTATTTCACTACTGAAATATTACTGTGTCATTCAGTTATTTGATAGATCAAAATGAAATTGCTGAGCCAAACACCCAATTATTTAGAAATGAAAATCATGGAAATTGTCAGGGGTGCCTAAACTTTTGCATATGACTGTAGGTTATCTTGTTTATCTCTAAATGTTTTAGAGTTTTTAAAAGTCTCGGACCTGTTCTTTTCTATAAAAATTTCTTTGTTGAACTCTTTTAATAAAATCTCTCTGTACTCAATAATTAGTCTCATCAATCTCTGTGAGGCTTCATAGGTGATCTGATTCAATTTATTTGAGAAATCTGTGGTGTTGAGTGTAAATGCTTAATGATTAATCCTTTAGGAATTAGATTTAATTCTAAGCATTTATTTAAAAAAGATACTTCTGCATTGTATTTAATCTCTTTAGTTAGCAGCTTTTCAAGATTTGAGAAGACAGTGTTTATGTCTATCATCTTATTTTCTTCATTGCTATTTTCTTGCCTTAATGCAGCATTGATGTCTAAATTAACACCTTTCCTAAAATCACTGAGTGAAGGGTTAATGTCATCCATTATAGTTAATAAATGTATGAAATTACGTGAGCAAAGAAGGAAATGTCCTTCACAGAATATATAAGCTAATAACAGCTATATAACTACTGTTAGGTACAGGAGGAAATAGTGAGAAAGGCATATAGAATACAGCACCAAAGCAATAGCACACAAGCTCACTATTGGCAAACAATCACCTAACAGGATCATTAGAGGGAAGTAGAAATTGGAGAGTAAGGTGCGCCAGAGGGCTTAGGTGTGAGAATAAGACAGATTTATTATTACAATAAAATCCAATGCAAAATTAAAAATTTGTAGATAAAACTCCAGTAATACTGGGTAGGAGAATATCTTATACAATGATTACACAATTATAGTTTATATTAAAAACAGAAATGCAGATAAAAACTATAAAAATATATAAAAAATAAAATTAAAATAATGTAAAAAATGGTAAGTGTACACTTAATGGTGTCAGTGACCCATATCCACTTAGAAAAAATAAAGTGGATTAAATGAACCCAAATGGGAAAAAATATGAAAAAAAATGGATATACAATATATATATATATATATATATATATATATATATATATATATATATATATATATATATATATATATGGGAAAAATATATGTATGTATATATATATATATATATATATATATATATATATATTTAATTCAAAGTGTAAACTAAATCCAAAATAGTGTATAAAATAAATGTCTAGAAAAATTATGAGTAGAGGGTGCAAAGTGTCCAACAAATATGTGATAATCAAATGATGCAGGTGTTAGGTATCCAGGGGTTGTGCACTTTGTAGTTGTAGTAAAACTTAAATATGTTGGCTGTTCCAATCAGCCAATAGAATGCAAGCTCAATCCGATTGGCTGATTGGATCAGCCAATCAGAATTCGAGGGATGCCATCTTGGATGACGTCCCTTAAAGGAACCGTCATTCGTCGTTCAGTCGTCGGTTAAAAAGGATGGCTCCGCGTCGGCTCCTTAGAAGATGGCTCCACTCCGATCCAGATGGATGAAGATTGAAGACGCCGCCTGGATGAAGACTTCTGGTGGATGGAGGACCTCTTCTGCGCCACTTGGAAACTTCTAACGGATGGATGTCCTCTTCTGGCCGGATAGGATGAAGAATTCTGCCGCTCCGGATGTCCTCTTCTGTCCCATCGGTGGCCAGCTGGCTGAAGACGACTCAAGGTAGGGAGATCTTCAGTGGGTTAGTGTTATGTTTTTTAATGGGGGTTTGGGTGGGTTAGAGTAGGGATATGTGGGTGGTGGGTTGTAATGTTGGGGGGGTTGTATTTTATTTTACAGGTAAAAGAGCTGGTTACTTTGGGGCAATGCCCCGCAAAAAGCCCTTTTAAGGGCTGGTAAAAGAGCTGATTATTTTTGTAATTTATAATAGGGTAGGGTTTTTTATTTTGGGGGGGGGAGCTATTTTTATTTTATTAGGGGGCTTAGATTAGGTGTAATTAGTTTAAACTTCTTGTAATTTTTTTTGTAATTTAGTGTTTGTTTTTTAGTATTATAGATTATTTTATTTTATTGTATTTTAGTTTAGCTAATTGTAGGTAATTTATTTAATTAATTTAATGATAGCGTAGTGTTAGGTTTAATTGTAACTTAGGCTAGGATTTATTTTACAGGTAATTTTGTAATTATTTTAACAAGGTAGCTATTAAACTATTTAATATCTATTGTACCTAGTTAAAATAAATACAAAGTTGCCTGTAAAATAAATATAAATCCTAAAATAGATACAATGTAATTATTATTTATATTGTAGCTATATAAGGGTTTATTTTCTAGGTAAGTATTTAGTTTTAAATAGGATTAATTTATTTAATTTTAGGAATATTATTTAGTTTAATTTAAATTATATTTATGTTAGGGGGTGTTAGGGTTAGGGTTAGACTTAGGTTTGGGGGTTAATATATATATTATAGTAGCGGCGACGTTGCGGGCGGGAGATTAGGGGTTAATAATTGTAGGTAGGTGGCAGCGATGTTAGAGACGGAAGATTAGGGGTTAATACAATTTATTATAGTGTTTGCGAGGCGGGAGTGCGGTGGTTTAGGGGTTAATACATTTATTATTGTGGCGGCGAGGTCCAGTCGGCAGATTAGGGGTTAATAAGTGTAGTTAGGTAGCGGCGACGTTGGGGGGCAGATTAGGGGTTAATAAACATAATATAGGTGTCGGCCATGTTAGGGGCAGCAGATTAGGGGTTCATAGGTATAATGTAGGTTGCGGCAGTGTGCGGAGTGGCAGATTAGGGGTTAATAATATTATGCAGGTGTCAGCAATAGCGGGGCGGCAGATTAGGGGTTAATAAGTGTAAGGTTAGGGGTGTTTAGACTCGGGGTTCATGTTAGGGTGTTAGGTGCAGACAGAGAGTATTTCCTCATAGGAAACAATGGGGCTGCGTTAGGAGCTTAACGCTGTTTTTTTTCAGCCAGCTCAGCCCCATTGTTTCCTATGGGGGAATCGTGCACAAGCACGTTTTGCCAGCTTACCGCTACTGTAAGCAGCGCTGGTATTGAGGGTTGAAGTGGCGTTAAATTATGCTCAACGCTCACTTTTCTGAGCCTAACGCAGCCATTCAGACAACCCAAAATACCAGCGTTATTTAAAGGGAGCGGTAAGAAAAAAAGCAGCGTTAGCTACGCGGGTTTTTACTGACAAAACTCTAAATCTAGGCGATGGTAATGAGGATATAAAAGCTTGAATTGGCAAGAGGTGGCATAAAAGAAAGGTATAATTTACAAGACAGAGTAACTAGGGGAGAGCACTGCTGGTCTGACTCTTTGCAGAGGATTAAACTCTTAGGGGCCGATTTATGAAAGTGCGAGCAGACATGATACAATGTAGCGTATCATGTCCGCCGCACATCAATAAATGCCGACAGCATACGCTGTCAATATTTGTCATTGCACAAACAGTTCTTGTGAACTGCTTGTGCAATGCCGCCCCCTGCAAAGTCGCGGCCAGTGTGTCAATCAGCCCGATCGTATTAGATCGGGCGGATTGATGTCCGCAGCCTCAAAACAGGCAGACAAGTTAAGGAGCTGCAAAAAAGGAGGGGGCACCCTCTAAGGGGATATAACAGATATCCTATAAGGGTAATGCTAAGTAGCCAATTGCTGTAAATATACAAGCCTCAAAAGAGAAAGATAATGTAACTATACTAGTCAAAGACTATATAGTCTATATAATAGCAACAGAATATACACCTCCTAAGAGAAAGACAAAATGTGGTAATATATAGTAATATATAACACAATACAGGGAGTGCAGAATTATTAGGCAAATGAGTATTTTGACCACATCATCCTCTTTATGCATGTTGTCTTACTCCAAGCTGTATAGGCTCGAAAGCCTACTACCAATTAAGCATATTAGGTGATGTGCATCTCTGTAATGAGAAGGGGTGTGGTCTAATGACATCAACACCCTATATCAGGTGTGCATAATTATTAGGCAACTTCCTTTCCTTTGGCAAAATGGGTCAAAAGAAGGACTTGACAGGCTCAGAAAAGTCAAAAATAGTGAGATATCTTGCAGAGGGATGCAGCACTCTTAAAATTGCAAAGCTTCTGAAGCGTGATAATCGAACAGTCAAGCGTTTCATTCAAAATAGTCAACAGGGTCGCAAGAAGCGTGTGGAAAAACCAAGGCGCAAAATAACTGCCCATGAACTGAGAAAAGTCAAGCGTGCAGCTGCCAAGATGCCACTTGCCACCAGTTTGGCCATATTTCAGAGCTGCAACATCACTGGAGTGCCCAAAAGCACAAGGTGTGCAATACTCAGAGACATGGCCAAGGTAAGAAAGGCTGAAAGACGACCACCACTGAACAAGACACACAAGCTGAAACGTCAAGACTGGGCCAAGAAATATCTCAAGACTGATTTTTCTAAGGTTTTATGGACTGATGAAATGAGAGTCTTGATGGGCCAGATGGATGGGCCCGTGGCTGGATTGGTAAAGGGCAGAGAGCTCCAGTCCGACTCAGACGCCAGCAAGGTGGAGGTGGAGTACTGATTTGGGCTGGTATCATCAAAGATGAGCTTGTGGGGCCTTTTCGGGTTGAGGATGGAGTCAAGCTCAACTCCCAGTCCTACTGCCAGTTTCTGGAAGACACCTTCTTCAAGCAGTGGTACAGGAAGAAGTCTGCATCCTTCAAGAAAAACATGATTTTCATGCAGGACAATGCTCCATCACACGCGTCCAAGTACTCCACAGCGTGGCTGGCAAGAAAGGGTATAAAAGAAGAAAATCTAATGACATGGCCTCCTTGTTCACCTGATCTGAACCCCATTGAGAACCTGTGGTCCATCATTAAATGTGAGATTTACAAGGAGGGAAAACAGTACACCTCTCTGAACAGTGTCTGGGAGGCTGTGGTTGCTGCTGCACGCAATGTTGATGGTGAACAGATCAAAACACTGACAGAATCCATGGATGGCAGGCTTTTGAGTGTCCTTGCAAAGAGAGGTGGCTATATTGGTCACTGATTTGTTTTTGTTTTGTTTTTGAATGTCAGAAATGTATATTTGTGAATGTTGAGATGTTATATTGGTTTCACTAGTAAAAATAAATAATTGAAATGGGTATATACGGTATTTGTTTTTTGTTAAGTTGCCTAATAATTATGCACAGTAATAGTCACCTGCACACACAGATATCCCCCTAAAATAGCTATAACTAAAAACAAACTAAAAACTACTTCCAAAACTATTCAGCTTTGATATTAATGAGTTTTTTTGGTTCATTGAGAACATGGTTGTTGTTCAATAATAAAATTAATCCTCAAAAATACAACTTGCCTAATAATTCTGCACTCCCTGTAGTGATAGGTGGCACAATGCCTATATACCTCCTAAGAGAAAGAAAAATAAATGATTAGTAACAAACAAACAAAATACAATGGTTGATATGTAGTTCAGTCTCTGGTAAACTAAATTCACAATGGTGTTTGAATTATTGAGTCCAATGCACTGTGTAGCAAGCTTGTGGAGGAAGGCAAGTACTCAAAATAATATAATTTCTAATAGTGATGATGGAAAGTCACTGAGATGAAAACAGGCAGCTATCTGTGGAGATCCAGGCCAGGATCCAAAGCAGCAATCTACAAAGACAAGAAGAAACAGAAGCACCACATGGCCCAATATTGTCTGGTCAAGAAGATAAATAAATGTATGTATACAAAGTAAACTCACATTTATGAAAGCACCTCAAGTAGTGCTATAGCGGCAGTCTGGGATTTCTTACAGTCACCCAGGGGACCAATCTCCGGTATAGGTATGGTGTCTAGATGAACAACATAAAAGGACATAGGTGCCTATATGGCCTAGTATTGTCTTGACACAGGTGAGTCAGTATGTTAATGGAAAGGTACTCACATTTGTTGTAGCATCTCCTTTGATGCTATAGAGACAGGATGGGATCAATATGGTCACCCACCAGACTTAATCAAAGGCCTGCTGGACACAAAGGAAATCCAAGAGCCACCAGTAATTCAGTGAGAGGCCCAAATCAAGGGACTCCTCTCACCAGAAGGATATGTAGCAGCAGAAAGGTGATAGCAAGTGTTCCAATATAAAATGATTTTATTAAAATGATAAAAAAAATGATAATCATTTTAATAAAATCATTTTATATTGGAACACTTGCTATCACCTTTCTGCTGCTACATATCCTTCTAGTGAGAGGAGTCCCCTGATTTGGGCCTCTCACTGAATTACTGGTGGCTCTTGGATTTCCTTTGTGTCCAGCAGGCCTTTGATTAAGTCTGGTGGGTGACCATATTGATCCCATCCTGTCTCTATAGCATCAAAGGAGATGCTACAACAAATGTGAGTACCTTTCCATTAACACACTGACTCACCTGTGTCAAGACAATACTAGGCCATATAGGCACCTATGTCCTTTTATGTTGTTCATCTAGACACCATACCTATAGCGAAGATTGGTCCCCTGGGTGACTGTAAGAAATCCCAGACTGCCGCTATAGCACTACTTGAGGTGCTTTCATAAATGTGAGTTTACTTTGTATACATACATTTATTTATCTTCTGGACCAGACAATATTGGGCCATGTGGCGCTTCTGTTTCTTCTTGTCTTTGAAGTTAAGGAGCTGCGGTCTTTAGACTGCTGCTTCATAACTGCTGTTTCCGGCGATCCTGAAGGCTCGCGCAGAGACAGGGGCATTAAGCTCCATTCAGAGCTTGATAATTCGGCCCCTTAGTTCTGTTGAAATAAAAGTGTAATAATACAATAATGCAATTATCTAGCACATTAGAGTATTAATGGGTCTTTTGTCCCTTTAGGATATAATAAGGATTCTTCTGGTCCCTTTAGGAAATAATAATGATTATGCTGGTCCCTTTAAGATATAATAATGATTATTCTGGTCCCTTTAGGATATAATGATGATTCTTCCCTTTAGGCTATAATAATGATTCTTATTGTCATTTTAGGCTATAATGAAGATTCTTATGGTCCCTTTAGAGAGGTATCCTGATGTTTACTATGCACTGTGCAATATAGAAATATTTTATTGGCATCTTTACTGACAAATCACTGACATTGATGCTCACATGCAGTTAGTGATAATGTGTAAAAACTGCTTTAGCAAAGGGTTTAATCAGAGTTCGCTCCCCTTGTTTTTAGCACTCAGCCATTCTAAAAGATTGTCCAGACTTCATGTAAAATACAAGCAGTGAAAAACACAACCTTTAATGATCTTTCAATTCTCCAGAATGTAAGTTTATAAGTAGAGAAGTTGCTGTACCTGTGACCTTGTGAGAAAGAAATGCCTTCCCTCACTAGACATGCAGTCAGGCAGACTCCAGGCAGGTGCTTTACCCTCAATTCCCTCTTGAGGTACCCTATTATGTGACAGTAAGTGCATGCAGGAAAGGTGGGGTTACCAGCTGTCTGCCACAAAAACACTGGCCAACCTGTAGGTGGCTTGGCACAGGTGGTAGCTGGGCTAAACAATGACCCCCTCCCAAAATATTTTTTTCCCCACAACTTATCTGTGATTGTATCCCTTTGGTTGCCAGTTACATACAAATCAATAATTTTACCTTTTTTGACTGTCAATAGCACACACACAGTATTGGTTTCACCATAAACGCTATTAACTGGTACAAATTACACTAAAGAATGCGACAGTACTACTTCCCCAAATACTTCAGGTAAAACAGTCTGTATATCAAACCCTTGACTCTCTCTGAGGATATACTCCCAAATATCCCCTTATAATAAATGGTTAAAAAAAAAAGATAGTTTAAACAATACAAATTTCAACAAAATGAATATTTTGGCCATAAAATATCGCAATTGCGATTTTAATAGTGATTTTTTTTTAAAATAACATACATTTCTTAAAATTAAATTAATAAAACTGTAAAATACAAGCAACCAAACTAGAAGTAAAAAAATAGTGCAGTCAATATTTAAATTACAATAATTAGTTAAGGTTTTGTCACTTTTTTATTGTGGCAGCAAGATAAAAAATCGTGATTAATCGCATCATGCAATTCATCATACAGCCCTAACTGCAATGTTTAACAATGCAGGATTTATTTATTTTTTTTAAATTGCACACTCTTGCAATTCTAAAATGGCAAGACAAAAAATCGTGATTAGTCACATCATGCAATTAATCGCACAGCTCTAGTGCCTACCTTCCAAAGAGCGTAATTACCAGCCTCCTTTGGCTTCAGCAGTCTGTGTTCCCTTGGCGTGTGCTGTTTGTTTCTGGTGATCACGTAATCAGAGCGTTTGCCAGTGGCTTCAAAGAAATACAATGTAGAGATGCATAGATTTTTTTATAAAAGGGGCCAGCATTTGTGAACATTAGTGGGACTAGTGGTAGACACTGCTTTTGCTTGTTTGTACTTTGCTCCTCCCCTGCCCAATTTCACTATGAATGTTGTGGGCGTGCCATGGGGCTTGCGAAGTTGCGCTGCTAGCCTAAACTTGCCTGCCTATCTGTGCTCACTGCTCAGTGACGTGTGGAGCAGTGGAGTCACTTAATGCTGTGCTGTCTCTCTAAATGGGAACTGGGAAATCGTGAGGGGGTTGCCTGGCACCTGACTGCATGACTGTCTGACACTGTCTCTAAAGTGAAGGAGCCACGTATGATGCCCACCAGACCGGTACGGTTACGGTACACTAAGTGCACACTGAAGAGATAGGAGGGAAGGGCGGGCGGGGGTGCAGAGATGATTGGCCATAAGAAACAGTAAGCACGCGGCCCGGGGCTGTGCACTGACAGACTTGGAACAGAGTCACAGAGCAGAATTTTCATAGTTTGCGTGCCTAAACCTTTTCTTTAGTGATTTATTTTTAGAGTGCTCTGTTTATCTTTCATGTGATGCTCTGCTGAGCCAGGGAGCAGCTCTAGACATGAGCTTTATAATTAATTCAGTGCAGTTTACATATTTTGTATGTGTGTGTGTCTGACTTTTTGTATGTGTGTCTGAGTGTTTTTGTGTGTGTGTTTCTTAGTGTTTTTGTGTGTGTGTGTCTGAGTGTTTTTGTGTGTGTGCCTCAGTGTTTCTGTGTGTGTGCTTGAGTGTTTTTGTGTGTGTGCCTGATTGTTTTTGTGTGTGTGTCTAAGTGTGTGTGTGTGTATGTGTCTAAGTGTTTGTGTGTGTGTCTGAGTGTTTTAATGTGTGTGTCTGAGTGTTTTTGTGTGTGTGTGTGTGTGTCAGAGTGTTTTTATGTGTGTGTCTTAGTGTTTTTGTGTGTGTGTTTTTGAGTGTCTGTGTGAGTGTGTTTTAAAGTATGTCTGAGTGTTTGTATGTGTGTGTGCCTGTGTTTTTGTGTGTGTCTGCTTTCTGGGGGGAGGGGGGGTGACACCATAACTTACTGCACAACAACCCTATTGACGCCACTGCCGTTTGCCAAAAGCCCACAATTCACTGAAAAAAAGAACAAAAACCTCCAAAAATATATTAGTCCAGAGAGCGCTCTCAGTATAATGTTCTTCACAAAGTCCAGAGTAGTATTCACAGGAATGTATCATAGATTCAGCCGTAGCTGATGTGGAACACGCCAAGAGAACACGGATCGTTAAAGACGAAGGAGGCTGGATATTATACCCTGTAAGAAAGTGGAATATTGTGTGCCATGGAATTTAGGCACTAAGAGTGACGTATTACTTGCATAACCGTGAGTGGCAGGCTGTAGTGGTTTCCCCATCCTTTGACTGTCAGGAGCACACACAGAACAGAAATGTTACCCCAGTAGCTGAATGCAATACACACATATCAGTGTTTTAATGCCACTTAACTACCAGTAACAAATAGGACAGTAATTTTTTTTTTTACCCTTCTTGGTAGCCAGTAACACAGAATAATGCATATGCAGTGTCACTTCTTACTAAATTATATTTGGAATGGCATGGCCTTTAAATTCAGCCGCCACTCATGGGACTTTAAAAAACTGGATAATTAAATGTCCAGTATTTATTTTATTATTACATTACCATATTTTGTTCCAGAATTGCTTCTTTAATTAAAAGATTTTAAAAATAACTTTTATAATTGAGCAATTATTAAAGGATCACAGCATCATGTCTTTATTTCAATTTTTTTGTTTGAAGTTTCTGCCTTTCTCTAAGTGTTAGCTTGATATGAACTAAAGTAGTATGAATCATCTTCTGCATCATGTGTGCACTGGTTCACAGTCAAACATTTAAATAATAGTCTCAAACCGAACCTACTCTTTCACCCGAAGAAGATGGCAGTCACTGGATTTGAATTTTTTCAAGATTGTTATTGTCTAAAATTATAGATAGATAATCCCTTTATTACCCATTCCCCAGTTTTGCACAGACAACACACACAGTTTTGCTTTTAACCTCTGTGATTACCTTGTATCTAAGCCTCTTCTGACAGCCCCCTGATCACATGACGTTTTATTTATTTATTTATTTATTGACTTGCATTTTTACCAGTTAGTGCAGTGTCACCCACAACCCACGGGCGGAAGCACAATGTTATCTATAAGGCCCACATGAACAAGCAGTCTCTTGTTGTGAAAAACTAATTTAAAAAAAGCATGGGCTAAGAGGTTGTCTGTAGTGGCTTAGAAACAGGCAGAAATTTAGACGTGTAAATGTTATAAAGTATATTAATATAACAATGTTGGTTGTGCAAAGCTGGGGAATGGGCAGTAAAGGCGTTAGCTATCTTAAACAATAACAATTTTGGTGTTGACTGTTCCTTTAAGAGGATTTTTTTTTTTCATTTTCTTTTTTTCTTTTTTTTTCTTATAAATATAGAAGACAGCGTTGTTGTACTGAAGGGTTTTTACTTGCAGAGGCTTTTGTTAGTATCTTGCTTGAGACAAGCTAATTCATCTTACTATAGGATCAGTTTTTAGTATTGACGAAAGGAAATGTGTTAATCTTCCAGAAGATGATAGAAGATGAAACAGTAAACGTGAAGAGTATCTGTGACTGTTGAGTCATGTTTTTAATTAGTGTACTGTATCAAAAGACGTTGTTAATTATCTTACAGAAAAATAGAAGCAGATTTTCATCAGTCATGTTAAGCTTTAGAGGATCAGCGTGGATATTCTCTTTTAACTCTGCACTTGTATGTCATAAGTAGATTTTCTCACAGTGAGTGCTAAACCTTTAATAATGTTGTCTCAAAGTAACTTATTCAATCCACCGTCTGGGTTTGTATAGCTGTAAAATAGACAGATAAAGAAAAAACAGCTTCCAGCATATTATAATGAATCACTTAACTGAATAAATATGCTCCATTATAGCATTCATAATATTTCTATACAAGAGAATTTAATACTAATGTTTAGCTTATCTAGTCTTCAAATTTCTCATCTGTTTTAAACACCCAGACACTTTCAGATAGCTTAACTCATGTTTAAAACATATTTATTCCAAACACAAACCGTTTATTTTCCTGTACTTTATTAAACTTGTTATTTTCTGCTGCCTTAGCACACACAACTATAACATCAATTTGTTAATTCTTAGTCCTCACAGGTCAAATTGAGAATCATGTTTCTAAAGAACACATGAAACAGTTTTTAGTGTAGATTCACTAAAAAAAGAAAAAATCCCTGCAATAAGATAGACATCTTGGTAAGGTTTTTTTCACTAAATTAGTAGGTGTTTTCTCATGCTTTAGAAATGAATACAGCAAAATCCATACAATATGTATTTTTCTCCTGAGTTTCTTTTACACTGATTATGGAAATCTAATATTGACCAAGATACCAAGCAATACTTTGGTAGGATGAGAGTAAAATTGAACTTTGTATCTGTCTGTACTCAAGTGGTAGCATCCTGATTGTGAGTCTTCCTATTTTAACAGGCTCTGTATGTGCAGGGTGTAGGGTGTAAATCATTTGGAAGAAATGATAGAGTTATAAGTAATTTTCATTCCTGAACCGATAATAAAAGATCTGAGTTTCCCAGTACTCAAACGTAATTTTAACAATATTATTTATTTGTTAGAATGTTCATGTAAGTTACAATACATAGGACGCACCTCTAGACTTTTTAGTAAAACGTTGAGTGAAAATGTATATGATATTAAAAAAGGTTTTGAGAAACACACCACTCTTTCTCACCACTAAATTGAAACATAACTCAGATCTTAAAAATATTACCAGGTTTATGGCTGTTAGAAAAATAAACAGACATTGGAGAGGATGGGATTTTGAATTACACCACTTTTTATAGTTAGCTATTATAGTTTAATATTAAGTTAAAGTATACTATGAGATAATAATGAGAATAGTTTCAGTTTCTATGTCTATTCTGAAATGGATGAGTGGTTTATTGAGGATTAATAAAACCCTGAGTAGAATACATTTTTTTTTAATAAAAAATTTAAATTATATTTTTTAACTATTTTGTTTACTCTTTACTGTTGTATACTTTAGCATTTCTATATATACTTTTCTAGTTATTTGAAAATAATATTTCCTCCTCTATTTTAGAATATGTAGCCCATTCATTTTAAACTTCATGTTTTAGATAATATAACTGATATAGAAAAGTATTTGACTTAGAACTAGAGTAGCCTGGGAATGATAAGGATTTACATTTATTTAAAATTTTATAGAATAAACATTTTGGTAAAGATATATTGGTAAATTGAAAAGTTATAGATTTAAATTTCTAAGAATTTTAGGAATTCAATTAATATGAGAATAAAGTAAAATAAAACCCATTCATCCAAAGTGAAACACATTAAAAAATGTGTATGTTTTAGGATACATGTATTTTTTTTCTTTTTGGTTCTTTTTAATGATAGAATATTTTAAATGAGTGCATATGTGAATAAAAAAGGAGAGTACTAAACACCTGTATTCTAATTTTGTTATTTTACTTTTTTACATTGTAAGTGGATAAGGATAAACGTACATCAGATAGTTGAAGGAGAAAAGATACAAAGAAGCCGTCATACCTAAAAGACGTGTGAAGAAAAAATCCCAGAATAGTGGCTGTATGTTCCCTTGTATATATTCCCTTGTAGATAAAAAAATCCCAGAATAGTGGCTGTATGTTCCCTTGTATATATTCCCATGTAGATAAAAAAAAAAACAGATTAGTGGCTATATGTTCCCTTGTATATAAACTTCTTTAAAACAAAAGGATGTAAAGTATAAATGTGGTACTAGCATGTGAGAAAGCATTGTTAGGTAGTGCTGGAAAGGCAGGCTGGGTATTGTAGTCTACAAAACAGAAAAGAGACAGATGCGCCACATGGCCCAATATTGTTTGTTCAACACAGTAAATATGGTCTAGTTGTGTCAGTGCAAACTCACAATTTAGGGAGCACTCCAATTAGTGCAATAGAAGCAGTCTGGGATCAATCACAGTCACCCAGCAGACCAACCTCTTGGATAGGAAAGGTTAATCTGTGTTGGAAATACAAAGGGACACAAAGGTGCCTATATGGCCAAGTACAGTTTGGACCCAAGCCTGATTAAACAGCTTGTGTGCTGAGAAACGCGTCGCTTGTTTTTACTTGTTTTAAATAGTAAACTTTGTTACTTTTTTTATAAAACACTTGCTCTTGTGCATTATTTGGACCATTTTGGCCTTTTTTTGGACTTCTGCTGACTGCCTCCTGTGGGAACCTTGTCATAGTCTGTTGGGTGACTGCATTGATCCCATCCTGCCTGATTAGCATCACTGAAGATGCTTTACCAATTGTGAGTATATTACCAACTACAAACAGTACTATTTCTTGGGTCCAAACTGTACTAGGCCATATAGGCACCTTTGTGTCCCTTTGTATTTCCAACACAGATTAACCTTTCCTATCCAAGAGGTCGGTCTGCTGGGTGACTGTGATTGATCCCAGACTGCTTCTATTGCACTAATTGGAGTGCTCCCTAAATTGTGAGTTTGCACTGACACAACTAGACCATATTTACTGTGTTGAACAAACAATATTGGGCCATGTGGCGCATCTGTCTCTTTTCTGTTTTGTAGACCATCTCTATGGGATCCTGGCCGGGTTCTCTACAGATTGCTGCCTAAAGATTACCCTCAATTAATTCACTCCTCAGAGACTCTTTATTTATATGATTGGAATTATTGGAGTACTACTAACTGTCTATGCATTGTGTGTGATATATTTGATTTATATGATTTATAATCTCTGTTTAACAGATCTGATATTTATTTAACACCATACTAGGATTTGATACACTTGTACTTCTTTAGGGCGCCCCCTATCTTATAGGAATGGGTATTGTAGTCACCAGCTGACTAGACTTGTTTGGTCTCCAAGGTTGTTATGCTGTTAGTCCTAGGGCCAATGTTTCCAATAGCAATGTAGAAACCCAAGTAGTACAAGGCAGATACTACTAAAATAGATATCATAATAAAATACAAAGTATAACAATAAAAACAGATTAAAATATGCAAAGTGTTTCTCAGCTGAGAATCGCATTGCATATTTTAATCTGTTTTTATTGTTATACTTTGTATTTTATTGTTACATTTATTCTAGTAGAATTTGCCTTTTGAGTACTTGTATCTATTTAAGAAGATTTGTGTCAGGTTACATTTTTGCGCTATGATCCTTCCTGTGTTTCTGTTTTTTTGTTTTGTTTTTGTTTTTTGAGGATTGAAGACATCTGTAGAGTGATTTAAATAAAGAGACTTTTTGGTTCAACTGTAACATATATTGGTTTGAAGTAGTACAGTAAATTTTTTGCACTGTGTGTAATATATCTACATATTTTTTGTTATTACATATATGCATCCTATCATTGGCTCATTGGATGTGTTAGATCCTATGGGGCCAATTTAACAAGGGCCGAATGGCCCCTGATCCCCCTGTTTCCACACAAGCCTTCAGGCTTGCCGGAAACAGCATTTAGGAAGCAGGGATCTTAAGATAGTTGTTCCTTAACTAGTCTGCCGCCACTGAGGCGGCGGACAGCAATCAACCCGATCAGATATGATCAGGTTGATTGACACCCTCTGCAAGCGGCCAATGGGCCGTGAATCTGCAGGGGGCGGCATTGCACAAGCAGTTCACCAGAATTGCTTGTGCAATGTTAAATGCCAACACTGTATGCTGTTGGCATTTAGCAATGTCAGGCGGACATGATTCGCTACAGCAAATCATGTCCGTCTGCCATTTAATAATTCGGCCCCTATAAGTGTATTGCTGCTCTTTTATCAAATAAAAGCAAGAGAATGGAGCACATTTGATAATAGAAATCAATTGGGAAGTTATTTTAAATGTTATGATGTATCTGAATCATGAGAGCAAAAACAATGGGTTTTATGTAACGTTTATGCTGTCAATACACAAACAACATATTTCCTTAAAGTAATACAGACAATACATGTGACATCTACAAATCTTTTTATTGGTGGGAGACCTCAGTGCCTCTCTATACATATTTCATAAGCTGAATATTAATTCTGTTCCCAAATCATGCAGCTTAACAAAAAAGTCATGGTAGGCAGCAATATTGGAAGCAGAGAAAGAGGAGCTACAAATGCGCCATTTTGCATCTAACCCTAGTGGAATCCAACACTGAAACTTGTAAGAATGAATCCAGCAAGTATTGTGGAATTGATTGATATCATTACTCTCTCAAGCATCCATGATAAACCCCTTTTCACTCACGTGTAGCTGTTAGCCCGACACTTGTAATCTGGCCCACTGTGTGTGTTCGATAATTAATGATTCTTGTTGGTACTAAACTATTGCTGTTTGTATCTGTTAACCTCAATAAAACATAAAAAAAGTCAAGCTACTGTTGGAGATCAGATTTATAGAATATATGTCAGAAAGAGAAGAATGCTTATAGGTGGAAAGAGAAGCTCAGCAAGGCTAAGAAATAAACTGCAATCAGGCTTGGGTATAATAATGTAAATGTGTTGGCAGGTTTCAGGATCTACATAATATCAGTCAATTTCCCTCCAAAAATATATATTAGATGTTTTGTAACTCACTATTTTAATCTGTTACAAAGTACTATATGCACGTTTTATATATGTGTAACCTTTTTAATTAGGTTTCAAGTTTTGTCACTATGAATTCTATTTCAATCTATTCTGCTGTGTGTAGAGGGAAAATTCCTTGATACAGTTAAGAAGGCCACTTCCTGTTTTAACATATGAGTTAAATATCAGTGTGAATAAACATAAAGATGGTTCCATACCAATTTCTTCATTACTATTGTGAGGAATACCCTGAAACCACCAACTCAATGAAAGGTATAGGTCACCTGAGCACAACTGTGTGGCCTCATGTATCCCATGTATTAACCTTTTAAAGGATGAAACTCTATAGCTGAAAAATAAACAATAATGATTGTTCAGTCCATCAGAGACATAATGAGTCCAATCCAAAATGTGTAAATTCCTCATCTCAGCTTGTGCTTGGAATTAGGATAGTGCCAGAACATTAGATGATCTACAACTGCAAAGAAATTCACTGGAACTTTATAAATATCATTTTGTGCCATCATCAGTTTTTCGATAATAATCTGGAAATTCTAACACGTTGTCCTCAGCCCACTAGAGAAGACATTTTTTTTAAACTACACTCTCTACAAAAGAGTCCATGCTAACATAAGCAAAAAAGACAACTTTGAAAAAGAAAAATGGAAGAAATTAAAAAGAGACAACCGATATAGGGTCAGTTTACAAGCTACCAGTTGCACGTGGGCGATATTGTGTTTTTGTGTGAGTTGGAATTAGTGTGCGTATTACAAATTAAAAGTAAATGCGATTGTGAGAGTGCAATCACAGTTTACGCTGGTCAGGTTAGTGCAACTGAAACCCTTGCATAAAGGGTAGTACGTTAAAAGTTGCCCTAAACACATATAAAAACTTTCTGATACAAATGAGTCATATAAATATTAAAAAATAAATTATACGTTTTAAAAGGTATATAGTATATGACAAGGTGTTTGACTGCAAAGGGCTATATTGTATATATAACTACATATACATGTCTAAATATGTGTATGTATGCATATATATATATATATATATATATATATATATATATATGTATATATGTATGTGTGTGTGTGCAAATATGTATTTATGTGTTTTACGGTATATAACTGTACATATTTAGATTCCAATGTTCTTCACATACAGGATAATGTCATTTTTAGTGCATATACATATTTCTATATATATGTGTATATCCCTATACCTGTATATCTATCCCTATAGATATATAGGTATAGATATCTATTTTACATTAACGTTGTCAGAAATATATAGAAATGTATATTATACTAGGTGATAATCCTGCCCAGAGGGCAGTCTATTTTTTTAAAGTGAGGTCCATCTATCCCTATCCATCTATTCCTCTATCCCTGTCCCTATCCCTCTATCCCTATTCCTCTGTCCCTCTCCCTCTATCCCTATCCCTATTCCTCTGTCCCTATCCCTCTATCCCTATCCCTCTATCCCTGTCCCTATCCCTCTGTCCCTGTGCCTCTTTCCCTAATTGTCCCTGTCCCTATTCCTCTGTCCCTATCCCTCTGTCCCTATTCCTCTGTCCCTATCCCTCTTTTCCTGTCCCTATTGCTCTGTCACTATCCCTCTATCCCTATCCCTCTATCCCTGTCCCTATTCTTCTGTCCCTATCCCTCTATCCCAATACCTGTATCCCTGTCCCTCTGTCCCTATTCCTCTGTCCCTATCACTCTATCCCTTTGTCCCTGTCTCTATCCCTCTGTTCCTATCTCTCTGTCCCTATCCCTTTGTCCCTGCCCCTATCCCTCTGCCCCTATCCCTCTGTCCCTGTCCCTATCCCTCTATCCCTATTCCTCTGTCCCTATCCCTCTGTCCCTATCCCTCTGTCCCTGTCCCTATCCTTCTGTCCCTATCCCTCTATCCCTATCCCTCTGTCCCTATCCCTCTATCCCTATCCCTCTGTCCCTATCCCTCTATCCCTATCCCTCTGTTCCTGTCCCTCTGTCCCTATCCCTCTGTCCCAATAGAAGGCGCTGTATATAACTAATAACCAATAGGGAGCACTGTATATAACTAATAACCATTAGAGGGTGCTACAGTATATATAACTAATAACCAATAGAGGGCGCTGTATTTAACTAATAACCAAAAGAGGGTGCAGTATATAAATAATAACCAAAAAAAGGTGCTGTATCACTAACAACCAATAGAGGGCACTGTATATCACTAACAACAAACAGAGGGTGCTGTATATCACTAACAACCAACAAAGGGCGCTGTATGTAACTAACAACCAATTGAGGACGCTGTATATCATTAACAACCAATAGAGGGCGCTGTATGTAACTATATCACTAACAACCAATAGAGGGTGCTGTATGTAACTGTACATTGTTATATTATATTGTATATTGTTAGTTATATACAGCACCCTCTAATGGTTGTTAGTGATATACAGCACCCTCTATTGGTTTAAGGTATATAAAGCGCCCTCTATTGACTGTTAGTTATATACAGTGGCCTCTATTGTTTGTTAGCTACATACAGCGCCCACTGTTGGTTGTTAGTGATATATAGTGCCCTCTATTGAGAGTGTTATACAGTGCCCTCTATTTTTTATTAGTTATATTTTTGTATACCAATAGAGATGTCCCGAATAGTTCCCGGCAAACATAGCTTGTAGGCGTTCGCCGCGGCGGGCGAACATATGCGATGTTCGGTCCGCCCCTATTCATCATCATTGAGTAAACTTTGACCCTGTACCTCACAGTCAGCAGACACATTCCAGCCAATCAGCAGCAGACCCTCCCTCCCAGACCCTCCCACCTCCTGGACAGCATCTATTTTAGATTCATTCGGAAGCTGCATTCTTAGTGAGAGGAGGGACAGTGTAGCTGCTGCTGATTTAATAGGGAAATCTACAACCACCAAAAAACACCCATGCTAAATAGTTTCTAAATTTTGTCCTGAGTTTAGAAATACCCAATATTTACATGTTCTTTGCTTTTTTTGCAAGTTATAGGGCAATAAGTACAAGTAGCACTTTGCTATTTCCAAACCACTTTTTTTTCAAAATTAGCGCTAGTTACATTGGGACACTGATATCTTTCAGGAATCCCTGAATATCCCATGACATGTAAATATTTTTTTTTTTAGAAGACATCCCAAAGTACTGCTCTAGGCCCATTTTGGTATATTTCATGCCACCATTTCACCTCCAAATGAGATCGAATAAAGAAAAAATTCACTTTTCCATATTTTTTTTCACAAACTTTAGGTTTCTCACTGAAATTATTTGCAAACAACTTGTGCAATTATGGCATAAATGGTTGTAAACGCTTCTCTGGGATCCCCTTTGTTCATAAATAGCAGACATATATGGCTTTGGCATTGCTTTTTGGTAATTAGAAGGCCGCTAAATGCCACTTCGCACCACACATGTATTATGCCCAGCAGTGAAGGGGTTAATTAGGGAGCATGTAGGGAGCTTCTATGGTTAATTTTAGCTTTAGTGTAGTGTAGTAGACAACCCCAAGTATTGATCTAGGCCCATCTTGGTATATTTCATGCCACCATTTCACCGCCAAATGAGATCAAATAAAAAAAAAATATATTTTTTTTACAATTTTACGTTTCTCACTGAAATTATTTACAAACAACTTGTGCAATTATGGCATAAATGGTTGTAAATGCTTCTCTGGGATCCCCTTTGTTCAGAAATAGCAGACATTTATGGCTTTTGTGTTACTTTTTGGTAATTAGAAGGCTGAATGCTTCTGCGCATCACACGTGTATTATGCCCAGCAGTGCAGGGGTTAATTAAATAGCTTATAGGGAGCTTGCAGGGTTAATTTTAGCTTTAGTGTAGAGATCAGCCTCCCACCTGAGAGATCCCGCCCCCTGATCCCTCCCAAACATCTCTCTTCCCTCCCCCACCCCACAATTGTCCCCGCCATCTTAAGTACTGGCAGAAAGTCTGCCAGTACTAAAATAAAAGGGGTTTTTTTTGTGTTTTTTTTTTTATGAATTTTTTTTTTTAAAATATCTGTTTAGCTGTGATGGACCCCCCCCCCTTAGCCCCAACCTCTCTGATTCCCCCCAAACAGCTCTATAACTCTTGCCCACATCCTATTTGCTGCCATCTTGGGTACTGGCAGCTGTCTGCCAGTACCCAATTTGCCTCCCAAAAATGTTTTTTTTTTATTTTTTTTAATGTAATTACATTTTTTCTGTAGTGTAGCTGCCCCCCCTAATACCCTCCTCCCTCTCCCCCTCCCAGATCCTTTTGACAATTATTTCCCCCCCTCCCTCCCCCTCTCTCCCATTCATTAATTCATTGGTGGCAGTGGCTGTTACGAGATCGCGCGCACACATGCGCGTTCACGAGTGCTCCCTGCAGGCCCCCGCATGTTCCCGGCACCCGGCGTGCACATTCAGGAACCGGATGCCGGGTAGCTGCAGCTGCTCCCACCCACCAACGATCGGGCCCATTGCTACCGGTGCAGAGAGGGCCACAGAGTGGCTCTCTCTGCATCGGTTTTGGAAAAAAGGTTTTACAGTGATGCCTCAATGTCGAGGCATCACAGCAATACCTTGAAAGCGGCTGGAAGCGATCAGGATCACTTCCAGCCGCTTTAAAACCTGATGTCGTACAGGGTAGGTCGCTGGTCTTTAAAGACCAGGTTCTGTGCGACGTACCCTGTACGACATGTGTCGTTAAAGGGTTAAATAAACAACACTTTTTTGACTGTGAAATAATAGCAGTCAGTTTCGTTCACACGTGTGCATTTCAGGGCCTGCCAGGGCACAGTGTCACACCAGTGCAACTCATATCTGGTGTAACAGTAGTTTACATTAAAAAAAAACTAGAAATTTGACTGTGAAATAATAGCAGTCAGTTTCCTTCACACGTGTGCGTTTCAGGGCCTGCCAGGGCACAGTGTCACACCAGTGCAACTCATATCTGGTGTAACAGTAGTGTACATTAAAAAAAAAACTAGAAATTTGACTGTGAAATAATAGCAGTCAGTTTCCTTCACGCGTGTGCATTTCAGGGCCTGCCAGGGCGCAGTGTCACACCAGTGCAACTCATATCTGGTGTAATAGTAGTGTAGATTAAAAACAAAAAAAAATAGAAATTTGACTGTGAAATAATAGCAGTCAGTTTCCTTCACACGTGTGCGTTTCAGGGCCTGCCAGGGCGCAGTGTCACACCAGTGCAACTCATATCTGGTGTAATAGTAGTGTAGATTAAAAAAAAAAAAATAGAAATTTGACTGTGAAATAATAGCAGTCAGTTTCCTTCACACGTGTGCGTTTCAGGGCCTGCCAGGGCACAGTTTCACAACAGTGCAACTCATATCTGGTGTAACAGTAGTGTACATTAAAAAAAAAACTAGAAATTTGACTGTGAAATAATAGCAGTCAGTTTCCTTCACACGTGTGCGTTTCAGGGCCTGCCAGGGCACAGTGTCACACCAGTGCAACTCATATCTGGTGTAACAGTAGTGTACATTAAAAAAAAAAACTAGAAATTTTAATGTGAAATAATAGCAGTCAGTTTCCTTCACGCGTGTGCATTTCAGGGCCTGCCAGGGCACAGTGTCACACTAGTGCAACTCATATCTGGTGTAACAGTAGTGTATATTAAAAAAAAACTAGAAATTTGACTGTGAAATAATAGCAGTCAGTTTCCTTCATACGTGTGCATTTCAGGGCCTGCCAGGGCGCAGTGTCACACCAGTGCAACTCATATCTGGTGTAATAGTAGTGTAGATTAAAAACAAAAAAAAATAGAAATTTGAGTGTGAAATAATAGCAGTCAGTTTCCTTCACACGTGTGCATTTCAGGGCCTGCCAGGGCACAGTTTCACAACAGTGCAACTCATATCTGGTGTAACAGTAGTGTACATTAAAAAAAAAACTAGAAATTTGACTGTGAAATAATAGCAGTCAGTTTCCTTCACACGTGTGCGTTTCAGGGCCTGCCAGGGCACAGTGTCACACCAGTGCAACTCATATCTGGTGTAACAGTAGTGTACATTAAAAAAAAAAAAAAAAAAAAAACTAGGGGGGGCGGAGCTGACCAGAGAACAGAGCGGACGTGTTTTCATAGAGCTCCTAGAGCCCATAGCGATTGTAACTGAAAAACAGCTTGCTTTTACTATTTAATTCCCGATTCAGAGTGCCCATCTACTCTCAACACCTGACTGGGCTCTCGGCAGGGACCTTTTCCCCTTTTGCTGGACTTTTATTTCGCCTTTGGGCACAACACAGCATTGCCTGGGCTCCCATCAGCCCACATCCCGGCATCAGTCCCCAGGGACCAGATCCGCACTACCGCTTTAGCGGAGGCCTTTCAGCCACTTTACCTGTTTGACCAGCTACCCGCCTGCCTCCGACTACATATGAAGATTGGCCCTAAGGAGAAACGGTCCGGTGGTGAAAAGGCGCGAACGGTGCCATTACATGTGACGTCACCGGGCCGCGACCTAGGAGTACAGCTACCGCCGGAGCTCTAGTTACCCTCCCGGTAGCCCAACTGCCTGATATCAGCTACTGGGGGCAATCGAGATCCTGCAGCGGTTGCGTCTATACTCACTTAACAAGCCGATAGCAGTCTGAATCGGCTGGGGACAAAAACCATCCACTGCAACTTTACTACCATTGACTGTCCTCATATGGGTAAGCCTCAGCACAGGATTTACACCTAGATACCTGATAACCTATTGCTCCACAAGTATAGCCACCGGGCCTGTTGTTAATATTGTGCCAGAGGCCTAATAGCCGGCAACCCTAATTGAGGCCTGCTGTTTGTTCTCTTGATTAGCAACTCATAGCAAGCTGCAAGAACAGGCAGAGACTCTTCCCAATTCTACATATAAACCACCCTCCAGCTCCCTGCTGACCCTGTCGTGTCTCCCAGCTTAGGGGCCTTACACTGAGCACTGAGCACTGAACACACACAACTGGCTTGAGGTCTGGGGTTTGTGCTGACCTCCTGTACCAGATATTTCTCATCCACTCTACTTCTGACACTGACTATATTCAGCACGCAGGTTATATCTACAAGATCCTGCTGACACAGAGATTCCCTGCAGCGCTGCGCACTGCTCAGACCTCAAGGCCCTGCCAGAACCTAGGACTCCTACCAAGCTCTCAGATAAATATAGCTCTACAGTGTCTCTCCCCCCTCCTTTCCCACTCTACCTCCTAGGGTGGGTCATAACCTACATCCTTTTCCCGTCTGGGCCCAGTGGTGGCACTTATTTCCCTAGGGGAGAGACCCATTTTGTCAGCACTTACTACTGCTGGGAGACATTTGATATCTACACTCCCTCCTAGTTTCAATGTAGTTCACTGCTCATACAGCCTGCAAAAGAACTTCCTCCAGCTGTTTAATATAAGTGACACAACCATGATGTGCTAAGCCCTGAGGCGCCCCTCCCTGCCGGTGTTAGCCAGCTGATTCTGCCAGGTCTCCCTCTAAGTGACCCTCTCCCCTCCTAATACCTCTTAACACACCATTCATCGCTAGCTGCTGCCCTAACTTTCAATGTCGCAACAATCCAAGAGGAAATCAAAGGGAATGCATCCTTCAAAGCATACAGTTCGGGACCATTTTCATCCCATCAGGGACCCACTACCGGATATCTCAAATGATGACAGATCTGTCTCCCCCTCTCTATCCGAGGGAAGGGCTAGCGTGCGGAGCTCACCACCCTCCCGCACACAGTCTGAAGCGATCACTATGGATTCTATGAAACTGCTGCTAGATCAACAGACCCAGTCATTCACAAAAAGATTTGATAAACTAGAAAGGTCCGTTGACGATCTCAGAAAAGACATTGTCACAGTCAATGAGCGAACCGACATTTTAGAACGCAAGCAGGAAGACCTGCTAGTTGACCACACAAATTGGGTCAGCTACACGCAAAATTTGGCAGATCAGGTGTCCTCCTTGGAGGCGAAGCTGGCGGACCTGGAGGATCGCTCCAGGTGGAACAACGTCAGGATCAGGGGAATCCCAGAGTCTGTGGGGCCCCAGGAACTTGAAAAATTTGCTCAAGCATTATTCAGATCCATCCTAGGTCCATCAGGGGAACAGGATGCGAGAATTGACAGAATACACAGGGCGGCTAGACCGCAAAATTTACCTATGGACAAGCCCAGGGACACCATAGCCAAATTGCACTATTTTTCCTTCAAAGACAGGCTCCTGAAATTCACCCTGAGACAACCACAGCTCCCGGATCAATTCAGAGAAATCTCGCTTTATCCTGATCTGTCCCCATACACACTCCAACAAAGGCGAAGTTTCAGTGAAACCACAAAAACTCTGAGAGCCCACCAAATCCGGTACAGGTGGGGATTCCCTACTAAACTGATTATTACCAAAGACGGGGCCCAACACACTGCGCTAACACCATGGCAGGCACAGGACCTCATGAGAATCTGGAACTTACCTGCTGTAAATGGAGATGACGACCCTCCCCGCCCGCACAGAGCAGGGCCTTTGCTGAGAGTGGGAGCTCAGCCCTGGAACCCGGACAGACAAGAGCCACCTCGACAAGACCCCGGGCGATGATCCATCATCCCCAACCCTTTCATGGAGCTTCAATGATTACCTGATCATCCCTCTACAGGTGATGTGTAGACTGCTTATCGCTGCCCAACATCCTGAGAGGACTGTTCCACTTTCCGGCATCAAGACGGTGCTGAGGTACTGGTGGGGCCCAGTTGATGGGGCCCTTTAACTTCACTCCCTGTCCCGTGTTCTTTCTCCCTCCCTTTCCCCCCCACCACAAGTTGTTTAAGTTCTCTACACTTTGCTCTCACTCTATTTGAAGTCTGGGATATGGTCTGCCCGAGTAGGCCGTCTCCCTTTATGGATTGTGATTGCTCCTGAGAGCCGGTGAAGACCAGAGATCTGGTAATGTACTTTTGAAAGACTATCTAGTTTTACTAATTGCACACTGCTTACCTGCTTATAATGTTCCAATAATGTTTCCAGTATGTTTTTTCTTTTGAGTCTCTGTTTCATACAACAGTGTTCCTGATGATAATGGTCTCTCTTCCTAGCCTTTCTCAAATTCCCCCATCCTCCCCCCTTTTTTTTCCTGTCCCCCTAACCCATCCTCCCTCCACCCACTCTAGTCCTGGTCTTTTCGGACTTCCTAATACCCCCTTTCTTTCCTCAGCCTTCCCACTGGACCCTCCCATCTCTTCCCATCCGCCTATTCCACTTCCCTTCTCCCTCCACCTTTTCCCCCTTCCAGCCTTGTCGCATTTCTCCACATACTACTCCAGACTTTGGGAGGGCTCCCTTGCGGAGGGAGCTGAGGAGGAGTCCTGCCATCTGAGTAATGTCAAGATGTCGAGTACATGCTGTTTTTTTTTTTATATGATTAGCTATGTTTAACCTGCATTGTTGGAACTGTTTAAATCTTCACATGTGATTCTAGGTTACTGGTTTGTGTAGAGGTACATCTAATGATTATATGCTCCCCTTTCCTCTCTCCTCATCTCTACCACCCTTCCCTTTGCCTAGCCCCCTGCCCTTCACCCACTTTCCCACTCCCCCCTTCAGCTCCAATGCCCTCTTGCTGCTGCTCCGCCTTCTTTCCCATCCATTCATCTTCCCTCTTCCCTCTTGGGAGGACAGAATTTCATGTTACCCACCCATATACCTTCTCTATCTCTATATTCTCCCCTTCTCTTTTCCCCCACCCTCCCTTCACACGCCCCGTGCAGCTACTACCGCCTCTCTCACTCATCTCGCCTCATGCTCTACTCTGTCTATCTACCTCATCACCTCCTGATATTACCCCAGCATTTGAATAATGTTGAATGTTTTGCACTGTGGAATTCTGTACGATATTATGCTTAGGACTATATGTTAATGATTTAAGCAGAGGTTCTACTAATGACCAAGTGTTCTCTTCACATCTCTCCTTGTCTCCACCAACAATCCCCCTGCCTCTTTCCTGGCTGTAGCCGCTCCCTTTGATACCTCTCCTGATTCCAATGCCCTTTACTACTGTACTACCCTCCTTCCTTCACCCTCCTTTTCCCCCAGGGTAATGTGCTCACATGTCACCCACCCTCCAATCCTTCCTCTAATTTCCCCTTCCTATTCCCTTCCTTCCCTCCCAAGTGCCCTTTTACAGATATAACTCTTCCCTACACACCTCTCCTTGTACTTCCACCCTACCTGCCCTACTCCCTGAGCCCAAACCCAACAGGACCTTTCAGATCCCCTCCCCCTCCCTTCCCTCTGACACTCTCATCCTATGCCCATTTCGGGACTACCTACCACCCATTATTCCCGAGTGTTCATACAGATTAAGTTTTGCATTAGTTGCTGCGCATTCGTGTATATGCACCGAACTATCCTCTAAACTTGATATGACCATTCTGAAGTCACGGTCCAGCAGGACCCTCCAGACCCCCTGCCGAGTTCAGTTTCCTAGGACTCGGAGGTCCCTCATAGGGACATAGCTCCCTCATCATTAGCCTAGACCTCCGTCTTCCCCCCTCCCCCTCCCAAGCCTCCCTTACTTTCACCTCTCCTGCCTTCTCCCTAAGACTTCCTGGCCACAGCTACCCACATTAGTCGATGACTGATTGTACACCACAACCGGCGTGGAGGGGACTTTCTGAGTTCTCCTCTTCCTGACCACCTCCCCACTTCCCCCTCCAGAGGTTACACTTTTGGTGCGGTTAGGGACCATCAACTGTGTCCTCCGCACTCCCTATTTGGCAGAGTGTAGTAGCCTCTGCCCAGCCCGGAGAACCTAGTAGATCCTAGTGAATACCCCCCGCCTCCTCCTGCCCCCATCATCTTCCCTTGACACCCCCTTTTTTTTCTCTCTCTCTTCCATCATGAAGGTGGGCACACTGAACGTTAGGGGCCTAAATTCCCCTACAAAACGGAGTTTACTCCTTAAATTTTTGAAAACCCAGCGCCTTGACATAGTGTTCATGTAGGAGATCCACTGGACGGGGTCTCGGGCCGCCATGTTCCACCCCAGTGATTTTCCGGTTCACCTCTCCTCAACGTTTCACAAGAAAGCCAGAGGAGTTACTGTCCTAGTGGGGAGACGAGCCCATATATCTTGATTCTGACCCCTCTGGCAAATATGTCATTTGTGTCTGTCGGCTGGATAACATTTTGGTCACGTTGGTGGCCCTGTATTCTCCTAATGTCAACCAGACCCGTTTCCTCAGTAACCTGCTAAGTAAGGTCGCCAGATTCAAACAGGGCCACGTAATTATCGGAGGTGACTGTAACCTAGTGTGGGACCCGTGCAGGGATAGGAAATCACAGCGGAAGGGTCCTCCAAGATGCGGAGAGGACCATTACTCTCACCTCTTTAGAAACGTTGTCTCTCAGCACTCATATCATGATGTTTGGAGAGCCCTGCATCCCGATGTGGATGACTACACTTGTTATTCACCTCCCTCCCAGTCCTTTGCCCGGCTGGATTACTTCTTCTGTCACTCATGGACGTTGCAGATGGTAACCGCGGCTAGGATAGTGCCCTGCGTGTGGTCGGATCACGATGCAGTGGTTGTAGATATCATCTTTTCTCCCTCAGGGGAGAGGGGGCTATCTTGGCGCCTACCTGAATACCTCCTCTCTGACTCCCAGATTCCGTTCTGGATAAAGGAGATAGAAGAGTTGTTGAATATAAACGACTCGGGTTCCACTTCTGCGTTGACTCTTTGGGCGGCGCTCAAGGCCTACCTCCACGGGCTCTTTATGCAAAAATCCTCAGAGATTAGAAGACGCAGGGGGGCCAGTTTAGCCCAACTTTATCATGAACACACTATCTCTAGGACCCAGCTTAGACAAAAGAGTTCAGATTCCCTAGTCAGGAAAGTTCAGTCTCTTAGAAAACAGATTGAGACCTGCAAACTCGAGAAGGTTCAGAGGGGACTTTACCTCCTAAAACAGAGATATTACCACAAAGGGGACAGGGCGGATCGGCTCCTGGCCCACAAACTCCAACAGAGAACCCTGCAAAACAAGATAGCTTTTGTAACAAGAGACAATAAGAAATTCTACTCTCCTGACGATATAGGAGATGCCTTTGCAAACTATTACAGAGGATTATACCAGATAGCTGATGACCCCGGCACTCGATACGCACTGGCACACGCTATCCCTGAGTTCCTTGAAAGGCTCCACTTGCCACAGGTTCCGGAGGATATGGGGTAACAACTCGTTGCTCCCATCTCTGCTGAGGAGATCGAGAAAACGATTAAAAACCTAAAGACACATAAGTCCCCAGGTCCGGATGGATTTGATGCATTGTTTTACAAAAAATTTGTGACTCCGCTATGCCCTCTTCCGTGTGTTTGGCAAGGCCATGGACACAGGCAGCTTCCCCCAAAACTTCCTAGAGGCATCAATTATAACTATTCCCAAGCCGGGGAAAAACCCTGAGCTTTGCGAGAGCTACCGCCCAATATCTCTCATTAACGGAGATGTAAAACTATTTGCAAAAATATTAGCCTCAAGGCTAAATAAAGTCCTCCCGGTCTTGATCCATCATGACCAGGTGGGGTTCACCCCGGGACGACAGGGCTCGGACAACACCAGATGGCTACTGAATATTTTTTTCGAAACTGCTGCACTTGGGATCCCACTGGTTACCCTGTCATTAGACGCTGAGAAAGCCTTTGACAGGGTCCGGTGGGAATACATGGTTGAGGTCCTACACTCTTTTGGATTTCCACCCACTTTTACTAAAGCAGTAATGGCTTTGTATTCAGGCCCATCTGCTAGAGTGAGAGGATTGGGGTTTGTCTCTAGACCCTTTGAGATCCGGAATGGCACAAGGCAGGGGTGTCCCCTGTCGCCTCTCCTTTTTGCTCTTATAATGGAACCACTAGCGATTAGACTCCGGACGACTCCTTCAATTCAACCACTAGTCTTACATGACATTCCTCAGGTCCTAGCCCTCTTTGCTGATGACTTGACGATCTTCCTGGCGGATCCAGAGGAGTCGCTCCCTAAGTTGTTCGAGATTCTAACTGAATTTGCCAAGTTAACATATTACAAACTCAACTATTCTAAGACCGAGGCCTATGCTATTGGCCTCCCGGAAACCACCCTTGAGACTTTGAAAGGCTCCTACCCATTTAAGTGGTCAACGGAAGGACTGAAGCATCTGGGAGTAGTACTCTCCCACGATCCTAAGAGAATAGTAGCAACAAACTATGGGTCCCTGCTTAAAGAGTTCCAGCAGACAGTCTCTGGCTGGAAGGTCTCGGAGGTCTCATGGACGGGTAGGGTCGCGGCTGTAAAGATGCTCCTGCTACCAAAACTGATTTACCTGTTCCGTTGCCTCCCGGTCCCAATCCCGGCATACCTTCTTAACCATTTCCAATCTACCTTTACGAAATACATATGGAAGGGACAGCATGTACGGCTCCCCCTGACCCAACTACAAAAACTGAAAAGATGCGGAGGCATGTCGATGCCGAATATTTCACTATATTATAAAGCTGCCATGCTCTCACATATAACTGCTTGGGGAGTTAAGGACTGTTCCGCGAGGTGGCTCCAAATTGAGCAGGGCTCGCTGCCCGCTGGAGTGGACATAGCCAACCTCATATGGATCCCCGATCACGCAGAGGTACTGAGCGGAATACACTGCCGCATAGTAAAGACCTGTCTAAAACTATGGAGAGGGCTCCGGCCCCTGGACTCGGTTGCCCCACATCCCTCCCCCATACACTCTATTAACGCTTTGCTACATTGCCTCCCTGACTCTCACCCCGGGAGGTGGGAGGCCTTGGGGCTCAGACTACTCTCGGACCTGTACAAAGGGGATGCCCTGGCTATCCCACCCCAAAATTATCCGACGGACTGCTTTCCTAGGGAGTTGCAGTTTGAATACCTCCGTTTGGCTTCACTTCTCTTGTCCTGGGGATTTCAGAAGGATAATATGAGAGCTCTTACTAAGTGGGAGAGGAGATGGCTGGCAGGTAGGCCTCTACGAGGTTCTCTATCGTTCCACTACAGGATTCTCTTGGACTCCCCTCATTTCATAAAAACCCGCTCCACGGAGGACTGGGGGAGAGACCTGGGAGTGGAGGCTCTGGAGAGTAGATGGCAGGGCGCTCTTCGAGATGTCAGTGCAGCAGTGCGCTGCTCCAACATGTTTGAGCTGTATCTTAAAATTTTGCTTTGGTGGCACTGGGTGCCCACTAGGCTACATAGAGTGTACCCGTCCAGGTCGGCGGACTGTTGGAGAGGATGTGCCCTTCGAGGTACTCACCTCCACATCTGGTGGGAATGCCCTAAACTAAAACATTTCTGGAACCAGGTGGCTGGGTTGCTCCGGGGATTGGGCCTCATTGACGACCTCTCCGGGAGTTCGGCACTATTCCATTTCGGACTACAGGATCTCCCAAAACCATCCCGCCTCTTAGGTGTTATTGTACTTTTGTCGGCAAAACTGGTGATAGCCAGGCAGTGGATGAAACAAGCCCCCACTTCGCTCACCCCAGTTCTTGAATCTTTGGATTATATCCAAAACATGGAGGAATACGCATTACGGGTTGAAAGCCGATATGACTACTACTGTTCTATCTGGTCGGCATGGGAGGAGTATAGGAGGCCTGGCATATCTGCAGCCTCGATAGATGGCCGGTTAGGTGTGTAGCTTCTAATCTGGATTGGGGACCTGGCGGCCTGGGCCCTCCTACAGCTCCTAGTGCCCCCCTTCCCCCCCCCCCTCTTTTTTTTTTTTTTTTTTACCTTGCCTGCCCTTCCTGGTCCACCCCTGGCAACAATTCTCCGGGTCTCCCCCCCCCCCCCTCCCCTCACACCAAGTATTTTCTTCCAGCTGATTCCCGTATACAAACTAATGATCCACATACCCCGTATTACCACGGTATCCATTATCTAACACTTGATCTTAGCTCTACTTGTTCCATGTTGAGAATCTTTCTCCCTATGAGTTATGTCTTTAGGCAGGTACTGAATTCCAGATCCCATAAGTGGATCTATTTCATTTTGTTGACACGTGTTTTCCCTGTTATTAAACTATAAAATGGGGCTTCATTGGGGTCAATACCGTGCTCCTTCTATTGTCTACTGTATTATTGTTCGAGTGAAGGACTGTTGTCATGTAATTTTGTTTGAGATATTGCCCTATCTACAATGTTTGTACTTTGATATTTTATTGCCTCAATTAAAACAATTTAAAAAAAAAACAAAAAAAAACTAGAAATTTGACTGTGAAATAATAGCAGTCAGTTTCCTTCACGCGTGTGCGTTTCAGGGCCTGCCAGGGCACAATGTCACACCAGTGCAACTCATATCTAGTGTAACAGTAGTGTACATTAAAAAAAAAAACTAGAAATTTGACTGTGAAATAATAGCAGTCAGTTTCCTTCACACGTGTGCGTTTCAGGGCCTGCCAGAGCACAGTGTCACACCAGTGCAACTCATATCTGGTGTAACAGTAGTGTACATTAAAAAAAAAAAACTAGAAATTTGACTGTGAAATAATAGCAGTCAGTTTCCTTCACACGTGTGCGTTTCAGGGCCTGCCAGGGCACAGTGTCACACCAGTGCAACTCATATCTGGTGTAACAGTAGTGTACATTAAAAAAAAAAAACTAGAAATTTTACTGTGAAATAATAGCAGTCAGTTTCCTTCACGAGTGTGCGTTTCAGGGCCTGCCAGGGCACAGTGTCACACCAGTGCAACTCATATCTGGTGTAACAGTAGTGTACATTAAAAAAAAACCTAGAAATTTGACTGTGAAATAATAGCAGTCAGTTTCCTTCACACATGTGCGTTTCAGGGCATGCCAGGGCACAGTGTCACACCAGTGCAACTCATATCTGGTGTAACAGTAGTGTACATTTAAAAAAAAACTAGAAATTTGACTGTGAAATAATAGCAGTCAGTTTCCTTCACACGTGTGCGTTTCAGGGCCTGCCAGGGCACAGTGTCACACCAGTGCAACTCATATCTGGTGTAACAGTAGTGTACATTTAAAAAAAAAATACAATTTTGACTGTAATAGATTGAATAGCAGTTAGTTGTCTGCAAGCGTGTGTGTCAGGCCTACAGCGTCTACTCTGCCAACTTCTGCCAGTGCACAGTGCCACTCATATCTGTTGTCACAGTAGCTTGCACGCATAGTACCAGTAATCGAAAAAAAAATGACAGGTAGAGGCAGGCAACCCCGCAGTGACCGTCATGGTCGTGGTGCTGTGATTCCCTTTGGCCCTAGAATAATGCCCAGTGTTCAGAGGCCACATACCCTGAACTCGAAAAGTTCTGAGGACATAGTTGACTGGCTAACACAGGACACCCAATCTTCTACAGCTTCTGCTCGGAACCTTGACGCACCATCCTCCTCCAGCTTAGCTTCGGGCACCTCTCAAGTTACCACTCACCCGTCTGCCGCCACCACCAACACTAGCACCACAGCCGCTTCACTTGATCTGTCAGAGGAGTTATTTACACATCAGTTGGAAGAAATGAGTGATGCGCAACCATTATTGCCAGAGGATGTAGATAACAGGAATATGTCTCATTCAGGCAGCAATACACACATGGACGTACGGTGTGATGATGATGTTGTACCCGCTGCTGCTTCCTTTGCTGAGTTGTCAGATACAAGTGAAGCGGTTGATGATGACGATGCGTCCGTGGATGTCACGTGGGTGCCCGCTAGAAGAGAAGAAGAACAGGGGGAAAGTTCAGATGGGGAGACAGAGAGGAGGAGGAGACGAGTTGGAAGCAGGGGGAGGTCGTCGCAAGGAGCTAGTGGCACAGTCAGACAGCATGCATTGGCACCCGGGGTCAGCCAGACAGCACGCCAATCAACGCATGCTGTTGCCACCACCAGAATGCCGTCATTGCAGAACTCAGCAGTGTGGCATGTTTTTTTGTGTGTCTGCCTCTGACAACAGCGATGCCATTTGCAACCTGTGCCAAAAGAAACTGAGTTGTGGGAAGTCCAACACCCACCTAGGTACAACTGCTTTGCGAAGGCACATGATCGCACATCACAAACGCCTATGGGATCAAAACATGAGTAGAAGCAGCACACAAACTCAAAGCCGCCATCCTCCTCCTGGTCCAGCATCTTCAGCCACGTCAACCACTGCTGTCCTCCTTGCCCCCTCTCAACCATCCGCCACTCCGTCTCTCGCCTTGAGCACTTCCTGTTCATCTGCCCACAGTCAGGTGTCTGTCAAGGACATGTTTGAGCGTAAGAAGCCAATGTCACAAAGTCACCCCCTTGCCCGGCATCTGGCAGCTGGCTTGTCTGAACTCTTAGCGCACCAGCTTTTACTATACAAGCTGGTGGAGTCTGAGGCGTTCCAAAAATTTGTAGCTATTGGGACACCACAGTGGAAGGTACCCGGACGAAATTTCTTTGCACAAAAAGCAATCCCCATATTCCAAACAATTTAGGAATGTTAGGTAATTTATGCCCTTTATGGATTAAAACCAGACTCTGCATCAACTATGTAATTTTCCATGGGAGTTTTGCCATGGATCCCCCTGCGGCATGCCACAGTCCAGGTGTTAGTCCCCTTGAAACAACTTTTCCATCACTATTGTGGCCAGAAAGAGTCCCTGTGGGTTTTAAAATTCGCCTGCCTATTGAAGTCTATGGCGGTTCGCCCGGTTCGCCCGTTTGCGAACGGAAAATGTTATGTTCGCAACATCACTATATACCAATAGTCTCGTGCTGCAGGGATTTATCTAAATGCGCAACCTACGACGGCGACAGATGTGTTACAAACACAGTTATAGTATAGATAATACAAATTACATTTGTTTCTATGTGAAGAACATAGGAATGTAAAATATGCGTAATCGCGCTTCGCATTTTAAGTCTACCACAGTGTCAGGTTAGTGCACAAGAAGAATTGCTAACTTCAATGCAGATCTTGAAATATCAAATATAAAATATTAAAAAAATATAAATAATAATTAATAAAAAGGATTATACATACTGTAATATATATATATATATATATATATATATATATATATATACACTGTATATATTCTATGTATTATTTTAAAAAATTACAGTATGTTTAATTATTTTTAATCATTATTATTAATATTTTTTAATGTTTATATGTAATATTTCAATAATGCACTTTAAGGTTAGCAAGTCTTCATGTGCACTAACCCGACACCTGGCTAGATTATGAGTGGAGCACTATTTATCGCTCCCAGTCACATGGTAACTACACTCATCTTCAGCTTTTTGCACGTGTTGGGTAGCACAATTATTACAAGTTGAAAGTAGCAAAGAGCCAAAGTTAGAATATCACAACCGCGTTAATGTACTCCCCTTTAGACTTCAAAAATTGAAAAAAAATACCCATGCTAACCTGAATCTCCATAATCCCCCTCATTTAATAACGCCTTTAATAACCCCTATACCGCCACATAGATCACCGCAAAGTCCCTCTACACTGTTAATCCCTAAAACACCAAAACCCCATTGTAAAATACCCCTCTACACTATTAACACCTAAACCACCACAACCCATTTTGCTAAGTACCCCTCTACACTATTAACCTCATAAACCACCACAACCCCCATCGCAAAGAACCCCTCTACACTATTAACCCCTAAAACGCCAAACCCCCTTCGCCGGGAGGAAGATAGAACACCACCGCCACCGAACTAGAAGAGGCGCACCACAATTGGCAATCACGAAGGAGCCAGATTCAAGGTTGGTGAGTACCATCTTGGGGATAGGCTTTTTTTGGGTGTTTTTTTGTTTGTTTTTAAAAATAGGGATTTTTTTCGGCACCAAAAGAGCTCTATTGTAAAATGGGCTAGTATTTTTTGTTGTAAAAGAGCTGCCACTTTAGGGCAATGCCAAACAAAAAGCCCTTCTAAGGGCTAGTGCTATAGTTTATTTTAGTGCTAGTGTAGGGTTTTTTATTTTGGGGTGTTTTTTTTTAAGTGGGGCACTAGTTTTAAAATAGGCATAACTGTGTTTTTGTTTTGTTTTTTGGTAATTTTTTTGTTTTTCTGCAGTGGTAGGTTTTTATTATCTGTAATGCTAGCTTTTTTTATTCCCTGTAATGTTAGATGTTTCATTCTCTGTAAAGTTAGCTTTTTTCATGTTATTTTTTCTTTTTTTCTTTATTTAATGGTAAGTTTATCTTTTTTTAATTTAATGGTCTTTTTTATGTTTTTTTTAAATGTAATGGTAGTTTTTTTTTTGTTTTAATGTAATCTTAGTTTTTTTTGTTTTAGTAACTTAGGGGGTGTTAGGTTAGGGGTGTTAGCTGCTTTGGGGGTTTAGAGATTAGTGGGTACTTTGCAATGGGGGTTGTGGCAGTTTATAGGTTAATAGTGTAGAGGGGTACTGTGGCATCTGGAGGTGTGGAGGTTTAGGGTTTAATAGTGTAGAGGGGTACTGTGGCATCTGGGGGTGTGGAGGTTTAGGGGTTAATAGTGTAGAGGGGTACTGTGGCATCTGGGGGTTTGGAGGTTTAGGGGTTAATAGTATAGAGGGGTACTTTGCAGTGGGCTATGTGACGGTTTAGGGGTTAATAGTGTATTTTAATGCCACTTTTTCCTCCGGCCAGCTCTTTATGTAAACTTTCAGGCCGTGTAAAAAGTTACATGCAATTGCGTTTGAGAAATCGCATTTAGTTTCAACTTGTAATATGAGTGGACATTGCTGCTCAATGCCACCTACAGAAAGTATGGGGAGTGAAAATTACCAAAATTTCACATAACCGAATTTGTGGTAATTTAAACAATGCACCACTTGTAATGTGGATTTGAGTGTAAAAACCACTGCAATCTCGCAATCGCGTTTATGCTCCTTGTGCTAATGACAGCACACCACTCGTAATCTGGCCCACCAAGTTAGACCTAAAGTGCAAAACTGGAAGTGCCAAACGCATATTTTACATTTCTATGTTCTTCACATAGAAAAAAATATTTTTTATTATTAAATACAGGTAGCCCTCAGTTTACGCCGGGGTTAGGTTCCAGAAGAAATGGTTGTAAATCGAAACCGTTGTAAATTGAAACCCAGTTTATAATGTAAGTCAATGGGAAGTGAGGGAGTTAGGTTCCAGGCCCCTCTCAAAATTGTCATAAGTAACACCTAATACATTATTTTTAAAGCTTTGAAATGAAGACTTTAAATGCTAAACAGCATTATAAACCTAATAAAATAATCACACAACACAGAATATATAATTAAACTAAGTTAAATGAACAAAAACATTTGCTAAACAGCATTATAAACCTAATAAAATAATCACACAACACAGACTTCACTTGCATTTTTCTGCAAACAGTTCTTTTCATGCATTCCAATCTGGACTGATTTATAGACAGGAAGATCTTGTTCCTTTGAAATCTGCTCTATAGCTCAGGTCTGGTTAAACTGATTTACTTCAGTTTGCTTGGCTTTGCTGCAACAGAAGCGGACAGCTCCACCTACTGGCTATTTTAATAAATGCACTGCTTCTCAATGCTTTTCAATAGCAGTCACATGACTGGAAAAAAAAGGTTGTTATTCTGAAACAGTGTAAATTGAACCGTTGTAAAACGAGGGCCACTCATTTTACAACGGTTCAATTTACACCGTTCTTGCATAGAAAGAACTGTTTGCAGGAAAATGCAAGTGAAGTCGGTGTTGTGTGTTTATTTTATTAGGTTTATAATGCTGTTTAGCAAATGTTTTTGTTCATTTAACTTAGTTTAATTATATATTCTGTGTTGTGTGATTATTTTATTAGGTTTATAATGCTGTTTAGCATTTAAAATCTTCATTTCAAAGCTTTAAAAATAATGTATTAGGTGTTACTTATGACAATTTTGAGAGGGGGTTTCAATTTACAACGGTTTCGATTTACAACCATTCCTTCTGGAACCTAACCCCGGCGTAAACTGAGGGCTACCTGTATATATGTATATATCTATAGTAATAGATATATAAAGGCATAGGTATATACAGATATATAAAGAAATATGTATTTACAATAAAAATGACATTGTTCTGTAAGTGCAGAATATTTTTATGTAAAACCAGAATTTATGCTTACCTGATAAATTACTTTCTGCAACGGTGTGTCCGGTCCACGGCGTCATCCTTACTTGTGGGATATTCTCTTCCCCAACAGGAAATGGCAAAGAGTCCCAGCAAAGCTGGTCACATGATCCCTCCTAGGCTCCGCCCACCCCAGTCATTCGACCGACGGACAGGAGGAAATATATATAGGAGAAACCATATGATACCGTGGTGACTGTAGTTAGAGAAAATAATTCATCAGACCTGATTAAAAAACCAGGGCGGGCCGTGGACCGGACACACCGTTGGAGAAAGTAATTTATCAGGTAAGCATAAATTCTGTTTTCTCCAACATTGGTGTGTCCGGTCCACGGCGTCATCCTTACTTGTGGGAACCAATACCAAAGCTTTAGGACACGGATGAAGGGAGGGAGCAAATCAGGTCACCTAAATGGAAGGCACCACGGCTTGCAAAACCTTTCTCCCAAAAATAGCCTCAGAAGAAGCAAAAGTATCAAATTTGTAAAATTTGGCAAAAGTGTGCAGTGAAGACCAAGTCGCTGCCTTACATATCTGGTCAACAGAAGCCTCGTTCTTGAAGGCCCATGTGGAAGCCACAGCCCTAGTGGAGTGAGCTGTGATTCTTTCAGGAGGCTGCCGTCCGGCAGTCTCATAAGCCAATCGGATAATGCTTTTAAGCCAAAAGGAAAGAGAGGTAGAAGTCGCTTTTTGACCTCTCCTTTTACCAGAATAAACAACAAACAAGGAAGATGTTTGTCTGAAATCTTTAGTAGCTTCTAAATAGAATTTTAGAGCACGGACTACGTCCAAATTGTGTAACAAACGTTCCTTCTTTGAAACTGGATTCGGACACAAAGAAGGTACAACTATCTCCTGGTTAATATTTTTGTTGGAAACAACTTTCGGAAGAAAACCAGGCTTAGTACGCAAAACCACCTTATCTGCATGGAACACCAGATAGGGCGGAGAACACTGCAGAGCAGATAACTCTGAAACTCTTCTAGCAGAAGAAATTGCAACCAAAAACAAAACTTTCCAAGATAATAACTTAATATCTACGGAATGTAAGGGTTCAAACGGAACCCCTTGAAGAACTGAAAGAACTAGATTTAGACTCCAGGGAGGAGTCAAAGGTCTGTAAACAGGCTTGATCCTAACCAGAGCCTGAACAAATGCTTGAACATCTGGCACAGCTGCCAGTCTTTTGTGAAGTAAAACAGATAAAGCAGAGATCTGTCCCTTCAGAGAACTTGCAGATAATCCTTTCTCCAAACCTTCTTGTAGAAAGGATAGAATCTTAGGAATTTTTATCTTGTTCCATGGGAATCCTTTAGATTCACACCAACAGATATATTTTTTCCATATTTTATGGTAAATTTTTCTAGTTACAGGCTTTCTAGCCTGAATCAGAGTATCTATTACAGAATCTGAAAACCCACGCTTTGATAAAATCAAGCGTTCAATCTCCAAGCCGTCAGTTGGAGGGAAACCAGATTCGGATGTTCGAATGGACCCTGAACAAGAAGGTCCTGTCTCAAAGGTAGCTTCCATGGTGGAGCCGATGACATATTCACCAGGTCTGCATACCAAGTCCTGCGTGGCCACGCAGGAGCTATCAAGATCACCGAGGCCCTCTCCTGATTGATCCTGGCTACCAGCCTGGGGATGAGAGGAAACGGTGGGAATACATAAGCTAGGTTGAAGGTCTAAGGTGCTACTAGTGCATCTACTAGGGTCGCCTTGGGATCCCTGGATCTGGACCCGTAGCAAGGAACCTTGAAGTTCTGATGAGACGCCATCAGATCCATGTCTGGAATGCCCCATAATTGAGTTATTTGGGCAAAGATTTCTGGATGGAGTTCCCACTCCCCCGGATGGAATGTCTGACGACTCAGAAAATCCGCTTCCCAATTTTCCACTCCTGGGATGTGGATCGCAGACAAGTGGCAGGAGTGATCCTCCGCCCATAGAATTATCTTGGTCACTTCTTTCATCGCCAGGGAACTCCTTGTTCCCCCCTGATGATTGATATATGCAACGGTCGTTATGTTGTCTGACTGAAACCTTATGAATTTGGCCTTTGCTAGTTGAGGCCAAGCTCTGAGAGCATTGAATATCGCTCTCAGTTCCAGAATGTTTATCGGGAGAAGAGACTCTTCCCGAGACCATAGACCCTGAGCTTTCAGGGATTCCCAGACCGCGCCCCAGCCCACTAGGCTGGCGTCGGTCGTGACAATGACCCACTCTGGTCTGTGGAAGCTCATTCCCTGTGACAGATTGTCCAGGGTCAGCCACCAACGGAGTGAATCTCTGGTCTTTTGATCTACTTGAATCGTCGGAGACAAGTCTGTATAATCCCCATTCCACTGTCTGAGCATGCACAGTTGTAATGGTCTTAGATGAATTCGTGCAAAAGGAACTATGTCCATTGTTGCAACCATCAATCCTATTACTTCCATGCACTGCGCTATGGAAGGACGAGGAACAGAATGAAGTACTTGACAAGAGCTTAGAAGTTTTGATTTTCTGACCTCTGTCAGAAAAATCCTCATTTCTAAGGAATCTATTATTGTTCCCAAGATGGGAACTCTTGTTGACGGGGACAGAGAACTTTTTTCTTTGTTCACCTTCCATCCGTGAGATCTGAGAAAGGCTAGGACGATGTCCGTATGAGCCTTTGCTTTTGACAGGGACGACGCTTGAATCAGGATGTCGTCCAAGTAAGGTACTACTGCAATGCCCCTTGGTCTTAGAACCGCTAGAAGGGACCCTAGTACCTTTGTGAAAATCCTTGGAGCAGTGGCTAATCCGAATGGAAGTGCCACAAACTGGTAATGCTTGTCCAGAAAAGCGAACCTTAGGAACTGATGATGTTCCTTGTGGATAGGAATATGTAGGTACGCATCCTTTAAATTCACGGTAGTCATAAATTGATTTTCCTGGATAGTAGGTAGGATCGTTCGAATAGTTTCCATTTTGAACGATGGTACCCTGAGAAATTTGTTTAGGATCTTTAGATCCAAAATTGGTCTGAATGTTCCCTCTTTTTTGGGAACTATGAACAGATTGGAATAAAATCCCATTCCTTGTTCTCTTATTGGAACTGGATGTATCACTCCCATCTTTAACAGGTCTTCTACACAATGTAAGAATGCCTGTCTCTTTATTTGGTTTGAAGATAATTGAGACCTGTGGAACCTTCCCCTTGGGGGTAGTTCCTTGAATTCCAGGAGATAACCTTCAGAAACTATTTCTAGCGCCCAAGGATCCTGAACATCTCTTGCCCAAGCCTGAGCAAAGAGAGAAAGTCTGCCCCCCACTAGATCCGGTCCCGGATCAGGGGCTATCCCTTCATGCTGTTTTGGTAGCAGTGGTAGGCTTCTTGGCCTGCTTACCCTTGTTCCAGCCTTGCATTGGTTTCCAGGCTGGTTTGGGTTGTGAAGTATTACCCTCTTGCTTAGAGGATACAGAATTAGAGACTGGTCCGTTTCTGCGAAAGGGACGAAAATTAGGCTTATTTTTAGCCTTAAAAGACCTATCCTGTGGGAGGGCGTGGCCCTTTCCCCCAGTGATGTCTGAAATAATCTCTTTCAAATCAGGTCCAAATAATGTTTTACCTTTGAAAGGAATGTTAAGCAATTTTGTCTTGAAAGACACATCCGCTGACCAAGACTTTAGCCAAAGCGCTCTGCGCGCCACGACAGCAAACCCTGAATTTTTCGCCGCTAATCTAGCTAATTGCAAAGCGGCATCTAAAACAAAAGAGTTAGCCAATTTAAGTGCTTGAACTCTGTCCATAACCTCCTCATACGAAGATTCTTTACTGAGCGATTTTTCTAGTTCCTCGAACCAGAAACACGCTGCCGTAGTGACAGGAACAATGCATGAAATTGGTTGTAGAAGGTAACCTTGCTGTACAAAAATCTTTTTAAGCAAACCCTCTAATTTCTTATCCATAGGATCTTTGAAAGCACAACTATCTTCGATAGGAATAGTAGTGCGTTTGTTTAGAGTAGAAACCGCCCCCTCGACCTTGGGGACTGTCTGCCATAAGTCCTTTCTGGGGTCGACTATAGGAAATAATTTCTTAAATATAGGGGGGGGGACAAAAGGTATGCCGGGCCTTTCCCACTCTTTATTTACTATGTCCGCCACCCGCTTGGGTATAGGAAAAGCGTCGGGGGGCACCGGAACCTCTAGGAACTTGTCCATCTTACATAATTTCTCTGGAATGACCAAATTGTCACAATCATCCAGAGTAGATAACACCTCCTTAAGCAGTGCGCGGAGATGTTCTAATTTAAATTTAAATGTCACAACATCAGGTTCAGCTTGATGAGAAATTTTTCCTGAATCTGAAATTTCTCCATCAGACAAAACCTCCCTCATGGCCCCTTGAGATTGGTGTGAGGGTATGTCAGAACAGTTATCATCAGCGTCCTCTTGCTCTTCAGTGTTTAAAACAGAGCAATCGCGCTTTCTCTGATAAGTAGGCATTTTGGATAAAAGATTTGCTATGGAGTTATCCATTACAGCCGTTAATTGTTGCATGGTAATAAGTATTGGCGCACTAGATGTACTAGGGGCCTCCTGTGTGGGCATAACTGGTGTAGACACAGTAGGGGATGATGTAGTATCATGTTTACTCCCCTCATTTGAGGAATCATCTTGGGCAATATCATTATCTGTGGCATTACTGTCCTTACTTTGTTTGGACACTATGGCACAATTATCACATAAATTTAAATGGGGAGACACATTGGCTTTCATACATATAGAACATAGCTTATCTGATGGTACAGACATGTTAAACAGGCTTAAACTTGTCAACAAAGCACAAAAAACGTTTTACAATAAAACCGTTACTGTCACTTTAAATTTCAAACTGAAAACACTTTATTACTGAATATGTGAAAAAGTATGAAGGAATTGTTCAAAATTCACCAACATTTCACCACAGTGTCTTAAAGCATTAAAAGTATTGCACACCAAATTTCAGAGCTTTAACCCTTAAATTAACGGAACCGGAGCCGTTTTTACATTTAACCCCTATACAGTCCCAGAATGAGGCTCTGTCTATAACTAGAAAGGCCCCCATCTGAAAAAGGTGTCCAACACAGTGCCTGCCGTTTTTCTAAACGTTCCCCAAGATTACAATACCAATAATTAGTTAGAATCTGCATAATATGCCTAGTAAAGCAATTGTTTTAGCCCAGAAAAAAGTCTACCAGTTTTTAAGCCCTTTTTTAAGCCCTTTATTCTTTTATGTTTGACTAAGAAAATGGCTTACCGGTCCCCATGAGGGGAAATGACAGCCTTCCAGCATTACATGGTCTTGTTAGAAATGTGGCTAGTCATACCTTAAGCAGAAAAGACTGCTAACTGTTTCCCCCAACTGAAGTTACTTCATCTCAACAGTCCTGTGTGGAAACAGCAATCGATTTTAGTTACTGTCTGCTAAAATCATCTTCCTCTTACAAACAGAAATCTTCATCCTTTTCTGTTTCAGAGTAAATAGTACATACCAGCACTATTTTAAAATAACAAACACTTGATAGAAGAATAAAACTACATTTAAACACCAAAAAACTCTTAACCATCTCCGTGGAGATGTTGCCTGTGCAACGGCAAAGAGAATGACTGGGGTGGGCGGAGCCTAGGAGGGATCATGTGACCAGCTTTGCTGGGACTCTTTGCCATTTCCTGTTGGGGAAGAGAATATCCCACAAGTAAGGATGACGCCGTGGACCGGACACACCAATGTTGGAGAAATATTAATAACTCCTGTCAGGTTATTGCACAGGTGGTAGGTGTTAGATTTGTTTCTTCTACGCTCTCTATTGACTTCTATAGGGAGAATGCGTAAAAAACAATCGCAATAAAGTCCTTCGGTAAGTGCACCCTGGGTTTCACTTGCGCACAAACTTTTTACTTCCAACCTGCAATACACGCTCTACCTGATGCGTGCAAAAAGCTTTCTTTTAGGGAAGTTTATGCTTGAGTGAAAGCGCTAAATAGAGCACCATTAGTAATATGGCCCAAAAATAGTTCCAAAAAAAAAGAAAGAAAAAATTACAAAACAGCCAAAAAATATAAAAACAAAAATTAAGGGGCTGATAAAGAACAAGAAAGAATGCAGCTTCCAAGACTTTTAACAAACACAGAGGTTCAGCTTTCTTTTGATCAAAAATATATTAAAAAATATATGATTCTAAATTTTTATTTATTGCATCTGTGATCAGAGTAAGCCATGCTAACGGTACATTATGAACAGGGGCAGTTGTATAGGGGTGCTGCTGGAGTGTCCTATGCACCTTCAAACACACTCCTGATAAGCTGCAAAGGACTCCATGTATTATATATTTCAACTTTTTCACCGCCTTTGTTAGCCCCCCAATTAGCCCCCCTCAAAATATTAAGTTCTAGAACATCCACTGATTGTGAGCTCATATTAGAGATTATGCATGTAGAGTCAGTTCAAAGAAAATGTCCACTAAGTGAGTCAAATATACATTTTCTAATTGTCATTCACTGCACTGTCATCTTCCTCCATTACTGTTGCACATAAATGTATTCAACAAAAAAATCATATCCTTCATACTCCATTTACATATCTGCATTACAACTTATTCCTATGCATTAATATTCAACGGCAAAAAAACTTACTTGAATGCTACAATTTACGTTCCATATTTTCCATCAAAGATTATAATTATATTGTTTTAGCGCATTACATTATAGGCTAGATTACAAGGGGCTTGCTAACATTTGCGTGCGCAATATAAGAATATAAGAATATAAGACTGAAGACTTTGCCTAAAGGGTTAGGGATAAAAAAAGTTGCAACAAACACAACATAAATAAAATAAAATATAAAGTTACACTCCGTCCTATATACACTATCTAATAGAATTATTCACATAAATATTAATAAAAAGGTTTTATAAGGGTTCAAAGATATATGGTATATTGCCCTGTAACTGACTGCAAGGGGCTATAATAAATACATATGTCTAAATAATAATTCCATAATAGGATTTAATAATGTGTTTCCCTGTGTATTTAATGTAAATATTTAACATTCCAATGTTCTTAACATGCAGGACAATGTTATTATTATTTTAAATACATATTTCTTTATATATCTCTTTATACCTATACATATTTAATTATTCCTATAGACATATAGGTATAGATATACAGTATATATTTTACAGAAATATATATCTAATAATAAAAAATTAAAATTTTCTATATTAAGAAAATAGGAATGCAAAAATATGCATAACGCGCTTCGGTTTTGTATTTTAGATTTAATGCTGTGTCGAATTAGCACACATGAAAACTTAGTTATCTGTGTGTTATTGAAATATTAAATATAAAATATAAAAAAACAATAATTATTGACAATTATTATTGATAATCTAAAAAATTCTAAATAATCTATTTTATATATATATATATATATATATATATATATATATATATATATATATATATATACACACACACACACATATAACAGTATCTTTAAAAATTTGTAATAATTATTATTAATATTTTGTAATATTTAATATTTCAATAACGCAAATTAACTAAGTTTTCCTGTGCATCTCGTTAGGCCTAAAGTGCGAAACCAGAAGCGCATATTTTACGTTCCTAAAATATGTCAAATATGTATTTAGAATAAAAATAACATTGTCCGGTATGCAGTGGCGTCACTAGCGGGGTGCAGGGGGTGCAGGTGACACCCTCCAGGGTGCAGAAATTCAAAGAAATACAATGTAGAAATGCATAGCATATATTTTTTTATTAGAGGGGCCAACATTTGTGAACATTAGTGGGAGTGGGGAAAATGTAGACACACATTTTTTTGCCCCTTGAGCCAACGCTGTGATTTCCACATTTTCCACATGTTTTTTTTTTTATTGGAAAAAATATATGTGCATGTGTGTGTGCACGCAAGGATAGCAGGGGGTGTAGTGCTTGTGTAATGTGTGCAGTGCTTACATGGTCTGTAGTGTTTGTGAGCACGTGTTATGTGGGTATGTTGTGCATGCATGTGTGTGCTTATTGGTGTGTTGTGTGTGTGTATAGTTTTTGCATGTGGTGAGTAAAGTCTGACTCCCACTTATTATTATTATTATCATTTATTTGTATAGCGCCGCCAAATTCCGTAGTGCTGGGTACAGTGATAGGGGTATACAATGACAAGGATTTGTGATAAAATACAAAACATAAAAAAAACAAATCTAGTACAGGAGAAAAAGGGCCCTGCTCCGGAGAGCTCACAGTCTATAGGTTTAGGGTGCAGAGACATAAGGTTGGGGTAGCTTGTTACATCGGTTGTATTTGCAGCAGTGTGTCAGGCAGTTCATGTACATGTATTAGTTTGGTTCGGATGCGGGATGGAGGAGAGATGGTAAGCCTCTCTGAATAGGTGAGTTTTCAAGGATCGTCTGAAGCTATACAAGGTTGGAGACAGTCTAATGGAGCGGGGTAGAGAGTTCCAGAGGACAGGAGCAGCACGTGCGAAGTCTTGAAGGCGGGAGTGGGACGTAGAGATAACAGGAGTGTAGAGACGTAGGTCAGAGGTTGATCGAAGAGGACGGAATGGGGAATATTTCACGATGAGAGAGGAAATACAGTTGGGAGTTAGACTGTTGAGTGCTTTGTAGATTAGGGCTAATACTTTAAATTGTATTCTGGAGTGTATGGGGAGCCAGTGTAGAGACTGGCAGAGCGGCGCAGCTGATGTAGATCATCGACTTAGGTGGATGAGTCTAGCAGAAGCATTCATAATAGATTGGAGGGAGGAGAGGCGGTGTTTTGGAAGGCCATTTAGGAGTAGATTGCAATAATCAATGCATGACAAAATGAGGGAATGAATAAGTATTTTTGTAGTTTTTTGAGTAAGGAAGGGATGAATTCTGGAAATGTTGCGTAGGTGTGAACGGCAGGATTTGGTAAGCACTTGTATGTGTGGGTTGAATGTGAGTTCTGAGTCTAGTGTGACCCCAAGGCAGCGGACCAGGGGTGAGGTGTTGAGAATAGAGTCTCCAACCATCAGAGAAATGTCAGGTGTTGGAAGAAGAGGGGGGGATAAGAAGCAGCTCAGTTTTGGACAGATTGAGTTGGAGGTAGTGGGAAGACATCCAAGAGAAAATTGCAGAGAGGCAATCAGAAATCTGGTTGAGTAAAGAGGGAGAGATATCAGGAGAGGAAAGATAGATTTGGGTATCATCAGCACTGAAATCCAAATGAGGCTATAAGTTTTCCAAGGCAGGATGTATAAAGAGAGAAAATCAAGGGGCCCAAGACAGAGCCTTGCGGTACCCCAACTGAGAGAGGCATAGGATCACAAGATATGTTGTTAAAGGAAACTGAAAACGAGCGGTTTGAAAGATATGATGCAAACCAGGAGAGGGCTGTGTCTCGGATGCCAAATGAATGTAGTAATTTTAGGAGGAGAGGATGGTCAACTGTGTCAAAAGCTGTGGACAGGGCAAGGAGAATTAGTAAGGAGTAATGGCCTTTTGCTTTAGCTGATAACAGGTCATTTGTTACTTTAGCAAGAGCAGTTTCTGTTGAGTGTTTAGGGAGGAAACCAGATTGTAGTGGATCAAGTAAGGAGTTAGTTGTGAGAAATTGAGTTAGCCGATTATAGACTACTCGTTCCAATCATTTTGAAGCAAAGGGAAGTAAGGAGACCGGTCGATAGTTAGAAGGCGTGGAGGGGTCAAGCGAGGGCTTTTTTAGGATTGGTATGATTGACGCATGCTTGAATGTGTCAGGAAATGTGCCAGCGGTGAGAGATTGGTTAAAGAGATGAGTTAGGGTAGGGGTTAGTGAAGCAGACAGAGATGGAATAAGTCGTGAAGGATTAGGGTCAAGTGGGCAGGTTGTGAGATGAGCCAAGGATAGGAGTGCAGAGACAACTTCCTCTGTTACAGGAGGGAAGTAGCATAGGTTTTTGTTATTAGAAGGTGTGGGTAGGATTGCTGGGTTTGAGGGGTGTGAGGTGCAGATCTCTTTTCTAATGGTGTCAATTTTATTTTTGAAGTGATCAGCAAAAATTTGAGCAGTGAGGTTGGTAGTAGGCGGGGGGCAGGCAGACGTAGAAGGGAGTTAAAGGTTGAGAAAAGTTTTCTGGGGTTGGAAGCGTGAAATGACACAAGGGAGGCGAAATAGACTTGTTTGGCCAGGCTGAGCGTAGAGTTGTAGGACTTAAGGGTGAATTTATAATGTTGGAAATCAGCACAGGTGCGTGATTTCCTCCACTGCCGTTCAGCAGCCCGTGAGCATCACTGAAGATATCTGGTCTGTTTAGTGTGCCATGGTTGCCGTCGAGTGATTGATGTATGTCGAAGAGTGGAGGGTGCAGTTTTGTCAAGTGTTGATTTTAGTGCCGAATTATACTGTAGAGTCACGAGGTTTGGACAAGAGAGGGATGAAATGTCAGAGAGCAGAGGACTCAGTTGAGGGGAAAAGTCTGTGAGATCCAAGTCATTTAAATTCCTGTAAGGTAGTTTTTTGGGGGCTTGCAAAGATGTAGCAGGTAGAGTAAGAGAGAAAGTTAGTAGATGGTGGTCAGAGTGAGGAAAGGGGAAGTTAAGGGAGTTTGAAATAACACAGAGATTTGTGAAGACCAGGTCTATGGAGTTGCCTTCACAGTGTGTTGGAGATATTGTCCACTGGGACAGGCCTAAAAAGGTGGTAAGGGATAGAAGTTTAGAGGCAGCAGGCGT